>NC_140296.1:207066997-207520437 GCF_964211825.1 Aythya ferina
CTGATGTCCCAACCACGTGGTGGGGGATTTCTGCCGGCAGCCTCTGTGCTCCCTACAGCGATTCAGCCCAGCTCCCAGCCCAGCACCAGATCAAGATGTCCCTGCATCTCTGCCCATGGCTGCAGCACTGCAAGTGCCTCGCATTCCTGCAGGAAAAACAGGTCAAAATGGGAACCCAGAAGGAACAAGAAATATCAGATGGAAAGATGCAAGGTCCAGGCCACATAAAATGTGCTGTGGATTCAGGTGTGTGGGAGTCTGCAGGGCTGTAGCAAACAGGACTTACTAACCTGTAGCCAGCCCCATCAATGCAATACACTTGAGCTGAAGCCAAAGTCAAAGTCAGGGCTAACTACTACCCTTTCAAAGGCAACACTGAACATGTTTGGCCGACAAGGACTGCCAGCCTGAGTTTGTGTGTCATCCAGACATTTTATTTTGTACTATATCACCTCTCATAGAAAACCACTTTAAAAAATCAGAGAAGCAAATATTAAATGGATGCATGTCACAGTAACTGACAGATTTAAAAATTATTAGAAATTGGAACTAGTCACTGGAAATGCAAGGAAGTTCCTTGCTACTCTCTAATACCTGTTTTCAAACCAAAGCAATCCATGCACTTCAAGCGTTGTTCTTGAAAAACAAACAAATAAACAAAAAAAAAAAAGAGAAAAAACAAAACAAAACAAAAAACAGAATTACTTAATTACTTTTAGTAAAATAAGTGTTGAATGCCAACTAATGATGAAAGCACATCAGTTAGTGTCATGAATACATTTCCAAACTGAAGGCCAAGGCAAATAGCAATGAGTACACCCATGGTGTGCTTCCAGAAACCCAAAACATAGGTGAAACTCAGTGATTATGGGACTGTAACCTGCGAAAGGTTGTGAACTCATAGTGGCTGTCAACCAAACACAAGCTCAGTGCAACTCTGCCAGGAACAGAGTTAATCTGAGCTCATTACATCTAAACTGGGGAAGAGCAAAGCCCCAGATAGGTGATCTCAACAGTGCTCTATGAGGAGGCAATGTCACAGCTGGAGAAATGCAAGGTTTGGAACCACACCATATTAAACTTTGCTAGACTGAAAATACCAAGGAAAAAATCAAGATCTACAAGAATGTGCCTGGCAAGCTCTTTGCCTGTCTTGGACAAAACCAGGAGCAGCAGTTAGTCTTTTGCAGACAGCTAGGGCTACTGGAGCTCTGCATCAGCCAGTCAGGCTGAGTATGCACTGTGCTTCCCCTGCGCACGCATGGCCTCATACTTTACTACAAGTAGGCCAAAGCAGTCACCAAGTGCACCAGATCTGCAGCCACAGCCCAGCCGTGGCACCAGTGCAGTCACCACTCTTCTGTATCTGGCTGGGCTTGGCATCATTGGTCCTGGCACCAAAGCCAGAAAAAAAAGGAGGAGGAAAACAAGAATACAGCAATGAAAACCTCAGACAGCAGGAGATGGTCTGGTTTGCTTTGGTGCACTTTATAAATTAATTATTAGTTTCTAGATATTAACTGCTTAGAAAACTAAAAAACCAAACAAATAAAAAAAAAATAAACATTGCTGTATGTTGAAATAATTGTGTACAAGCTCACTGTAAAACTATCTCGTTGGCAAGCTGCTTTTACTCAACTGAACTAGAACTGGCAGAACTTGGCCAGAGTTGTGCAGTAGGCATGGTCCTTCATGAGAAAAATAAATAAATAAATAAATAAATCAGGGCAATAATCTGGAAAAAAAAATCTGGAAAACATTGTTAGCATTCAATATAAGAGAAAAGGGGGAAAAATTGAAAAGCAGTGACTTATCTTGCAAGTAAACAAAGCAGCACATCTGACAATGGATCCTTTTAGTCTATGTGAGATCTCTGATCCTGGTAGCCTCAGCTTAACTGAGAAGTAGCAGAAGCCTGAACTGCAACGAGCACGGACATCGCTCCAGGAGATGTGGAGTGGTACAGACTTTACTGTGAGATGTTCACAGCAAGCACCAATTATTAGGCAATGAGACACAAACAGGTTGCTCAAGGACTCCCTGGTGAAAGGGAAGGCACTTTATAATTTCTGACACAGGTCAGGGTAAATTCTTTAATTTAGGCTGTCAAATTAATCACCTGGTTACCCATTTCCACGCTCTCCACAAGCACAGTCATCACCTTACATATGCAAAGTGCTCACTCCCAACACCAAAATTATAGAATTCACTGTAAAAACAGCGCAAAACATAACCACTGTCTCAAATTCACATCAGAGATGAAGAGCAGCAGGGCTGCAGAAAAAAGTCCAGGACCGCTCTGCTACTCACTAATCCATTTATCATAACATCAAGCATAAGAGTCCCTGAATTACAGCATAACATGGCATTTACAGGAGTAAATAAGAAGCTGTCCAGGTCACATAATAGACTGCAAAGGCAAGGTTTCCTGACTGTTTAACTCTAGAAGTGTGTTAAGAAAATGGTATTACAGCTGCAAAGGCAATCTCTTGACAGACAGGAAGATACCTGCACTGACTAATTTTAACTTGTTCCCCAGCACACAGTAACCGCACATGAGGTGAGATCAAGACAGTTTACTTCACTTGCCAAAGTGCAATTTAGGGGCAAGGGAGTCACAAGTCCAGACGACGAGTGAAAAAAATTGCTTTCCAATACTATCACAGGAGCAGAGACTTTTATATGCCACACATGCATACCGTGTGAAGTTCCATGTTTTCTCAGGTGTCCAGCATGCCCTGATGTCTCCTGGCCAAGGCAGCTATACCCCAGGACCCAGGGCACCTACCCTGGCACATAGGGGACAGCTCAGGGGACTCTGCAAAGACCTTGGGAGCCTCAGTGCAGAGGTACTGCTGATAGAAATCTGCCTGCTCCAACTTTAGTGCCTAGCCTCTGGAGTCTAGACTGCCTGTTTCTGGGTCGCTGTGCCTGGGAAGGCAACTGGAGCAAGACCAGTTTCTACAGAGAGGTTAGTGAACCAGGGATGATGACACCTGGCCTGGAAAGCTTGGCTTTAATTGAGAACACAGATGAGCACACATATAGGCAGTTTCATAGGAGGATGGCAATCAAAGGAACACAGCTATTGCTTGTATGAACAGTATAGGACTTTTCTCTCCAGATACTCCAGAGATTCTTCAGAGCCCTCATCTAAACACAGACTTACATCCAGCCAGTCTGGATGCCATGCCACATAGATACACGCAAGCCTGGGTCTGCTCTCACGACAGCAATTAGATATATTCAGAGAGATATAAAAACATGTTCGGCTGTGCTATGCAATGAGATGAAGACAGCAAGGGAGACAAAATCTGTTGCATGTGGCAGAACCGTGGGAGAGAAAATTGTGCCTTGGCCAGATGGCAGAAAGGACAGAAGAGATACCCACATTGCACAGGGAGGTGTGCTGAGGCAGATCCATGGAATGGACCTCAAAATGGACGAGCTAATGGTAGAGGCTGTTTGGTGTTGAAGGGTACTATGGGTGCACTTATTTCCACAAGGAAGTCCAGCAGAAAATCAGCACTTGGCACAGGCACAAAGACAACAAAGGTACCAGGAACATGTCCAGGGGCTGCAGCAGACAGAAGATTGAGGCCACCATGCACTTGAGGCAGTGACACAGGCAGCTGTGCAAAGGACAAGAAAGTGATTGTCCAGTTCTACTCTGCACTGCTGCACACAGTCCTTGAGGTGAGGCTGCACTTTTGGGTATCACATATAAGAAGGATGTAAAACTGTTAGAGCGTGCAAACAAGGGCTGCAAAGATGGTGAAGGGCCTTGAGGGCAAGAGGTATGAGAAGCAGCTGAGTCCACTTGGTTTGTTCAGCCTAGAGAACAGGAGGCCTCATGGCGGCCTGCAGCTCCCTCAGGAGGGGAGTGGAGGGGCAGGCGCTGAGCTCTGCTCTCTGGGGACCCATCTGACAGGACCCAAGGGAACGGTATGGAGCTGGGACAGAGGAGGGTCAGGCAGGGGGGTAGGGGAAGATTCGTCACTGAGAGGGTGATCAGGCATTGGGACAGGCTCCCCAGGGCAGTGGTCATGACACCAAGCCTGATGGAGCTCAAGAAGCATTTGAGCAACACTCTTGGACATATGGCTTTATTTTGGGGTGGTCCTGTGTGGAGTCAGGATTTGGACTTGATGATCCCTGTGGATCCCTTCCAACTCAGGATATTCTATGATTTTGTGATTCGATGAGAGCTGCACTTCCAGCAGAGCCTCGCTCAGTACTGGGAGCTCACCAGGGAACCTTTACTGCTGTTTTTAAAAAGGCCTTTTCTAGGAGCAGTAAGCAGGAGACCAACAACACACACATGTGATTTGCTGTTTACTTCTCTCCCTGGTGGAGCACTGCATATTGAAAAACAAAAATCTGGGGGAAACCCGGCACTTCTTTGGGAGATGAGTGAAAGAGAACTTCCTGCTAGGGCTGAAAATGCTGAATTAACCATCACTCTTTGTTTTGAGCAGCACGTTTCAGAGGCTCTGGCTACCTAACAGAGAAAAAAACAGAACAGCCACAAGCTTGCAACAGCCAAATGACGTGTAATGACATCTAGGTCTCTAGAATGCACAATAATCCCAGGCCCATTTACTGTCTTAAAAGCACAAGAGGACAAGTCTGCCAGGTTGTCCTATGGGACAGCAGGGTCTCAGCTACCATACAGGTGCCAGTGAGGATGCTGAGGTCCTGTCTGGCTGCACTGGCTCTAACCCTGAGGGCCAACCATCTCCAGCATTATGACACAGCTTCATTCAAACAAAAAATTGGGTCACTCAGCTTTACAGAGAACTTAATTGTCTTCTGATCAGAAGCACATTAAGCAAGGTATCCATCAAAGGTATCCATCATGCTGCTCTCCCCACTGCATCCACCGAGTGAGCCTTGACTTGTCACTGAGACATAACTCTGCCCCATTCCCTGCCAGTCATTCTCATACTAGTGCGAAAGAGACTGAAATCATGCTCTTTACTACAAAGATAGCTGGAAAGGAGGACTGGAGAGGGCTGCTGGCAGGTTCTCCTGCTGGGGATCTCTTGCAGGACACTAGATGTGTGTTCACTGATCCAAGGACTCCCCAGCACCAGAAGGTGGTGGCACTCCACCCTGTCCCCTGGGCCCTGCCCACAGCATGCCCCAGTATATCATGCATGACCTCCCAGAGTCCAGGCCAACCTGTCAGCCAGCTTATCTCAACAGCAATGTGGACAGCAGTTGGTCAGTGAGCCCAGCGCAGGCAGAGGGATGGGGTTGCTGTTCCCTACGGGAGTGGGAAGACCAGGCTGGGGGAGCCCAAGGCATGCTTTGGCTAGTTCTATAGGCAGCAAAGCCAGCTTCTCACTGCACCTCAAACTACCTGAAACTGGCAATACTAATAAACTGCTGAGCCTGAGCTGCAGCGACCAGGTGCAGAGACAGGATGGTTTCAGCCTGCTGTGAGGCAGCCAGTTCTAGCAAAGGCTTCCTCTTCCCAACCCCCAAACCCACTGCTCCCAATGGGGAAGGGAGGGAAGTGAGAGCAATAAAAAAAAAAAAAAAAAAAAAAAGGCACCAAAAAACAACTTTGTGCAGCTCATACAATCAGCTTTGAAGATTCTTTTCTATACCTTCTCAAGAGTTTAATCAAAGTGTGTTTACTGGGTTTCTCGCAGCAAAATGAATCACTTCAGTTACCATGACAGCGCTGCTCGAAGAAGCACAACCGTGCTCCAGCCAGCCTGGTTAATCTGACACTTCCGTGTTTGCTTTTGCCCTCCACAAGGAGAAATGCATGGCTCTTGGGTTGAAAATGCCCCTTGCTGCTCAGGTGTGGTAGGAGCAGGGCGTAGCCAGGGTTCCCCAAGGAGTTCTGGGCCCCGAGATGCTGCACTGTCACTGGGCGGCACCTGGACCACGCTCCAAACAATCCCAAGCTTCAGGCTAATGAACCAAAATGTAATCAACACTCTGAGGTTATTTAGAGATTTACTGGCTTGATGTTAAATATTCATGTAAAAGAGCAAAAGAGCACGAAGTGCAAATGTCTCCACAGTTCCAAGCTGAGAGGCCACATTTACATTTTAATAGTGGAAAATTACTAAGCAGAACGAAGAAGGCACATAGCATCTCCCCTCATGTGGCACACTGACGCTCAGGCTTCTCTTCCATGTAGGAGAGAGAGGATACTCCAAGAGACCTTTCAGGTATTTTTTTCCAGGAATGAAAACTAAAGGAAAAGTACACAATGATCAGGCAGACCAGAGCCACCCCCTTAGCTCCAGCAAGGTAACTGCTAATTTACCTCACTACTGAGAAATAGTGCACTGATAGGAATTGGAGTCAGTTCCCCCCCACACACACACACCTTTTTAATTTAAAAAAAAAAATCATCCTCTAATGATTTCTTCAGTCATCTTCATTTGCCTCTCAATTACCCATTCTCATGTTCTCATGTGATGCTTCATCCCTGGACATCGCCCCTCAGAACTACCCCCTCCTACCTCACTCCTCCATCTCAGTGCAGGTCTTTTGCCCCATCCCACTCAGAGTGTCAGCCCTACGTAGCTGGGGACAGATTTCTCTCTGCATTTGTAAACCTTAAATTGAAACTGCTAAAAATACATTTTAATCAAACTTGCTAGCTTTTCTCTACAAACTGTCCTCAAATGTGCTTCCAATTCACCTGTGAGTAGTACATGATATGAGATTGTCAGACTTTCTCTTCAGACAATATTTATCAGCCTGATGCATATCATAACCGGAAGATTTTCCTTGCAAGAATTTTCATTCCTCTGCTTCTCCTTGTCATATTCAGAACATTTAGTGTCCTGCTTGGACTCTTAGGCCACTGCTCAAATCCCCACAGAGGAAATCCTGGCAACTGCATAGACCCATTACAGGAGTGACAAAATGAAATTAACAGTGATGACTAGAAAATCAGAAGCATCAAACAAGTATTTCTGATCTATATTTGAAAATAATTCCTATACATACCTCCATACCATCAAAAATGCACTCAGAAATAAAACAGGTTAAAACTTCCCCCCACAATTCCAAGGATAGCAGTAACAGATGTTTATTCAGTTATATACATTCAAATTAGCGGGTCAAAAGCTTCTGCAGCAATGTTCAAAAGAATTTGCCATACAACTCACTGAATCATTGGTCTATATCTATAATACTCTTTAAAATGTGTCAGTGGACAGGGAGGCAGTTTTGAAAGGGTCAGCGGGATTATTCAGATAACCACAGAAAGCATAGCTTTATATCATTTCTAGGAAAGGACTAGACACACTGAAACAGGACACTTAAGAATTGAAAAATAAAGCATGAGAATTTAATTTATATCACCCAAGATGGCTTTAAGAACTCAAATCTCACTGACAAAAATAATAAGCTTGGGTGAAACCATTGACTTCACTGTAATGATACTGATTACATGCTACCACTTGTCAAGATACTAAGGCAGATTTTAACTGACAGTAAGACAAAATAATCAATCATTAACGAAGAGCAACAATTGGGAATATTTCCAATATTATCCAGTAAGCCAGTTCTTGTTACAGTAATATTTATATTTTTACCTTTACCAATGACCTCTCTATATATGGACGTATATACGGTAATATATATACACATTATAGACAAACACAGATCATTGGCAATAAAACTGCAGGTGATGCCATGGCTGGTGCAATAGCATATGAGAGAGGGTGCTGACACAGTGGAATCTCGAGCATTTGTTAAGATGGGATCACCTGAACACATTTCATTACTTCCTGATGCAAGACAAAGCAGCTGGGAAACACAAACATAGTTTATACAGTACAGAACTGTTCCTTGAAAAAGGAGAGACTGAAACAGGCCAGTGATTCCTGACACAAACCACCTACAGACAAGCTCCAAGACCAATGCAGTGAGCAGAAAAGCTAACATAACCACTAGATGTATCAGTCCCTGAAAAAGGGTAGCACAGTCTGTTCATCCATAAGGTTATTATGGAAAAATGCATCAGAATGCAGTCAACATTGCTAAAAAGAACGTTAAACTGTTGCATGTTTTTTGGGGGGGATATTAAAAAGCAGAAAGAGTTCAACATAAAGCCATGCAAAGGCTCAGAAGCTGGTCAAGCTGACCTAAACTAAGAAAATAAATAAACAGAAGCTAGTCGCTGTTTGCCAAGCTAACAGAGAGTCACAAAATCGTATATTGGGAAAGAGTATACTCCACAATAGAAATTTTCTGCATAAGAAACTTATGCAAAAGTTTGCACAGAGTTGTGCAAGTGTTTGAGTTTTCACCACAAGGTCACAATACTGGCCACTCTGGTCTTAAAATTTATTGTCCCATCAGCATCATTTTGAGGAACTTGTCAAACTCTCCATGAAAAAAATAAACCATAGAATCATAGAATGGCTTGGGTTGGAAGGGACCTTAAAGATCATCTAGTTCCAACCCCCCTGCCATAGGCAGGGATACCACACACTAGATGAGGTTTGGCAGGGCCCCATCCAGCCTGGTCTTGAACACCTCCAGGGATGGGGCATGCACAACTTCTCTGGGCAACCTGTTCCGGTGCCTCACCACCCTCTGAGTAAAGAACTTCTTCCTAACATCCACCCTAAATCTCCCCTCTTTCAGTTTAAAACCATTCCCCCTTGCTCTATCATTATCTACCTGAGTAAAGAATCCTTCTCCAACCTTCTTATAAGCCCTGTTTAAGCAATGGAAGGCCACAGCCTCTGTTGTCCCTACATGAAAGAGCAGAATGAGTGATAGTGCTCCAGCTTAACCAAGCTCAGTAGCCTCTTTGTTATGTCACAAATATGGGCCCCACACAGGCAGCAAACCTCTCAAGAGAGATTGTCTGGGCAGCAAATGGGAGCCTCAGTGCCTCTCATAGGGGAGTCTCCAAATACCAACACCCTCTGTGCTTTTTTTTTTTTTGTGGCACTAGTTTTTATACAAGTGGTTTGCTGGTCCACCTTTTTGCAGTTGCCCTTTCCTGGGTCTTGACCATTACCATTGTTGTCATTGACACTCCTTTTCTGAGCCCCAAAGCATCCTATCTGCTGGAAGAATTGGAAGATGTTAGATTTTTCCACTTTCTGGGTAATCCCAGACTGAGCTTACAGACACAGTTTTTGACATACAGCTTCAGAGTTCATGGAGATACTTGGGACAGGCTTTGGATGAGGAAGGCACCTGAAGGACAAAGGAAACACTGAGCTCAGGTTGGATTCATGACACCTTAATTGGTGAGAAATAACTTATTCTTTGGTTTGAGCTATAAAATGTCATAAAGTTGAGACTTCAAAAACAACTAACAATTCAATGCCCGAAGCCTCATGTAATCTTCCTGATGTGTCATGGTTTAAATTAATATGCTGGCAGCAATTGACACAGAGAAGAAAACTAGGCCACATGCATCACGGTATGGGATGGGTACCTAATGAGGAGTTAGGTGACCAGATCATCTTCTGACCTAAAAACCTTGAAAAAAATCTGTCCCAAGGTAGCAGGAGAGAGGAAGACACTGTGCCAGCAATTCTACCCATACAGAACTAACAGTAAGCCAGGGCTGTAGGATCTTCAGCAGACATGGGCCAAGAGTCTAACACATCCCAAAAACAAGGACCACTGTGGGTCAGTGAAGCTGCAGAACCATACCAGAGGAGATGAGTTACTCAGCCACCCCTGCCTGTACACCTAAAGAAAACAAATGTTGTTATGGTGCACTTCAGTTTGGCAAACAAATGCTGGTGATCTGATACAGATTGTAATTCCCCAACAAAAAAGATATTTTACATAATATAGGATACTTCTTTGGGGTCTCACTATTACTGATAATGAATTAATTCCTTTGACTTGAAGTTAGTGGTTGCTTAGTGACCATGAATCATGACCTGATTATATTCAGCATAAGAAAAAAGAATCCTCAATCAGTCTTATGTACATGTACTGCTTAAGGTTAATTTCTCAGTATTGAGATAATGTTACATTATTTTCTCCAGATCTACTTCCATGCAGATAGAGTAAATACGAATAAAAAAACAGGAGTTCAAAAAAAATTAGCAAAGTTACAATACCACAATTGTAAAATAAAACAGCTGTGGTTAAATGCCTAGTTGGACAAAAGTGGCAAAATGAAAACATCAATTGGTATTGCAAAATATATTTTCCATATTTGAAGTTTAAATAACTGAAATCAATATAGGCTTGCAATACACTCTAAATTGATAAGGGGAGCTAAAACATTAACAACAAAAAAAAAACAGTTTTCAGAATGGAGGAAAATTTTAAGAAGCTTTTTGGTCATTTTGTAGATGTACAAGTAAATTCTAAAAGAAGCAGAAAGAGGCACTTGTATCACATCATGATGACAAAGCATAGGAAACTACTAATTAGCTGAAACAAACACTTAAAAATTTGCAGGCTAAGAAAACTTCCCAGAAAGATGGATAATGAAAATTATTGAGCAGCTGACAAGTGATCCAACTGATATAAATAAATAAATAAATAAATAAAAACTATGTGCAATTAACACTACTGGTAATCTGGTAATGTTTTAGTGGAAAACAGGTCATGTGGTACACACCTGATGTTACTGAATGGAGTTACACATATGGCTGGTAAATTCTGATGTGGACTTAAGACTTGAAAGCTGATGGAACAAGCAAATGGACATGCCAGGAGGCTGATGGTGGTGCTCCAGAGAGGACCGAAGGTTCAGGCGCAGCCCCACTTGCACTGTTTCCCACTGACCAGATCTTGGTGTTCCTGATAGACATGCAGCCTTTTTCCTCTGCCATCCCTTGCTTTTCTAAATCTGCCTGGCATGCTCAGAGACCAGGTTCTGCAGCTATGCGCAAGAGGGTTAGGGCTGCCCTTGCCATTCCAAAGAAGCCACTCCCATATGGGCAAGAGTGGACCACCGCTAATGAACAAGCACTGTGCTATGCTGCTTCAAGCACACAGAGGATCTGTAGTCTCATTGCCAAGTCCTCATGATCCAACCTCTCAGGTCCAACCAAGAGAAAAGGCTGCATTTACTATACATGGCATTCTATCTGCAGACTCATAAAATATGAGAATCAGAAAAAAAAAAAAAAAGGAGAAAAACAAACAAACAAACAAACAAAAAAACAGCCCAATTCCATAATATCTGCTAATGTTCTCCACTTGTAAGAACACATTCTCCCTCCCTGGATTTGCAGCCTTCCACTCTATCTTCAACTTCAGTGCTGGTGCCTGTGATGGAACAAGCAGATCTTGGTGCCTGCACTGACTGAAAGGACAGAGAACTGTGCACAGGAAACTATGGAGTAAACTGCACAAGAAGTCCTGCAGCCCAATAGGCTGTTAAGAGCAGGCACTGATCACCCAAAATCCTCTCTGTGGACGTTTTTGGGCATCTTCCTTAAACTATATCAACCCTAGCTAGATCCATGAACTGAATGCTTGTAAGCAGATAGAGCACATCAGATGGAGCACAGTTTTGGGTTATTTTCACCTAAAAGAATTCACTTCACACTCTCCAGACTTACTGTACATTGTGAGACAAATCACAGCAACTGGGGACAGCCAGCTCCACCTCAGAAGTACACTCCTGATCCAAAGAAACGTTGATGAATGCTCTAAGAGCCAGAAACTACAGCTATGTGCAGAAGGCTGTGCAGCAAGGAGTGAAAGCTATTGCTAACTATCTTTCCTTCCACAGCCTTAACACAGCAGGTCCTCTCTGAATATTCCTGATGGTGGGGGCCACCAGCTCTTGTCTCACAGACAGACAAGTGCTGCCTAATAGCAGGAACTTGAGAAGATTTCTCCAAGAGCTATCATGTACAATGCTGCACTATCACGTATAATTCTACCCTTTCCTACCAGATTGTTTTAGTTTTTTTGCAACTATTGTGATGAAACTATCAGGAAAAAGGAATAGAAACAGCCAGACTGCCTAGCCCTGACCCCTTCCCTATCCTAAATCATGCCAATCTGCTCTCCTCCAGGCAGACACTCACACTTTTCAGATCTTAATGAACTTCAAAAAACAATTTCTCCTTCCTTGGGAAATTCATCTGCTAGTCCCATTGACTCCAGGTGGATACCATCTGGACCTGCTGGTTTGTGTGCGATTAGTTTGCAACTGTTATCTGACCTATTTTATATAAACAGCCGTATCTAGAACATGAACAATTCATTCTTACCCAACACGTTTTCATGCCATTTTCTCATCCATGCCATTTTTCAAGAAAAATAATTGAGCCATTCAATCACATATGGAATCACAGAAAAATTTAGTTTGGAAGGGGACTTTTGGAGGTCATCTAGTCCAATTTCCCTCTCACTGCAGTCTCCTTCCTCTTGAATTACTAGGGTGGCTTTCTTGTGCAAGAAATTTTTGGCTTTTCCTCACATCCTTTCTGACTCTTCTCGCAAATCCTCAGCATCAGTGATAGTTAGCTGAGAAAAGAAGCCATAAAAGGATGGGTTAAGGTGCAGGTTTCTAAACACACTGCCACTTCCAAGAACCAAGCCCAATACTCAAAGGCTGTTTCAGGCTGTACAAGTCTTTCTACTTGATGACTTCTTGTGGGTTAACCCCAGCAGGCAGTTAGCATCTCACAGCTGCTTGCTCACTCTACCCAAGCAGGACTGGGGAGAGAATCGGAAAGATGAAAGTGAGAAAACTCATGGAATGAGATAAAGACAATTTAATAAGTAAAGCAAAAGCTGCACTCACAAGCAAAGCAAAACAAGGAATTTATGCACTACTTCCAATTGAAAGGCAGATGTCCAGTCATTTCTGGGAAAGCAGGGCTTCATTATGCACAATGGTTACTTGGGAAGACAAGCACCATAACTCCTCCCCTCTTTTCCTCCCTTCCTCCTTCTTTATCCCCAGCTTTCATTACTAAGCATGATATCATACAGTTGGTCAGTCTGGGTCCCTTGGTTGTATCCCCTCCCAGCTTCTTGTGCACTCCCAGCCTCCTTGCTGGCGGGGCAGCACATGAAGAAGAACAGTTTCAGACTCAGTGTAAGCACTGCTCTGCAACAACTAAAACATCAGTGTGTTATATCAGCACTGTCTTAATCATAAATCCAAAACTAGCACCATACTAGACACAACAAATAAAATTAACTCTATCCCAGCCAAAACCAGGACATGACCTGATGATTCTTTACCTTCTGTGGAGGTACATGCACTGAGACAACAGTGAGCAAAAAAGTCTTTGTGAACAGCACAAGAAAGAAGGGAACATAGAAAGTTAACACTCTTTATCTCTTTGCCACAGCAAGCTTACAGATTTCCAACTGCCCTTATAAATAGAATGAGCTCAACAAAAACATCCACCTTTGTTATACGTTCTGGGAAGTTTGACACAATTAGACAGAAAGAAATAAAGCTTTCCATTGTACAAGTAGTTATTTATGGCTTCCATACAAAGTTTTTTAACTTCTACGTCATTTAGGCTTCCCAAAAATTTCTCTGAGAAAGGATCAAGGGGAAAGATTAGAGAGAAAGAAGAAATGTATGTCATAACCTCTACTTCTGCTCGTCTCATGCGTTTACCTGAATTGCTGTATGCCATTCCACAGTCTTTTTGGAATCCAAAACATAGCATCACACTAGCTACAATAAAAAAAAATTAACTCTATCCCAGCCAAAACGAGGATATGGCCTTATGATTCTGTACTTTCTGTGGATTTCACATTCACCAAGAATTAACTCTTTACATTGGCTTGTCCCTTGCTCTAGTGAGCTCTGATCCAGTCAACTTTCTAGAACAATTCAGGAAAACTCAACAAGTGGTATGATTTTATACTTAACCTAAAATTCAGCTTTGCATGACATATATTTCATGACAATATCTACACCAAAGGAGGAGAGAGGACGTGCTGCAAGGAAAAAAGATAAACAGGAAATCCAAAAATATTTCTCCATAAAGAAACAATACCAGAATACTACTTCACTTTTTCTTATAGAAGCTCCAGTGTGGGGCAGCTCCATTTCCATTATCGCTACTAAGAGAGAGGACACGTCTCCTTGCACCAAGTCCAGTTAATAGTCTTAGCATGAGAGCATCTCTGATATGAAAGGGCTTCAAGGATGCAGAGAGAGAGAAAAGGCAAGGGATTTCACAAAGAGCTTTTCAGACCCACTCCAGACCAATCTGTCTAATTCTTTAGTTTGCTAATCGCAGCAGCCACAAGCAAACACTGGACTGAATAAACTCACTGATTAATGATGGCCCCGAGAGGAAAGTAGATGTGTCCTGATGCTCCCAAGACCCAAAACTAGCTGCAGGCTGCAGCTTCCACTGATCACTGCAGGCAGCACTAGGAAACCACCAATTAACATATCCATTCTAAAATAGTCCTGGACTCTACAGTAAGATTAAAAAGGGAGAAAAGGTGGAGAGAAAAAAGATCAAACTCACCAACATCGGACTCTTTGTGGGTTTTGATGATTTCAGCCAATTCAAAATTTCCTGCAATGATGGCCACCTGAAAAGAGAGGGAGGGAAGACAGTTGAGCAGCTCTGAACAGCACTGATCCCGTGCTTGCTTGCACAGATACCGCCATATGGACTAATAACAGCTGCCTTCCATGGTGGACGCAGAGCCAACAATTGTTCTGCCTCAGCTCACCCAGTCAGTAACCCCAAGGTGTAAATACACTCTCAGCGTTGCAAGGAGAATTTATGTTGATTGTTTGTGCAATGAGAAGGTGGCAAATAGCTCAGAGACAACCATTCCCATCTCCTCAGAGTTTGGTGGTGATATGCCTAACACCAGCTAGGAATTAATTTTAGGTCTTGCAGGTACTGACTAGCTTTCTCAAGCCTGAAGGCTTTCAGCGAACCACAGTTAGATGATGAAAAGCAGCTTACCAGAAACCCAGCTTTCTGCATGTCCTACCTGCACAGTCCCCAGGACTAGCTCCTGCTCACTCCAGGCTGCATTGGCTGAGGAACCACTTCCACTCAGCTGCTGCAGCAGCTTACGCCAGGAAAGCCATAACATATTAGACAACATTAAATATTGCTTTACCCAACACCCATCCTGTGGTTTCTCTCCACGTGAAAAATCTTAAATAACTCAAAAGGACAGGGGAAGAGGGGAAGCTGAATGTGGATCGGCCAAGGGAACACACAGACATGGTCTGCCTTTCTCCAGGAACTGCTTCCACAGATGCTCATGTCCTGGAGAACAGCAGAACACCAGCAGTCCTCAAGAAGGTAGGTTAGAACATGAGTAAGAGAAAACAGACTGACGTGCTACTCTCTTGAAGCAAGTACTCAACTGATAGACTAGAGACATTACATAAACTCTTTGTTGATTTCTTATATCTTTTGTGAGGGGGGGGAGGGTGGAAGGGGTGAGGGTGGTGGGAAATACAGCATTGAATCACAGCTAGTAATTCCAAACTAGTTGTGATGTTTTTTTCAGAACAAGGTCCAAAAATATTCTTTTAAAATGTGAAAGAACCACAGTGAGGTGGGTAGCAGAACATGAAGTCAGTTGCTGGTCCTCAGAATATTAAACTGGAAGAACTGTGCTGGACCGAACTGTTAAAGTCTTGCATTTGATACAACTGCCCCTGCACACCGGTGCCTCTCCTGCCCACGCAGCAGCATATCCATATCATGCTTACATGGCAGGAACCCCTGAGGACAGCGCAGCACCTACAGCTGATTTGGGAATGAGAACCAGCTGGACCAGATAGATTCCCAGTAGAAAAAAAAGTGCTACTGCTCAGAGCATGAAAACACCTCTACGAGCAGGCTGAGATACTGATGATTATATTGCCTGTCCATGCTGGGACCATTTTGCTGTATCCCCACACTTTTTTAAACTTAGGAGTGACATATGGGACAAACAAATTTGATCAGGCAGTTAGTAGAAACTGAATCAGTCCAGACATCGACAGAGTCAAGAGCAAGACTGGCAGCTCCAGCTGCCTGTTAAACATTTTCCTGCCCTCCTACAAGAACAGCTTTTAGAAATACGAGATTCATTTGCATTTTTACCACTAACTTGTGATGAAGGGATATTTTTAACTTAGTGACTCAGTACAGCATGTACACCTCTCTACTACGATCCTTTATCAGCAGAAATAGTCTTACTATTCTCAATAATGCTCAATATAGCTCAACAATGTTTATATGGCTTTTTTTTTTTTTTTTCCTGAGTCCTAGAATTCATGCTGCAACTCCTCAGCCAGAATTGTAAGAGATCAGTAATGGCTGGAAGAAATGAACCCTTCTGCAATCTCAAAATGAGGCCACAGTAACAGAGAAAAAAGAGTAAGAATTGCTGTTTTCCCCCAAGCTTACTTCCAATTGTAATCTGTCTCTCTATATACATATACAAGGCTTACTGGCCCAAACATCACATTCTCTAAACAGGCAACAAAAGCTTTTGTACAGAAGGACAAATGACCAGAATCTGGGGAGGTTTGATAGCTAAAATACCCACACTAACAAAAGACTGGAAAGGAGAACTTAGAAAAAGCATTTGAACTTCAAGGTTCTTCAAACAATTAACACTGTCTCGGTGAAAAATCCAAACTCAAAGTAAAAATTATGGGTTTCATTAGATATATCCAAAACATATGATTCTATAGTGAATGCACATGCTGCAATGTGAACTGCTTCTGTCACTGCAAATACCCGATGGCATCCCTCCTGGTCAAGCTGCAGGTGGTGGAGGTCTCCTACGGCCTCACCCACCACCCAGCAGGGAGGTCTGACAGCTGACATGGGACCCCTATGTGCAGGCAACAGAAGCACTCTCTTTTATAGCCATGGAACTGTTACAACTTCCAGGAAAGGCGAGAAGAAACATGCTGAATAAGAAGTCTGCTAAGAATATAATCTCACATAAATCCCTAAGAAGAGAGAAGAGCCCTGCTGTTTACATTTTTCAATCCAACTTGGAAAACGCAAAGGAGATGAAAGGATTTCCCTTATTGCATTGTCACCTCAGCTGGGGATTCACGGCACACTGGTTTCCCCAGCAATGATTGTATTCGACAGACACCGTGCGAGCCCTGGACAGCAGGTCACCACAGAACATGGCTCCAGCTCTCGAGTCCCACAGTTTTCTGAGGGAGGAGAAGCCACAGCACAGAGCAACATGAAATCTGTTTTGCTGAGTCTCCTACGGATCAGGGGAGTTTTTTTTTTTTTACATCTATAGGATATCCATCTACTTAGCAGTGTTGTAGAAAGACAGCTCACCACTGGACCGACTGAGCTGCCCATTAAAGCCCATGACTCAGCCATGGGCATGAGGTTACCCAGTCCCACCAGCCACCATGAAGGCAGACTGCCAGTACGGCCAGGATCTTAGTTCTGTGGAGGGCTCCAACCTGCAACACAGTATTTTACACAGGAAACATGAAAAACAGTTCTCCTGAGAATTAAAGATTTAAAAAAAAAAAAAGAAAAAGAAAAAGAAAAAGAAAAAGAAAAAAAAAAAAAGAAAAAAACAGACTTTTCCTGATGCAATGACTGTACAATAGTGAGTATATTGACCTTGAACTTGTGCTTACAAGTACGAACACTGGGAGGTCCAAGATGGATTAACATTATCTGCTCTTTGGTCCCTAAAGATATCCACAGCACCACCTCCCTCTGCTGAGGAAGGGACAGGTCCTGTGACACTTGAAGCTAACAGATTGCCACCACTGGAGATATATTGTAAAGGTCTCAAATGGAAGGAAAGTGGTGGGCTGGGAGACTGAAGAGTAGCAAAGCATATCAACAAGACATGAGTCAGAGTCTTAGCCAAACACATCTGATTATCTGATTTAAGGGAAGCCTCCAGCTGACACAAAAACTGATAAAGATCTCCATGAGGTATGAAGAAAAAGAGAGGATGGCAAATTTCAGTGGCTTTTGATGATACCTTCAAAAGGAAGTTGCATGGATGAAGCACAGAAGAACAGTGAGTAGATGCCACTGGGCGTGACTCTGAAAATGATATTTTTGAGTATTTTTTGTACCCGAAAACGTACATACCCCCACTCACTTGAACCTCTGACTTGAGGAGAAGCAGAAAAAGATTTTTGCTGAATCAAATGAACCACCATAGTTTTTGTTCTGCATTAAACCCTGTTCTTAGAGGTATTTCTTAGGTGCAAACTGCAACAATCAAAGAAGTCCAGAACTTTGCCATTATCATCCTAGGTGTGCAAAATCCATACTGACAGTATTGGGTGCAAAGGCAGCAAAGATAAGGCAAGAGCAGAGCCATGTCTGAGGCAGGCAAAGGTGAAGCTGCATTGGTTATAGGATTCAATGGGTCAGAAGGAAGCAATTATCAGTGATGCTGCTGGGCAAGAAGAGCGTGGATCTTCCATGGAAAAGTAGTCTCTTTTTTTGTTTTGTTTTGGTGTAGGCAGCCCATTAAGTGTCATAACACTTTTAAGCTACTCAGCTTTCCCTAGACCCTGAGAAGCATCCTGTAACCATGACGGACTTCATGATGGCAACTATTTCCAAACCACTTTACCCAAAACGTCTCTAGATACTGAGGCTTTCCATCGTTGATGGTTTCCTCCCACATAACTGAGTACTAAACTATTATTTTTAATCACCACAATTTATAGCAGTGCTACCTGAGTAAATATATCTGGATGTTTTTCAATGTTGTCTACCTTTACTTGGCCAGACAGACTTCAAGCATCTTCTACATTTGTTCTAGATTTCCAGAAATCTGGCACTCCTACTAGGTCATTCCCACTGCTCACATATGGTAGTTCCATCTGGACTGCCATATGAGCAGAAAATCTAGATACATTCATAGCAATGTGTGCTGCCATTATATTGCACTGATGCAGCTAGTCTGATGCTTTCAGGAAGTGTCATTGGGGTCAGTCACTGTATGACTACACTGTAGACCAAACAGTTCCTGGAAGCAATAGACAGGCCTCCTGTGCATGAACTATACAGCTGATCTGAGACAAATGCATCTCAAATGCCCTCTGCTCGTGCAAACCAACTTACTGTCCAAGGTCTATACAGCAAATGAGTTTTTTATTTTTTTTTTTATTTTATTTTATTCCCTATGGACCACACACATATGCCTTGCTTTAGAAGAGGCAATTTAGCCAAGCGGTTAGACTAACATTCTGCCACTAAGTGTACAAGGAGTATCTGCTAATGATCTGCATCAGGCAGTGGGTACAGGTAAACATATATGAGAAACAGAAAAAAATTTCAAAGCTGTAACCATTCACCATTCAGCCCTAGCCCAAGAGAGATAGAGAATCTTCTCAGTACATTCAGATGAGGCATATGGAGCTACCGGAAAAACAAGATTATTCTCCTAATGAGATGCACTAAAAGACCATCCTAAAGAGACTCAGGTAATGCTGTCATCTCTTCCATCAAGGGGAACAGGGTGTTCTGAACTCCTGGGAAGCTAAAAAACCTCAACAAGGCAGCTTAGAAATGCTGTGCTCAGGAAGTCTTTGAGCTGAAGCCATCAGTCTTGGCATGGGGGGATGGAGAGGGGAGGCACCTCCCCTACAGCCTGCTTTTGGAGACTTGCAGGCCAGAGCAGCGATGCACACAATAGCAGCTATACGGGCCAACAGTTTCCATGAATTGGCTGCGTTGCTGAAAGGCTGTGGAAGTGATCTTTGACTTCCCTCAGAGACAAGAAGTGGGTTGGTGGTATCTATTGAAGGCTCAGAGAAAGATTCTGCAAAGGAATAATGACAGGTTTGGCCAGAGCTATACAGCATCTGCACAGAAACTTCACGGTGCCATTAAACAGACCCTAAGAGATCTAAGCACAGAGTGCTGAATGCAAGGTCCATGGATGGTCAGTGCTGGAGAAAAGAAGCTAGTCTCATATCAGTGGTGCCCAGTGACAGGACAAGAGGCAATGGTTCTCTTGGAACATCAGGAAACACTTTTCTACTCTGAGGATGACTGAGCACTGGTACACATTCCCCAGAGAGATTGTGGAGCCTCCATTCTTGGAAATATTCAAGAGCCATCTGACTATGGTCCTGAGTAAGCAGTTCTGGAAGACCCGGCTTGAGCACAGAGGTTGAATCAGATGGATCCAGAGGTTCCTTTCAACTTCTGTGAAATGAGTATCTCAGACACTGGAGAGAGGGGAGACATAAATAAGTACATTTCTCAACTGCCTTGTTCACATGGAGTCATGATGGATGCTGCTGTGTAAAGAAGGTAGCACAGGTTAAAGAGGATAGGCCAGTCCTTCTGGGAAAGAGCTAGTCATAGTCTGGCCTCTGGTCCAGCCAGTGCTAAAGGATGCTCTCAAAGGACAGGGCAGCATGTAGAGAACAGTCCTTACCATCAGAATTAGAATTGCCTCTGACAGACCTCCTGAGAGCTATCAGAAAAGTGGGCCCACGTGAACCTGCAAGTCCACATGCAAGGCGCTGCACCTGGGTCAGGGCAACCTCAGACATGGGTGCAGACTGGAAGAAGAACGCATTGAGAGCAGCCCTGCAGAGATGGACTTGGGGATTCTGGTAAATGAGAAGCTCGACATGAGCCTGCAGTGTGTGCCTGAAGCCCTGAAGGCCAACTGCATCCTGGGTTTCCTTCCTAAGGTCCCTTCCAGCCCAAGCCATTCTATGATTCTATGAAATTCAGGGCTTCCCATGCAAAGCTGAGACTTCAGTGTAACATCTGTAAATGGAACATGACTGCTGCAGGTCATGGAAGATTTCAAGTCAGCAGCATCATCTGGATAATCGAAGCTGAGATGGCATCTGACTCAGAATTAGATCAGTCTCACACTGAAGACTGGAGGAGGAGTGGGAGGGAACCAGGCCAGAAACCTGATCAATTTCTGTAAGACAAACTTCAAATGAAAAGTGAGAGAAAACAAATTAAATAAAATGAGGATAAGAAGAAAGCCTTGAGAGAGCAAGTAAAATAAATAAATAATAAAAAAAGAAGTTATTCAGAAAACTGCTCCTTGGTAAGCAGCCTGCCTTGTACCTGGAGCAGCACACAGGCACATACCTCTAGATGCCCACAGAGGCAGCACACAGGAAAGAAGGATGTGTGTCCCATGCACAGTGGCAAGCCTGGGGTACACGTTCATTTGGCATATACACTCAATCTTTGAGCATCGTCATGCTTGGCCTCTCAGAAAGCAACTTTCAGCCTATTACATGATGACAGAAAATCAATCATGCTCAGATAGTCTT
Source organism: Aythya ferina (assembly GCF_964211825.1). NCBI lineage: Eukaryota > Metazoa > Chordata > Aves > Anseriformes > Anatidae > Aythya > Aythya ferina. The sequence goes on from NC_140296.1 coordinate 207,088,197, forward strand.
TTCCTCATCTGCTATCTTATACTTGAGCAATGGGAAGCTTAGAGTTTAACTCTTTATGATTGATAAGAGAAGCTGAATAGGGCAGTGACCTACAAGGAGAAAATATTTTAAATCTGTCACAAAGAAGAAAAATCACAGGTCCATCAAAGTCCCTGGTCCATCAAAGATGCAGATGATACAATTGTAGGCAGCATGTAGAAAAGGCTAGAAGGCTGGTATTTAATAGGAAAAGGTGAATGAATTCTTCCCAAATGGCAGAGCATACAGAATGGAAATTTACCAACTAAAAGGAAGGAAGATTGCTGATAGTATTTTCTAAACATAATTAATAATTAAATAGACAAGTCTTGGTAAGTTTCAGAAAGTCTTGAAAAACTAGTAATGGAACTTTTCATGCCCATTAAAATACTGGGTCTTGGAAAATTAGAGAAATTCCAGGGAACAGGAGGATCACCAGTGCTCTCAAATATTTATAATTATCAAAAACATTGACCTCAGAAACCAGAGAATGAGCTGCCTGGCATCAGTCACATGGATGTGAGACAAAATGAGCATTCCCTCGCTGCCTGGTGGCTTCCAGCCCCCTGCAGACAGCCTGCTGTAGAGGAGTCACACAGCTCAGCCAGCACGCTAAGCCTCCCAGCCGTGCTCCCCTGGCACTGTGGCTGGCACGATGCTGGCTGCCGGTCAGTGTGAACCACCACCTGAATTGTCTGCTCGTGCTGAAGGCACTGCTCTGCATGTGACAGCTTTATCCGAGCACATCAAACTATCAGCCCTTCTGAAATAAGAAAAAGTTTTATGTTAACCATGTAAGGGCTGAAGTTTCAATTACAGAGCAGGAATTGACAGAAAAAGATTATGCTCTCTCATTTCATTTCTTTTCTTTTGAGAAAAGCAATTTCAGCTTTCTCAAAAATGAACTCAGTTTTCCTCTCTTACCTGTTTTCCTCTTTATTTTCCTTCCTGTTTCTCATTCTGCTAAGACGCCAGAACTCACCTTCATATTTTCAGTAATGGTGCCTCACACCTTTTCCCATCCCTCTGCTTTACAGTTGCATTTTTTGCCTGTATCTGGGTTTATATTCATATTGTTTCCATTCATTACTGCACCTTTTTCTCATCTGATCGGTTTTCTTGCTATTCAAAACATGCTCAGAAATATAACAATACTTCATGAATTACATAGCACAAAAAATATTAACTACACTCGCAACATCTACTTTGTTTTCTAAAATCTTCAGAGACCATGTACAGTACATTAAGAATACTGATGCATATTTAGCATTTAGAATGCTTCTCTAAATTATTTTCGCCTGCATACCTTACGCCAGTTTTGACACTACAGACTTTAATTAGATTTTATTCTTCCTTTACTGATAATTTCCTTATTTTTTTGAAAAACTTGTTAAAAGAAGAAGGCATAATACATAAATCAACAAATAAATACACTGATTGACAAGTTTATGAGTCTGGCTGACAAACAACTATGTCTGAAGTCAGAAAGATGAAATTCAGGTCTAGCACAAAGTGTTACACTTGGAACAGAGAAATAAAATGCATAAATACGAGGCAGAGAATAACTGGCTAAGCATCATGAAGCAAAAAACATTGTGTGGTAGCATCAGTAACCCCAAACTAAACACAAGCCAAGAAAATGGTGATATTACATAGACAAATTTAATTATTTGTATTACAATAATGTATCACAAGTTGGCAAGGACCCATCTGGACTGATACGTTCAGTTTTGGGACACAGGTCTTTAAGAATGAGGTAAACAAATTGAAAGCAGCAAGTTGGAAAAGAGACTTGGAAAAAATGAAGACTGAGGAAAAATGGAAAGAACTGGGCTTGTTCATCTTAAATCTTTGGAAAAAAAAAAAAAAAAGTATTACAAAAAGGCTGGTGATCAATTATCCTACCAATCCACTGCCGGAAGGCCAAAAAAAAAATACACTTACCTTTCAAAAAAAAATTAAAAACTAAGAACAAATTTCTGATTTTCTCAGCAGAGATAAGCACTGACAAAAACTACTTTGCCTGGATGCAGAGTTTCCTTGGCTGATAGTTGTGAAGCAGATTTGACAAACATTTCCAGGGCTGATTGCCTACTGAGGGTAGCTAGAAAATGTGGTATCTGGATTTCCATTCAAGACATTCGTATCCAAAAACAAATGATACAGCAAATTTAGTTTTTTTGGTGACAGTATATTCAGATTGGGTCCAGAATATATTGATTATATACATATTATTTGTTATATATAAATAACTTGCTAAAAATGCATTTGTTGATGTAGAAACATTGTCAAGGACGGCATTACTCAGTGGCTTTGCTCACCAACCTACCCCAACCTATCCTGTGCCAGTAATGACCACCTGGCCAAAGGTATTGATTCTGAGGGTAAAACTGAAGACACACAGTCTGGTGGGATAAGAGACAGGTCATGGCTACAGCAGAATCTGAGCCAAAATCTGATGTTTGCCTGAGAGCAGCCAGCCTAAGCAACACAAAGGGGAAAACAAACAAACAAACAACAAAAAACTTCTGCATAAACTCTCAGGATAAAATTGTACAGCCAAAAAGAGTAACTGAATGTATCAACTAGATATACACGAGTTTAGTCAAGAGCTCTCTATGTCACAGTAACAGGACCTGTGTGCACTAACATACTGGGATGCTCCTAGTAGCCATGGTAAAGAACATGGGAACAGAGAGGAAGATCTTATGTATACAAAAGTGATCCAGTAGCTATAAAAGCTACTTTAAGATGTGTATGTGAAGGAAATAAAGTTATTTTGCTTATCTGTGGAGACATGATCCCCGTGCACAGGTACTGCAACATGGGGAAGAAGCTCAAGTACAAGGCTTTCCAGTTTCTGTAACACAGAGAAAATCTAATAATGGGAGGATTAAATTAGGCAGAGTGGCACTGAGGTAAGACAACTTCTAGCAGCAAGGGTAATTAAACTGCTTTTGAAGAAAAGTGACAGACCCCACTGCACTGCAATTCTCATGCAGCAGACTGTATGTGAGCAAGGAGCACAGAACCGGTGGTCCCCATCAGCCATATATCCCACCCTCAGGGGTGGGGAAGGACAGGTCTGCCTGCACTGACTGGTGGCATTTCCATCCCTGAATCAAGCCCAAGTATGCACTCCAGCAGGGTAATGAATTTTTGTTTTCAGGAGGAATGGGTTGTTTTATCCTTAATTCCCAATAGGCCTAAAGAGACACAATGACTTAAAAAAAAAAAAAAAAAAGAGAGAGAGAGAAGACATCCACACACAAGAGAGTCATGTTATCTCCTTGGCTTATCAGAAAATCAGAGAACTGTAGAGACAAAATCTCCTCTATGCCTGGAGAAACAAGGAAGGTGGTGGGAGCAGACGATGAGCACCCCAAAAGGTGTTGAATTCTGCTTGGCTTCACAGGCAAAATGAGGAGATGCCAGCCTCACATGTTGAAAACATTACCAATACTATTCATAAAGGAACAATTAGGCACTACAGTTACTAATTATTTATTTTTGCTGCAAACCGTGCTTCTTAAATCCATATTATGAGGAAGTTTTTAATTAATTTTGAGTATAAGAAAGGCTAGTAGAAGCTTGGCTACTATGCTATCTGATCATTGAAGACAACAAAGATCCTATAAGCATATAATAAATTTCTCAAAGGTCAGAAATTGTAATCAATTATAACGTTAACCTTTAACGAACATACTTTTAAAGGTACAAAAAATACGTTTTCCCTCTCAGATAGATAGCAAATGCAGTAAGGATGAGGAAGATGTGTTACATTTTTAATACACAACAGGTTGAATAACCACTCCAGTGTGAACTGCCAACTGGAACTCCACACCTCCATAAATTATTTTAATTTCTACTATAGTAGAGGTAGAGAGAAAAATCAGTAGGCTCTGCACACACTTACAAAAACCCACAACCCTTACAATCCAAACACTTGACAGGAGAGAACAAATGGAGGAGAACAAGGTTACTGTTGTAGTGAGGACAAGAAAAATATGGAGCTTATTAATAAAAATAATGGTATAGACATTTTCACAACAGCTAAAAAATGTTGGCATTAGTTAGTACTAACTCTTTAAAGCATGTTAAATAGCAGATGATGTTTGTGTATTTTACACATGTTGAGGAACAATGGCAGCTAGCTTGCAAGAGTTTACAGCTAAGCTAGCTAAAGTGTAAAATAACTATCTTTGTCATTTCCTTCCAAGTATACTTAACACTGACACTTGTAATCTACATAAGTAGAATTAGATGTATTATCTTCTATAACATCACAAGATATGATGTCATTAGTTAGTTATAAATCTAAACACTGTCAGCTAAAATTTAAGTTAAATTAGAAAAACCATTGTTAAGTGAAGACATTCTTTAACAAAATCACTCCATTTGAGAAAATTCTGTTGCCTGGGCAACATGACTGCAAATTGCAGAGTTCAGACCATGATGTCTATTTTAAAGCAACAAAATACAAATCTTAGAAGAAAATACATCTAACAGCCTGTTTGTATTGTACTAAAAGCTGATGCAAATGGTATGTTAAGTTAACATCAAAATGCAAATCTTTAAGGATTTAAGGTGAACCGTTCAAAGTACTACCAGGCTATTAGGCCCAATTATGTGTGTGACAGATGCAAAAGATTGAGAAAGGTCAAGGTATGAAATGAGATATAGCAACCAAAGTGTGTAAAGAACACATGGGACACAAGAAAGCATAATAATGCTTCTGCAAGAGTGGATCAAGCACACCAGCAAATTGTCATGGGAGGAAAGCGTTAGTACAATGAATGCCAGAGGGTTAACTGGCTTTTTGCTTTAGCTTTTTACTTTGCAATTGGTTGTGATCATTCAGCAAATATCACCAAATCAGCAAATCAGTTGGGCCCGATAAAACTATCACATGGTATTTAGGGCATTATTTGCCTTTGTGTCTGTTTTTGCATTCTGTCTATGAATTGCCTTTACTTTTCTACAAATCACCAGAGATCTGCAGACCATGTGTGAGTCACACTGCCAAAAATCTGCTGGGAGAAATCTGCAGAGTTAGTGGTTTACTCCAATCATCTCTGAAGGTTCTCAGATGCCTGAAAAGGAGGGATGCTACCACTAGATTTAAAATATGCAGCACAAGAAAGAGAGAAACAGCATTAGAGAAGAGACAGCTTAATTTTATTGTCCAGAACAATGCTGGCTGAAGCAGACGATTTTTAAACAGAAGAACAACAGCATTAATTTGCAAAGAGCATAAGGAATCCAAGTTACTTCTATGACAGGGTAGCAAGCCAGGCTTTTTGAAGACCAAAGAAACTAAAGATACCATATAGGTGCCTTCACCAAAAATTTTGACAGTCTTATGTGACATTCTCAGAAACTATAGGAATTAAATGCAGGTGAAACTCCTGCTAAGTAGATGAAAAACTGATCGGAAAACTAATTCATAACTTACTGTCAGTCTAAAAACACACTGAAGGGTTTTCACAGGACCCTACCCCAGGTTCAGCAGTATTTATTTTTTTAATTAACATCCTGGATGATAGAGTACAGAGCCTGCTTATTAAATTCCTAAATGGGATGAACCTGGAAGGAGGTGCAAACTGATTAGAGGCTTAGAATGAAAATGATTGTTGGAAACTCAAGAAATGTATGAGGAGAAAAAAATAGGATTTTACTCAATAGAGAAAACTATAATCTAGATTTATGTTCAAGGATTATAGAAGATGGAGCCAGACTCTTCCCCATGGTGCAAAAAGAATAAGAGGCAACTGGCACAAGTTGCACCAGGTGAAATTTTGTTTGGGCACAATTAAAAGACTCTTCACTAGGAGAAAGGCTAAGTACTAGAACAAGTCCCAGAGAGGTGGGAATGCTCCAGCCATGGGAACTTTCCCAGAATTACTGGGAAAGGCGCTGAGTAACCTCACCAGCTCTGGGGCTGGCCCTCCTCTGAGCAGTAGAGCTGGACTAGAGATGTCCCACGGTCTGCTCAACGTGAATCGCTTGGGTGAGTCTGTGTTACCAGGCAGGGACACATTCCACAGTGCAGCAGGCAACAGTCCTGCTGTAGAAAATCTGAGGATTGCAGGATCACAAGCTCAACATGAATCAACAAAGTCACATTGTGGCAGGAAAAGGGAAAATATACCAGGATTTACAATTAACAGCCTCACCTCTAACCTGTGTGATGTAATCTCTCTGTTCTGTGCAGACCAGTTAGGGTGTCAGCTGGAGTAAGCTACTTTGGGGAACTGAATTAAATAAAAGATATGGGGAGAATCCACAGTAAATCAACAGTAATGATCAGATTATGCTTTCAAAGTCTCTGCAGGAAAACCTGCATGCTCTGGGACACTTAGTCCACGGAACAGAAGATGAGGTGGGGAAGGGGTGATGAGGCCATAAAAGCAGAAAGAAGGCAGCTGCAGCAAGGACAAAAATAATCTGTTTTTAATAACCAAGGAAAAGTGAAGGGCTTAAAATTCAATAAGAAAGATTCAGGTTAGATGTCAGGAAAAAGTCTTCTGACAGCAGAGACAACTAAGCACAGAGACTGTGTTAGGAAGCTGCAGTCAATGTCCAGCACAGGAGGGTCTCAGGAGCAGGTCACACAAACATCAGTCATAAAGCATTCAGACAGTGCTGATTCTGTGTGTGGGAAGAACAGCACACAAAATGGTCTCAGGTTTCTTCTCAGTCTTATCTGCATATGGCCTGCTCAACAGGTGGCTGACACCGAATGAGGGAAGCACAGGAAACATCTAACCTTAACTTCAGGAGGTTTTCAGTGTGGTCTCCAATAGCATCTTTATTGCAAAACAGGACTAGGCTGTTTTGGGTAAATGTATGATGAGGTAGGCAGACATCTGGCAGGACCACCAGTCTCAAGGAGTGACAATCAGCAGTATGAAGCCCATCTGATGGTCTGTTACAAGCTCATTCCTCAGGGATGGCCATGGCAGCTGGCACCATGTGATACCTTCATTAACAGCCATGATGATGAAAGGAAAACCACAGTCAGCCAGTTTAGAAGCAGTCAACAGGCAACAAGAGCCAGGCTGTTCCTCAGAGGGGCCTCCAGCAGCTGTAGGAATAGCCATAAGGACTGGCAGAGACAAGCACCAAGCCCTGACTATGGCCTCCAGCAACCCTGGGGGATGGAATGGGACAGGACCAGATGGGGTGACTGGATAGCAAATGGCTTTGCAGGAAAGCCCAGGGGACCCTAGGGGCCTTCAGACCCAGCACTGACAGTGCCCTCGGGCAGTGATGGCTGATGGCAGCCAGCAGGTGTGGGCAGGGATGGCTCCCCTCCACTCAGCACTGGTGAGACCCATCAAGATACTGAGGCCAGGCTGGACTCACCATCCTAGACCCCCTCACAGTCAGGGATATCCTTAGTACCCTTGGATGAATCCCATCTAGCTCCATAGACTTATGAATGTTCAAATAACATAACAGGTCACTTACAGTTTTCTGCTGGATTGTACTAGTTTCATCTCACTCCCTGCCATCATCTTCCAATCAGGGGGCTGGGTACGCTGAGAACAATTGGCCTGACTAATAAAGACTGAGGCAAAAAAGGCACTAAGTATTAAGCCCACTTTTCCTCATTGTTCATCACTTTGTTTCCCCTCATATCCAATAAAGGATGAATGTTCTCATTAGTCTGCCTTTTGTTGTTAATATACATGTATTTATAGAATGTATTCATTGTCTTTTCCTGTAATTGCCAAATTGAGTTCCTGTTGGGCTTTGGCCCTCCTAATTTTCTCCCTGCACAACTTCATACCAGCACTGAAGTCCTCCTGAGTTCCCTGCCCCTTCTTCCAGAATTCTTCCAAAAGAATTCATAAATTCCTTTTCTTCTTGAGTTCCTGAAGAAGCACTCTGTTTATTCATTTTACATATGAAATTATCACAGCTAAATTATCCCCAGACCTAGGGAAAAAATCCAGTCATGAAGCAGAGATATAAAACTTACTTCTAAAACTTACATTAGAAGTGTTTGGGGTAAGCTAACACAAGCAATCCCATAGCACCATTGGAATACAAGCTTGACAGGAAAGAAACCAGGATCTATGTTTAAAGATGTTTAGTTTCAGCTTGATACCAGTCACCTGTTCACACTCATACTGAGCTGAAGGTTTGCTTATGCAAGACTATTATGATTATCTTTTTCAAATAATATCACTGAATTCGTATCCATTGATAATTAAAACCTTCAATGCTGAGTTCACTTTTTGATAGGTTCTCATAGCCATCTTTATTGGCAGTAAAAGCTACATTGGTACAAGTTCATACATTTATAATAATTTTCCAGTATCCAAAGCAGAGTGGAAATCACACAGACAAATGGATACAGCACATAACCAAGCTGTGTTTTATAAGCGTCTTTTCTTATTTTGATATCATAAGCAGCACTCAGGCACAACAGCTCTGGAGCGTCTGATTGGCCCTAAGGGCCTCTGTTTGAGCACCAGAAACATTCCTGAGAAGACAATGGAAAAACCACCTTGCCCAAACAAAATATTTTGTGGCAAACACAGATGAGAAGCCTCCACCAGAAAAGGCAAGTCACAGTTCCAGTAAAGTATCTTCCATTACTGCTAGGAAAGAAGTATTGGAAAAATACATGCAGAAAGATGACTTACCAGTGACAACACATGCATGTAAACACGGATGTCAACTGGAAATAACCCAATACTTACAGCTGGATTCATTTCCCTTTGAACTACCATGGGAGCCCAAGCTCATCTCTACCGCCCCTCTCCTTCTGAGCCTGAAAACAAAAGCTACAGCATGCCCGTTGCCATTCCAGATCCTCTTCATAGGAAGTCAGTGCCTCGGAGGACTCAAATAAGCATGTACACAATAATCTAGCATGTGAACAAGATTGCTTGATGAACTGCAGCTTACCACCAAGCCTACATGTATGTTTGTGCTATGGATGACACTGAGGCAACCGCATACCTGCTGTAGAGAGCTCCTCAGGTCCTTCATGTGTGCACTAGCAGCAAACCACTCCACCAACACGACTTCAGCTCTGAGGTGGTGCAGCAATCCAGTACACCTGGAGAAGGCAAGGGCCAACCTCCAGGTGTCAGGACCAGAAATATCTGGGGTTGAGAAATTAAACAAGTGATTCTGAAATGACTCAGCCACTGAAAACACATCATCCAGGAACATACAGGGGCAGTGTAAGTAACCTCCAAAGCACTGTCCATATAATAAAAAAAAAGTCATCTTGACATTGAGAACACAAAGCACAGACTCCATGTTAGAGATACAAGATTTAGGAAAGAAAACTGGAAAATTAGTGGTATTAAGATAAAACTTGGATGTTCCTTAAAAGGAAACTGCTGGCATCTCCATCAGGTCACTGAAAAATACAGTGCAAGGTTTAAGTCATCTATTACAATGTGAACTTCTACTTTTTAAACAGGTGTAAGGGCAACTGGAAAAGCTACTTTTATTAAATGAAGGGTTAAAAAATAACCCAGAGTTTTAAAGTAAAAGCATGACAGTTTGTGACCCCTGCCTTACTCCCACCAGCGTACTGGGCTCCTGAGAAAGAAAATATGTAAGTGAGCCCTTAAGACATTCAAAAGCCAGGGAGGAAAAGGAAGGCTTGACCTGATGGACTGGCAGTGACAAGCTAGGTGAAAAGAAACCACAGAACTTAACACAGCTAAGGCAGGGTTTTACCCCATCTCACACCAACCACTCAGAATAGCTGGGACTGATGAACCCATGGGAAAAGGAGACACACAGGCATGGGTAGTAGAAACTAAATGGTTTGTATGGCTACTGAGCAGAAGCAGTTTAGGATTCTCCTGCTGTTTACAGGGAAATCTCTATATGGAAGAGATAGGGTTCCTCTGGTCACAGCAGCTCTCCAACCTGACAGTACATGGTAGACTGCTGAGAGACACAAGTGGCACAGTTGGCCCAGCCTCTGACACAGAGGTAGCAAAATCAGCAGGTATCTTAGAGGACACAGGGAAATAAGACAGATGGGCTCTTCCCATGTCTCATCTCTGTCTGTAATAATGAGGACATTACAGTATGGATGCATGGACAGCTAGATGGGGAAAATAAAGCTGGTTGGATGGTTCAGGTCAAAGTGATTGTGAATGGGTCTTTCTCTACCTAACAGCTACAAACAAGTAGAACACGACAGAGGTCATCCGGTTTGCAGGTACCTCCAGACTGGTGATGATCAATATATTCAAGGGCAGAGCTACAATCAAGATGGACCTGAATAGGCTGGAGGAATAGGCCAGGAGGACCCCCATAAAATTCAGAATGGACATATGCGAAGTCATATCTGAGAAGGAAGCAGCCTTGGCAATGACATGCTAAGGAGCAGTTCAGCAGAAAAGGCCCTAGAGAAAACAAGCTGGATGACAGCCATAGGGACAATGACTTTTACAAGAGTAGAGGGTGTCTTCTTCCATCACACACACTTGTTAACGTAGACTCCAACAATCAAACTGTCACCTGGACATCAAACCTCATGAGACAGGAAGACTGTTTCACATAGCTCATTGACAGCATCAGACGTGGATCGTCAATAAAACTTCATCAACAGGAGGACTTCTGATGGTCCCAGAAAGTCTCATCCAGCATCCTACTGGAAATAGCCCAGGCAGCACCAATTCAAGATTAGGGGAGACCATCTGCACATAAGATGCTCACCTGAGAATCAACAACTGTTCTGATAAAGTTCAGCTTGCAAAGGTAAATGGTTTCATTTCCAAGTCTGGTCATGTAATCTGCATACTCAGAAAGGGACATAGCTGTTCAAAGAATTTGGAAGGTCATCTCTTTTGGAATCACTCTGTCAGCTGACATTAAGGAAAAAGAAATGAGAAGCCCAAAACATTGCAAATGAACAGAAGCTAACGCTTCATACTTCAATTTAAAAAAAAAAAAAAAAAAAAAAAAGAACTGTAGACAGGCTGACCTGGAAGACTTGGAGCTATCAACAGTCCTATGCTTGAGCTAAAATGGGGCTTTTGGGCCCACAGGGTGGGGGCCTGAGGTGAAGCTGGCGAAGGACATTAAGGATCTTGAGTGCCCTCAGGGCCCTGACAATACAGACCTGTAATGGAAGTGGTTATCTTCCTTGACACAATGTTAACCTCAAGACAAGGTAGACTCATGAAAACTGTCCCTGAAAAGGGCCAAGAAAAAGAGACAGAAATAAGAAATGGATCATTCAGTTGTTGGCAACTATTCAGCACCCAAGCATCTGATGCTGTATGATCCCAACACAATAATATCCTATCAGAAGCAAGAAAAGACAGAAAAGGGAGTCTAGAGGACAAAGGGGCATGTGGCATCCACAGAGCACCTTCCTAGTCCTTTCACAGAACAGAAAGGCTGGAGCAGGCTTAGGACAGATAGCATGAAATCTTTGACTGATCTATCCAAAGAGCCCAGCTTGCAGAGCTGTTGTGTCCAAACAGGATCAGTTTCCTTCCACCCCACATGCACTGTGACCACATCCACAGGGATGAGGGATCTGCAACAGGAGAGGTAGAAGGGAGCAAATGCAGGAACGCCCCACATGAAGCTTCTGCATGAGAGCCCTACAGCCATGCTGAGAGCTCATTGTTTTGTCCAAACCATGTCCCATAGCATCTGACCCTGTTGGGGGAAAGGGAGATGTTCTCCTCCTCCCCCAGCAGGGTCAGACTGACCACTCAGCAACCATTCACTGTGTTTGCACAACCACCTACTTGTATGGCTGTCTACACATTACAACCATCTGCTGGATGCCTTTCTGTTGTTTAAATATGATGGTGGGTTCACCACATCCCCAGCTGCAACTGTCAGTCTTCACAGTCTTGGCTTGAGTGTTTGGCCTTCCCATTGCAGGCCCCTGACCCACAGCATGCTCCACTGGCCAGTGCCCCAAGTCCAGTCAGTGAGCACCTGAAGACACATGGGAGGTTTGATGTTTGTGAGACAACTAGTGCTTTAGTAGCACTTTGTTTCTGATTCCCCACCAGCGATGCTGCTAAAATAGCCGGAAGGAAAAAAATATATATTATTATTTTCCAGTGTATTTTAAGTATGCAGTATCCTACCTGAAAAATGATTTATCCAACCATTAGTGAGAAAAACATATTTGGATGATGCTGGGGAGCTTTCAGAAGGACTACATCTGCATACAGGACTCTCATACAATTTACGGAAGTCAAGCCAGCTAAGAGCAATGGAAGACAGATGTAGGTATAAACCCTGGCTTGATAAAACAGTAAGTTGAAGATTTCCAGAAGCTGAAAAGGTACTATGGGAAAACTCTTACCCTAAACCTACCCTGCTTTGGCAGCCCTCTCTGAAGCCTGCCACTAGCCACAAAGAGGTGATAATGCTCCCAGCACTCCTGCCCCACCATACCGGCCATGTGCTGCAGTCCACAAGTGCTCCATCAGGCCATTCTGCAGCTGGAAGAACTCACCACACAACACAGTGAGATGTGGCATTACCTCCCTAGGGAAGGAACATGCTGATTTGCCTCATGGAAGATAAACAAAGAGATTACAACTTTTTAAACCTCTAAATTACTCGGTGTTATCTGAGTGAGCCATCTCAGGCCACTGACACCAAGCTATCTGATTAACAGTAACAATCAAATTAGCACAAGGTATATGCAGTAAACTGACTAAACAGCCATGCAGAATCAGAGGCATTTACACAAGCTCCAGCAGCCACAGAACTGCTGTGGCTAGTGCACACTCCTTTGTACAGGCTTGGCTTTCCTCTGCTGTGCTAAAAATCAGTCACAGAGAGATAGCACCTCTTTACCATGGCTACACAAAGACAAAGCGTGAGAAAGTGCCAGACTTTGTAGCATACGGTAACTTAATCACATGCTGAAATCTTGAGCAAGCAATCTAAGCCAGGAGTTAGAGCGCTTCTGTTGGAAAGCTGGGAGCTGATGGGAGCACATAACACTAATATCAGATGCTAGTTTGGATCAGGTCATACTTGTCAATAAAAAAAAATTCAGATTACTAAGCATGATTTCAATTCTCTGGAACAGAAACTTCCAATTGGTCAAACTACTTCAAAAAAGAAGACAAACACTGCTTATCCCTTCTTAGAACTCACTAGGACTCTGCAGGACATGAGCAAAATCAGAACAGGAGCCATTTGTTCTCTCTCCACCATCTGCTACACAACCCCATTTCCTTCAGATGCCCAAAGCAAAAAGGTTGTCCTTTCTCCATCTCTTGATTCCAAAAGTACAGTCAATTAAACAAGGCAACAGTTTCCTGGAAAAAGTACTTCCCTGGAAACGAATATTTTCACATTACATCTAAGAGCAGTCAGATGGGAAAAACCTCAGCTCCCAGAGGAAAACTCCCTGGAAAGCAACACTTTGAGCACAGCAGATCTTGCTGCCTCCATCCAAACAAACCCTTTCATGGCCCATCTCCCGAGGTGGGAGATTGGGTGAAACATGTAGAAAAAGGTCTGAGTTAAGGTGGATTCATGGAGAAAAGGCTCCCATGGGATGGGGTCCTCACCAAGGGCTGAGCTCACGCACCCTTCAGCATTCGCTACTGTTAACAAGGCACAGTGCTCACTGTAATTCAGAGCAAAGCTGGCTGTGGTGGCACTCTACTTGTGTACATGAGCACCCCTCTGGAGCCAGACCCCCCATGCTCTCTGGGCCACTGTGGAAGGGAGTACAAGCCTCCCCTTCTCTGCAGGCAACTGCAACTCATCACACATGACACTCACAGCTTCACCAGGTATGACCAGACAACAACCACTTACTAGGTGAATACATGAACTTATTCTATTACTGGTGTACCTCCATGGCACAAATCTATGTTAAAGTTCCCACATATGACAAAATACCGGACAGGCTATGAGGAATGCTCAATTTGACCTTCCAGGCCCCTTCTTCTCTTAGCATCCAAGCCAACACATAACACAGCTTGTAAGGAGCTCTGTCTTCCTCAGTCTTCCAAGAGAAATTACTTTCAAGAATATAAGCTATATAATCATTTCCTGAAACTACATATGCATTATTAGTTATGTACACACAAGAACTTAATAACTGGTATCTCTACACAGCTGCCTAATTTGTACATGTGTACTTACCATGATTGTATGTACTCTTTTTGGGACTGTTTGCTGAATTTGCACTAAAATGTACTTAAAATTTAAATGAAATATCCTGATGCAGAATATAGCACCATTCCAAGGCAACCACAGCCAGTTCACCGTGGCTGCCAGTAAGCAGGCAGGTTATGTCAGAGAGCACTTCAGCTCCCCCTGAGTACTCATGGCATTCAAGCTACTCAAGTATTCAGTTCATTTGGAAGAAATATCATCCCTCAGGACACAAGGCTCACAAGAAGTACCCACTTCCTCCATGTGAGAGCCAACACGGGCACAGCACAACCTGAGTGTAGCAGATTTCCAGCATGTGCAGAATATCTGCCCAATTTCCTATCCTTCTCCTCCCAGGACATGCTGCTGCACAAACAGTTGTAGTTGCACGCAGGGAACGAGAGTGATTGCATCTGTAATAAGGCATCTCTCAGCAGCCACTCATGATGCTTGCAGGGGCTGTGCAACTTCATTGTGATGGTCAAGCTTGAGATGCTTTGGCCTAGAACCTCTATATACAACACTGAAAGAGTGAAGAAAAGCATTTCTAAAGGGAAAATGGTTAGGGAGCTCATCTGTGGCTACCCAAGCTAGTACATGATTAAGATGCTGACAGATACGCTCTACTCTCAAGGGACACCTGAAGATTAGTACTAGCTGGACAATGAGTCACAACATTTCTGAAAGGTCCGCAGGTAGAAGATTATGCTTCCACAAAAGCACAGGCAGAAATGCTATTTCAAGTTCAAGAACTTTTCAAAAGAAAGGCAAAGCAGACTGAAGGGAAGAGACTCCCTGTATCAGACTGCAGCCTATGATAATTTGCAGGCAATTACTTTCGCATGACTTGCAGACTTAGGAGTCATACTGCAAAGTGACCAAGTTTCCCTTTTCCATCTGTTTTACCTAACATATTTACATGAAAGCTATTGCAGAATTTCAATCCATTTCAATAGTGGCTTGAGGTCTTCTAACTCCCATTTTGAGTTTATTAACAGCAAGTTCAGGTGCACTTCTGGTGCAAAACTGAATCTTTATTCATGATGATTTTGCTCCCTCGCTAACATTCACTGGAACACTTCTACAGAGAGCAATAATTCCTCCTTTCCACCTCCATTACACATGACAGAACAAGCAAAACTCTTTTAGTCTCCCACCATAAGATACCACTTTCATAGTCCTTCCCATGTTCAAGATGATCGCTTTCCTCCCTCCCGCTCCAGTGTCAAAATAGGCGTCCTGAATCAATGGTTTTGTTCCAGTAAATGTTATCCCAGGCATGCCCAAGGGGCATGTCAGCGGCTGCCACTGCCCATGCCAGAGGAATTGTGTGGGAGGGACTGGGGCCCATAGCTCACTGTCTCACCTGGAATGCCGTCTGGCTGTTGTAGTTGCGAATCTCTTTGCTCGCACCACGGAAGAGGAGAACCCGAGCACAGCTCTCCTGGGAAAGCAAGCAAGGAGGAAACAGGAAGAGTCTGATTAGCACTGTAGACTGGTGACAACAAAGAAGCAAACCACATAGTTTCATTGCACTCAGAAATCCTCCTTTGGCAAGAGCAAGGAATATAAAAGGATCCAGAATCCCCATGAACTGGTTACCTCTGGCACCAAGCTGACCAATTCCATCTACCTGTGTGCCAGCTATAGGTGCTGCCACCATAGTCAAGCCCTATACTCAGTCCAAGACCACACCTATGAGGCACAGTAACCACTACACATTCCCACGTATTGCTATTTCCTAAAGCCTTTTATCACTTCTGTTTTGAATGCTCTGTACTTCTCTACTGTTAATTCCACACGTTTATGAGGCCTTGTACACCCTAATGCTGCTCTCCCTAACCAACCCAGTGGGCATAAACCCAGATATCAGAGTCATAGGTCTGCAGAGTGCACCCATCACATAACAAGCCACAATTCAGCTTCTATTGCAAATTATAAGAGTATTCACTTTTTAAAACATAGGCACCTTGGAATCTGAAAAATTCCCTTTATAGCAAAAACAGAAAATAGAATATATAAAATCTGTAGGAAGGAATAAAACCTACAGGAGAAATCCTTAGATACTGAACTCTACATCTCGGAAAGAGAGCAGTGGGAGGGCAATATCAGAGAGGGCTCTTCCACTACCCTTAATTGCTTCTGAACTGAGATCAGTGGCCCTGAGGGCAGGGTACTCTGCATTGCCTGGTCAACCTTCTTTAAAATTCAGGGATTGGTAATAAGATGTTCATAGAATATCCTGAGCTGGAAGGGGCCCACAAGTCCAACTCCTAGGTCCGCACAGGATCACTCAAAAAATGAGACCATGTGTCTGAGAGCATTATCCAAGCACCTCTTAAACTCCAGCAGACTCAGCACTGTGACCACTGCCTTGGAGAGCCTGTTCCAATGCCTGATCACCCTCTCAGTGAAGAACCTTTTCTTTAAACCCAGACTGAACCTCCCATGTCACAGCTTCTCACCATTATGAGCATTTGTGTCAGGGATAGCACCCCAGCCCACATGCCTGCCCCAAAGGCTGTGAAAGCCACAGGATGTACCCAACAAGCCCTGCTTGGGGCATGTTTAGGATCTGGATAGGCTGCACCGATGGGCTGAGGTCAACTGCATGAAGTTTAACAAGGCCAAGTGCCGGGTCCTGCACCTGGGGCGCAATAATCCCAAGCAGAGCTACAGGCTGGGAGATGAGTGGTTGGAGAGCTGCCAGGCAGAGAAAGACCTGGGAGTGATGGTGGATAGTCAGATGAATATGAGCCAGCAGTGTGCTCAGGTGGCCAAGAAGGCCAACGGCATCCTGGCTTGTATCAGACACAGTGTGACCAGCAGGGCTAGGGAGGTGATCGTCCCCTTGTACTCGGCTCTGGTGAGGCCACACCTCGAGTACTGTGTTCAGTTTTGGGCCCCTCGCTACAAGAAGGACATCGAGGTGCTTGAGCAGGTCCAGAGAAGGGCGACAAAGCTGGTGAGGGGTCTGGAGAACAAGTCCTATGAGGAGCAGTTGAGGGAGCTGGATTTGTTCAGCCTGGAGGAAAGGAGGCTCAGGGGCGACCTTATTGCTCTTTACAGATACCTTAAAGGAGGCTGTAGTGAGGTGGGGGTTGGTCTATTCTCCCACATGCCTGGTGACAGGATGAGGGGGAATGGGCTAAAGTTGTGCCAGGGGAGTTTTAGGTTGGATGTTAGGAAGAACTTCTTTACCAAAAGGGTTGTTAGACATTGGAACAGGCTGCCCAGGGAAGTGGTGGAGTCACCATCCCTGGAAGTCTTTAAAAGACGTTTAGATGTAGAGCTTAGGGATATGGTTTAGTGGGGACTGTTAGCGTTAGGTCAGAGGTTGGACTCGATGATCTTGAGGTCTCTTCCAACCTAGAAATTCTGTGATTCTGTGTGATACGTGCCCTCCCCAAAGTTACATGCAAGCACCTGGACCAAATTAGCACTCTCCACCCAGGCAAACTGCTCCCTCCAGCCAGTGATGGGGGCTTGCTGCACTTGTTGTGAAGAAGGAATAAAAACCAGAGGAAAAATTACAGAACAAGTTAGGCAGTAAATCAGCAAAAATAATCAGGGAATGGGACTAGACTGAACCACAGACTCTTTCCCCTAGCCACCAGACTCTTGAGAAATCTAACGTCAGTCTGGTGCTGCAAACAGAAACAGCCTCATCCCAAGACAGAGGGTGGATACAATTCAGAAAAACTTTTCTAGGCCTGCAAACAGTAATAGCAATCAGAAGATGCCCCAGCCCAGCATTGTTCCCTCTGGCAGGCTGGTTCCTCATCTATGTTTTCTTTGTTCTCATGTCTTGAATCACACAGAAGTACCTGATTATAGAGAGCACAAATATGAAGAGCGGTATTTCCTGAGGCATTCTGTGCAGTCATATCAGCTCCGTAGAAGAGAAGATGCTCCAGGTGCTGAACATGGCCGTAGCGACATGCCTGCTCAAAATGCAAAACGGGAAAAAAGAAATAGAAAAATAAAATGAGAGAGCAGCAGTGAAGGAAGTGATAAACTTCATAACATCTTCCTGTCTCTTCTGGATTCATCTATGCTAGAAAAGTTGTATCAGACAGGAATAGTAACCTGGAGAGATCCATTAACACTCATGCACACTCACTGCTCCTCCTTACAGCAATATATACACAAACACTTATCAGATAAATTACCTTTACACTGATTGCAAATTTGGGCTCAGCATCATGCAGGTATCAGGGACTCCTCCAGATCATTTGCTACATCAGTAATATTTATCTGCTGAAAAAAGCCCTGAAGCACGAGCAGACAAAGCAGAGTGCAATAGATCCAGATCTAGTGTGGTGTTTTCCTCTGTGCTTGGTCCATCCCGGGATGAGCAGACCTCAAAGATCAGCCATGGCAATGTAGGATGAGGCAGGAAGGAGGAGAGTCATGTCCCACAAATCAAGATCACAAATGCATCTCTTGTTTTTTTCACTCATCCATCTGTCCTTTGATGTACCAGTATTCCTTCACCTTGCACGGCCTGAGAGCCGAGTGCTGTGGGAGGCCACAGGCCCAAAGGCAGCCTGCCCCTCTGACAGTGCCAGACTGAGGGACTTGAGGCAGAGCCAGCAAAACCCTCCCTTCTCCAGAAGGAGCTCAGTCTTGAAGCACAAAGCCAGCTCAGGTCCCCTCACCCATCTAGCTCATCTCTTTCTTCCCTGTGCACCCTGTACAGATGTTTTTGTAATCAGGATGCCTCAGGCTCGATCAAGGTCCCAAATCACTGTCCTGGCACAGCTGTAATCTGGGGAGGATCCCAGACCCATTGACTAAGGCCAGCATGAAACAACCTGAATGTTAAGCCTTGGGTGGGACACAGAACTGGCACTCCCCGAGCAAATCCCCAGACAGGACCCAGGATACGACCCTCCCCCCATGCCGGCCAATCCTGCCATGCAGTGCCACCACTGCCCGCCAACAAGACACCGCATCCCTGCAGCACCTGAGGGGACAGGACAGGCCTCTTCACTGACAGTATGGCAGTGGTGGCCCCAGCTGCACCTTGTCCATTGTCTGTCTCACCTGGTGGATCTCCTGCCAGCCGTTCTCATCCACGCAGCCCAGCCGGGCGTAGTCGTGCAGCAGGAGCTCACAGCAGTAGGGATCCCCCCCGACCATGGCGCTGTGGTACAGGGGCGTCAGCCCTCGGCTGTCCTTGTAGTCTGGGGAGGCACCCAGGTCCAGCAGCGTCTGCAGGAGAAGCGCCTCCATTGTCCTGCAGCTCCAGGCAGCCACACAGGACAACCCACCCTGTGAGGACTGGGGTGCTGCGGCCATGGCAGCAGGTGGTGCTCACCCCTTCCCTCCCCACGACTCAGATCATTAGTGCCACATTTTTGTAACAAGCTGTGCTCCCCAAATGCAGCACAAGACAGGTTCTTTGATCCCAGGAGGGCACACTGATGCGGGGGCAGTGACATGAGGCCAGGTCGGGAAGTGGAGCAGCTGGCACTGGGGCAAAGGGCAGAGGGGACCAAGCCATAACTCACCAACAGCGCCGCATGGTTGCGGCACCGCACAGCCTTGTGAAGAGCTGTCATTCCCTCCCGTGTCCGGAAATCCAGGTGTGCTCCCCCATTGCGCAGTGCTTTGATCATCTCGGCACCAAGTTCCAGCTGAGCCGCTGCAGTCAGGGGACACTCTGCAGAGCCCCGAGAGAGGGGTGAGAACCACGTGAGCACACACACAGTGGGTATCACAGCACCACCATGTCTCCTGCCTGGGCTACAGCAATGCTGGGTGCTCCCTGCTCCCCTCAAGGGAGCTGCACCAAGCCCTACATTTGCTCCCAACCCACTCAGACAGCAGTGAGTCTTCTCAAACATGGGGATGTAGCAGTTCTTGGCCATGGGCTGGAGACTGACCATCAATTTTATATGGGTGTGGGATAAGAACCTGGAGGAGATGGGCAAGGCAAGTGCTGTCAGTTTAACAAATGGCAGAAGCGTCATTGCTGGCTCTTACACTGCAGAGAGGGACACATCTGGGCACAGCATTTATACAAAGGGGAAAAGAAGAACAGGGTGAAAAGGATATCCTTGTTCCATTTCTCCCCACAGTAAAGCAAGGGCTACTGTTTTGGGGAAAGATGCACAGCTGTGCAACCCAGCAGCACTGCCAGCATACATGGAGTTGTCCTGAGCCCTTTCACACACATCTGTCCTGTGGCTGGTCCTCATCATATCACATCACCAGCAGCAAGCTCCAAATATGAAATACTCATCCCCAAGAGGTGAAATGCCCATGCACCCATGTGACAAACCCTCTCACCACTGACAAGCCTGACTCGTTGCACACAGAGCCCACAAAAACTCACCTGGCTGACTGCAGTCCAATCTCTGACCAAGAAACAGTCCCAACTCTCAGGAGTGCCCAGTGCATTAGGACTTACTCCACTTAGGGATATAATTAGAGTAGGCAGTGGAAGAACTACAGACATCCCTTTCAACAAGCCTTCCTCACCCAGTGCACCCCCACAGCTCCCTGACCACTCTCTGCATTTGTTTTGCAGATGGGAGCAAGAGCCCTGGTGCAAATCTGTTGCTCTGTTGGTGCATGCAGCTCCAAAAAGCAGAAAGACCCCTCTGCACCAGACAGGCACTGCCCCTTCCATCAGGAGTTGCTACCTCTGTCCGTC
Source organism: Aythya ferina (assembly GCF_964211825.1). Classification (NCBI taxonomy): domain Eukaryota; kingdom Metazoa; phylum Chordata; class Aves; order Anseriformes; family Anatidae; genus Aythya; species Aythya ferina. The sequence continues at coordinate 207,109,021 of NC_140296.1, forward strand.
AAGCACCTGACTGCAGCCTTCATCATTCAGCCAAGCTCTACCTGGATGGGTTCGCAAGAAGCACAGATTGTCTCCCTCTACAAGTGCATCTGCACACACCCTATTGTGGTCCTACTACAGGCAAGCAAAAAAGTCTTCTTTCTCAAACAACTTTCTAGGTCCTCCCATCCAAATCCCTCGTACCGTATCAAATAGGTGGACACTAGCTGGATTTCATCAGCTAGAAATAAATTCATGTATTTTTTAGGAAGGTACCTAATTTGCACATAAATTAAAAACTCTCTATTTAGTAGAAATAACTATTAAAATGAAAATAATAAAATAGTTTCAGATACAAATACATTAAAAAAAAGCAAGTAAATATTAATTCTAGAGCATTGCTATTAGCTATTTTTTTTAATGAGATAGAAAGAGATCAGACGGGGTTCTGTGGCTTTGCTAAAACTCTCAGGATTCTGTGATACAAGGCACACACACACTGTTGTTATATATCACAGAATCACAAAACAGTTAAGGTTGGAAGGGACATCTGGAGGTCATCCGGTACAACTCAAGCAGAGAAACATAGCGCAGGTTGCCTAGATCCACGTCCAGGCAGCTTCTGAAGTTCTCCAAGGAAGAAGACGCCACAATTTCTCTGGGCAGATATGAATATATCTTTGCATATGTGTCCAAGTCAAGGGTATAATTAATAAAATGAATTCATCCATTGGCCAATGAATGAAGAGGACAGCTACAATACTTTCAAGTTAGAAAATAAGAGATTCAATTTAAACATGAAGGTAATTACCACTGTAACAACATATACATTACGTGGCAATGTAATAGTGTCCACAGGGCCAACAACGTAACCTAAGAAAAATCAGTGGAATTATTTCCTTATCTCAGCAAAAGCTGTGCAAATTAGCATTTGATGGAAAGTCCACATCCCTTCTCACACTGCATGCAACTACCATGAGAGAGCAGTGCCAGACACAGCACAAGAACTGTGGAAAATGCCACTTCTTGGCACACCTACAGATGGATGCTGACGTAAAGCAAAATGCCAGCCACAGCCCAGGTAGGTTCTCACAAGACCTTAGTGGAGTATGCAGAGATGTCACTGTGGTTGTTGCCTTTTGGAAGGGATGGGCAACTGCGATGCAATGTCCGTTTAGACACAGCCCACTATTTACCCCAAGGTAGGATGGGGATAAGGGGTCTCAATTCAACCTTACCCCTCCACACACACACCAAGGGGGATGAACAGTAAGTGACAAAAGGGAAGCTCCTGGGGCAGGAGAGCCTTTCTCCTCCACTCCACCAATACAAAAAACACCTGCTTTACCTCTCCAACTCTCATGACCCAGCTCTTTAGCTATGGCTACCTCCAGCTGAAGGTAAAGGAATGGCTAGAGAGAAGACCCTAGTGAGGTTACAGTCCTTTAAGGATTGTCACTTTTTTTTTTTTGCCAAATATAATTGCTTTATTTTCATTATCACTAACCTCCAGTTACTGTTTTTACACCATTATTATTGTAAAATCTGTTCCCTCTTTTTGATTATTTTTAATTATTTTCAAGGCATGCATTTGACCCATGTGCTGTTAATGAATACTCAGATACTGCTATTAACTTCCTGTTGTGCATGTGAAGTATCTTTGTCAGTCACTGCTCCAGGCATCTTCCTCCATTCCTACATGCAGTTAAATCAGTGGTCTTTTTCAATATCAGTTTAAATGAGACAAACTTTTCAAAGAGGCAAAAGACACAGAAAACAAATCTTCCTTTAGTTTCTGTTAGCAATGTTCCAAATTTAATTAAATATATATACATATACATACATACATATATATATATATATATATACATACATACATACATACATATATATATATATCTTGAACTCCAGACAGAGAAAGGCCCAAACTGGGCATTTCAAGATTCACTGAATTAACTGCAGCTAGCAATTTGTCCACTAAATCTAATCTAATCTCTATCTAATCTAGGATTTTAATGATTACAATCTGCTAATTTTCGGAACTGTGCATATCCAAATATATATTTAAAGTAATTAACTAATAAACACATGAGATCCATAACAGGAAATGAAAACAAGCAAGATGGTATGTTGTACTTTGCAGTGTAAAATACGGATTAATGCACATAAGGAGCTGTAGGTGGGACTCCTTGCCTTTGGGCTATTGGACTGATGAACTTGCCACGTGATTTGATACTGGTACACCCTTCTACACTCAAAAATGGCTCTACTGAAAACACTTGCACAACAAAGTCAGCATCCACCTACGTATGGCAGCTGCTCCTGTGAGCCTCGTCCTTAGCAGGGCTGAGATTAAATGCTGCAGTCAAAATCAGCAACAGTGAATTTTGGCCAGCAGATGAAAGCTGTGCTTGGGAGCACCACCAGTGGTCATAGAAACAACAGACCAGGGAAGGAGCAGGTTACATGGTCCAGACCTATAAAGCTGCCAGTGGACATTTCCTTTAATCAATGTGCCGTAAGAAGCAGAGGAGGTGATTGTTACAGCTGCTGTGGGGATTTCTTTGTGCAAATGGCACCCCTGCAATCCACAAGCCTAACTGGTGAGTGCAGCACAGATCCAAACCACCTCTGGGGGCAGGATGTAGGCACAGCGCTTTGCTGGGGCAGCCAGTGCAGGAAACAGGTACAGCTGTAGAAAACCCTGCAAAAGTTAATTTCTGCTGCATTTAAAGCAGTGTTCTTTCTACATTTCTGTCTTGTATCTGTGTTCTCTCTTCCTTTGACTAAAAAAAGCTTAGGATGAAAAGCACTGCTTATATTTTAATTGCATACAGGGTACTCTGGCAATCCTCAGGCTGGTCACTTCTGTGAACGCAGCGTCCGAACAAAGCTGCGTGGTGGAGGAACAAGTCTGAGCTCCTGCGGCCGGGACACCACAAGACCACCAGCACCAGGCACAGTCCTGCCGACTCAGCCGGCAGTGCAGGTGCTATTCACACACCCCCCAGAAGCCGGCAGCAAAGAGACAGCTTGATGGGACAGCCACAGTACGGAAATGTGGATGTTCCTACACATATCGCAGAAGGAAACTGCGGCAGCTCAGCAGGCGGTGTTGTTATGAGACCTGGAATTCACACGGTGAGGCAAAGGCAGCGACGAAAGCTGAGACCCCAAAGGCAGCTTCAACACAAGCAAGAACTACCTCTTCATTCAGATAACAGATTTTTGTTGTTAAAAAGAAAAAAAAAAAAAAAAAGAAAGAAAGAAAAAAAACACTCCAGAACTTAACTTCAACCTTTTGGAAACAGGAAGATCTCTGTTCAAGTTGAGATGGCAATGGACTTGATATGAAAGTTATCATGCAAGCTACTAGAGAGAGGAGGGTTAACGTATACACAATGTTCCTATACAGAAATATAATACAAATAATAGGAAATATGTACCTATGACAAATGCTATCTAGAAGTAGCACCTCACGGCACTGTTTTTCAGGTGTGGGTGAAAAAACTGACAAAATGACCTTTCATCTGCAATCGCAGTTGAATGTAAACACATCATCTTTCATTAATCTGCATAACACATTGAATTGAAAACGATGCTGCCAGTTCACTTAAAAAAAAATTTTAAAAAAATAAAAAAAAAATGGAGGCTTAAAGTAACTGGACTAACAGACTTTAAACTGAGAATAACCATAACTTTACAAATCACAAGCCACTGAAATTTCCTCCAGTGTTCTCCTATCTAGGCCACAACTGCTGACTGAACCAAAGTGCAACTTTCAGCTTTTAAAATTCAAATCAACAGAAAACATATCATATTTTAAAGTGAGTTATTCAGGTTCTTAATCAAGTAATACTGCTTTTATACCTTGAATGCATTATGCCATAGCTAGCAGTCTGCAGTACAGCACAGCTGAAGCAGGAGATCAGCAGGCTTCAAGTGCCTTGGGCAAACATTTATCCGTAATGTTAAGCAGAAGGTGCAGAAAGCACGGCCATGCACAGTAAGTATCTCTCCCTAATTACCTATTCCTTCAGCTCTTTGTCCTCAGATCATACTGAGCCACAGTCCGTATTGCTGCACACGGTCAAGAAAATTTCTTTGTAAATGCAACAATTTCCTCTCATTGTTGCTGTTCTCCTGTTGCAACCCTGTTAAATATTGAGGATTGCTTTCACATTTCTCCATTCTGAACTAATACTCCGATTTGGGTCTTATTTTAGAATAATAGTAACTTCTAAAGTATGTTTTTCACCTTTAAAATTTGCCTACAGAGCAAGTCTTTTTTCTTTTAAACTGTTTCAAAAACTGTTAATCTTTTCTAGAGTATCTCACCAGCAATCCTGCAGCACTGAAACATAAACTATGGCAAATTGGGCTGTGATGGTTTAAGAAATTGCACTTATCTGCTCTCTCCCCCTCAGCAGACCGAGGAGAAGGGAACGTGTCCCTGCACTTCAGCTGCCTCCACGCAGCTTAAAACCACTCCCAACAGCAGCTTAAGTGGAGATATCAAGCTTTGTGCTTGACTGAGCTGAGACAGCATTGTACCTTCCTGTTGGCTCTGCTGTGAGGATGGCACCACAAATCACACAGTATTTTATGGTGCAGTCTGCATTATTCAAAGTACACTAGATGGATTTAACTCTGCAAAAGAACATTTCTCGAAATAGGCACATCCCACTTACTTTGGGAAACTTCCCATAATACACAGAACCACAGAATGGCCTGGGTTGGAATGGACCTCAAAGATCATCTAATTCCAACCCCCCTGCTATAGGCAGAGAAGCCAGGTGGAGTGCACAGAAATAGAACAATTCAGCAGAGGACAAGCATGTCCCTGGTGTGAACAGGCTGCAAACCTCCCTGCATCTTCAGTAAATGTAACATTAATGTGAGATACAAACAGCCTAGGATCATGGCAGAATAAGGGAAATGTCTACTTCCTACAGGGGACAATTTGAATGACAAGTCCTGAACCAGGACTTGTCAACAAGGCCGTTGCGTGCCTTGGGAAGAGAAAGAACAGCACATGCTGGAAAGAGAAACTGAGAGTAAACACAGGTATTTTGATGGCCAAGAACAACTGGGCAAAAGCGTCTCATTATTCTCCTCTACAATGCAGATAGATCCCCTTTCTGAACTGCTAGAATTGAAACCTCAGGCAGGGTTATTTGACATCTCTCCTTTACATGAACTAGCTCACAAGCAAGGGGAAACCTCTGCTTTCTGGAAAACCTAGCAGGTTGCAGGTAAGACTATTAAATTCCCTATGCTGAACAGTTGTGGATAATGACCCATAAATAATTTCTGCAGTGATATTCTTTTCCCTAGGTCAAGACACGTAGAATAAAAAGTTACAGAAACTGAGAAGAGGATGAATCAGTTTCATTAGGGATCTATACTGCAAAGTCTTTGAGACAGTAATATTGTATTCACTGTCTTAAAAATCAGCAGAGCAGTTTTAAATCACCTTCAGACTGGGATGAAGGAACCACTTGTGTTGCACATGAGTGGTTCAAGAAGAAACCCCAATTTTGTAGGAGGAAGGAGAATAAATGGTGTTTGTAATTATCCAAGCTTTTGAAGACCTGGCCACACAGAAAGAAGCATTTGGTGTCAGGGCCTATTTGCTATATCACTGGTAAACTTATCCTAGAGACTCTGTGGATAAAAAAGCATAGCTGATAGCAATGCTGTTTTGACTCAAAAAAGAAAGGTTTTACTACAGTGATTTTGTATAGCAGAGATGAGAAATTAAAAATAGAAAAAGCTGCTGTGCATAAATGCTATCTTTGCTAAATAACAAGCACTGGAAAAAATGACCATTTATTTATTCCTTCTCTTGAAATCTTAGTTGAAGAGCTGCCCACATTACCATAACTTTACTGATAAATCTGAAAGCTCTGGGTTAAAAATTCAATGTAAAAGCATTCTCAACAAATAAAAAGACTCAGATTTTCTCAGACTAAGGTTTTGAAACATCTTGGAGAGGGGAAGTTTGACTTGGCAGCAAACTAGCCATTGAGTCTTTAAGTAACAAATCAGAAAGAGCAATGCACTGGCCGTGTTTAACCCAGGAACATTAAAAAGCCTCTAGTCAAATGGGCCCCTCCTTTGGGAGAAACCCCACAGAACTGGAGACCTGCTGTGGCAGGAGCAAAACTCCAATGGATGAGCTGCCTGGGGAGCACAAGAAGTTTTGTCTCCACAAGAAATCATTCATGTAGCACAGTAGCAGAAAAAAACTTCTCTCTGAACCACAGTTTTCTGGTTCCTGTCCTGCTTCCAGCTTGCCACCTCAGGTCTCTCCTCTGCACACAGCCATACCTGCAAAAGCTCCACAGCAGGCAGAGCCTGCCCCTCACCCCAGCTTCCCAGAGAAGGAAAACCCCAGTCGTGGCATTACTCCTCGTTTCCGAGAGCAGGTCACAACACTGCAAGCCACCACATCATACATGTAGAGGAGGGCACACTGTAGATTCAAGGATGGGTTAGGAGGTAAGAACTGCATTGAAGGCTCCTGTGCTTCAACAGGAAGATTTCCCTGCAGAGTGAAGGTAGGCTTTAAGAACAAAAATAATAAAAAAAGGCAGCTCCTATAAAACCAGTCAGGTTCTGCCCAGAACTGTAGGTACAGAAGCCGGTTCTTAAATCAGCTTAGTCTTGGCAGGATTCAAGTCTACATCCACACCTACGTTCAGTTCAATAGTCTTCCCTGTTCTGGAGAGGGATATTAAATATTAAATTAATGCTCTCCTTTCTCTCTAGACTGTCTGCTTCCCCAGGGACTTGCAAGGAGATGGTTTCCTAAAATGAGACTTCACTGTCTTGATCCCCAGCAACTCTCTCCCTTCCCAGGTTTCCTGCATCCTACAATCTTGGTGTTGCACTGTGGGCAAGCCAATGTCCTCCTCCTTTGCTTAACCTTGGGGACTGCACATTTTCATTCCACCAGACCTCCTGCATTGCAGACTGAGAATTGGGTAAACCCCTTGAATATAAAACTATGAAAACATTCTTCCATCCATCACTCTTATCTAACAAAGACAGCAGGAATGACATAGAACAATAACATTTTTACTTTACAGCTTACCAAAATAAAATGTTATCCTGAACATATGCATATTTATTTTCTCCACGAACAAGATGCCACAAAAAGGATCACAACTGACACACATCAATCATATTGCTCAACAGACTCCCATAATGTCCTCAGACATTATGGTAAAAAAGCCAATATGAAAACTTTTAAAAGAAAATAAATAGGAAAACAATCCTCTCTCACCAGGTATGTCCAATACCCTAAGGTTCAAATAAAAAAGCATAGGGCTCTTAACAACAACAACACTATTATGAAACAGGAACAGGCTTCCAGTTAAAGGAATGAGAGGGCTGGAACACCTGTCCTATGAAGAAAGCTGAGAGAGCTGGGGCTGTTCAGCCTGGAGAAGAGAAGGCTCTGGGGAGACATCCTTGCAGCCTTTCAGTACTTAAGGGGGACTTAGAGATGGAGAACAACTTTTTGTTCAGTCAGATAATGACAGGACAAGGGGGAATTGGTTTTAAACTAAAAAAGGCAAGATTTACGTTAGAGGTTAGGAGGAAGTTCTTCATTCAGAAGGTGGTGAGGCACTGGAACAGGTTGTCCAGGTTGTGGATTCCATATCCTTGGAGACCAGGTTGGACGAGGCCCTGGGCAACCCTATCTAATAGATAGCATCCCCACCCAAGGCAGGTGGGTTGGAAGTAGATGATGTTTAAGGTCCCTTACAACCCAAAATATTCTATGGTTCTATGATTTGTGCAGCTTTTAAAACTTACAGTACATATTATATCAATACCAACATGATTGACTGCTAATACTGTCATAGGACAATACAATCCATAACTCTGCTCTCATACTCTGCAGCATAGGATCCCTGCATACCCTTCATCTTTCAACCAGAAATTTAGGAAATTCTAGTTTAGTAAACAAGTCCATTGTCAAGACTCCTATCAGGAAAGTAAGACTGCCAAATTGGAGTTTCACAGGGAATATCATTCCTTCTTTTCAGGTATGGATCTACTCCAACTGTACAAACAGAAAAGCTGTGCTAAGCTGGATGCACTATGCTTTCCCTTCTACAAATGGAGAGGAACAGTCCTGCATATGAAGTTCAATCTGGTGACACTTGGAAGATATGGATCAGAAGCACACATTACACTACTATATAAGGTTTGAAAAAATGAAAACTTAGAGGAGGCTGGATGGACAGCTAGATTCAAGAGTCAGCCTTAGAGGCGGCCCAAGGAGAAGGATCGTTACTGTTATGGCCAGAAGTGAAAAAGAAATCAAAAATAAACATATTTTATTTTCTTGCCTATAGTTTCTGATTTCTTTCAGTGAGACTGTCATCTCCTATTTTATACAAAGATTCATGAGAAGCTCAGGTCCTGAGAAAAGTCATCAAGAAGGACTGTTTGAAGTGAGAGGTGAAGAGTAAAACAGTGCACTGTCTTCCTCAAGCCAAAGCCAGAGGCATGGGATTCAGCCCACAAATTAACTTTCCTATTCATGGGTACATAGGCTCCCGCGTGGTTTACAGCAGTGTGGTAGATAACTCAATGGAGCATAGCTGAGCTCACCCTGCAGCAGCCCACAGGTGGGATGCAGCCATCCCCAGCAAGGACCCCACCTGGCAATGCCCATCCTACTTGGAGCAGCAGACAAGTCTCCTGCCAGCCCTGCATCGTGTCTGTCAGGGACTCACTGATGTCTCAGACTGCCCAGAGTGAGGTGCCCAGTGCAGGTCACCGACTCTGCCTCAGAGCTGGCCCCTGAAAGGCATCTGGGTGCCCTTCACCATCATCTGGAACAGGATTCAGTGCACAGCCCATGCTGCATCCCTGTATAGAGGCACTTGCATTTATGTTACATCTTAACACAGAAGATGAGGACAACCCAACGTTTTCCTTCAATGTTGGATAAGCTTGTGAAATTAGACAGAAATTCACTAGTAATGGGACATGAGGACATGCATGTGGAGTTGATTGAAAGAAAAGTCCACGTGCTCATCCCAGGGATCCCTTCAGTCTTACAAGCAGGAGAAGACATTGTTCAGAAAATACCGGAAGTGAACAGCCAACCACATGAGAGCAAAACTGAGTTTTGCTAAACTTGGGTTTAGGGAACACTGGCCCATTCTAGAGGATTTTCTCAGTCAAGAACCTACACTTCACAGAGAGGTGAGATAATGATCTTGGCTGAGAAATAAGTAGAACAATTAGAAAGACATTAAACCAAGAACACAAGTGAAACAATTTCAAAGAGGGAAATAGAGCACAAATGCACCATGTCAGAAGTAATTAAGGCCATTTGACAAAGAATGAGAGTAAGATTTTTCTTTTTCTTTGCTCGTTTCAAAGTACTAGGAGACCAGATAACAGCAAAAAGGATGTGGACTGCTTTTACTGGTAATAAGAATCTTGATATAATTGTCATTACTGAAATCTACAGACAATTACACCATTTTAGAACATTAAGAATGAGAAAGTACTGAGTAGGCAAGGAGGCCCAGAAAGAGAGTTCACATTAAAATCCCATCATCTATCATATGTCCAGCAATAATTCAGAACAGGGCCACAACTTCATGTAAATTAGTGTCTGAAGTAACAAGTTAAAAGATTCTTCATGAGATTTTATTACAGACCAGTAAAGAAAAAAAAATAATTAACCTTTAAGTGTTGATCTCCAAGCTATATGAATTAACACTTGCACTATCAGGACAACTTCAAGTTGAGAGCAAATGCTGGCTGTCCCATCCAACAACCAAAAAAATATCATTTCATTTTCTAAAAAGGAAAAAAAGATTGCTTTTCTATAGATAATGTTTTGCTCCAACATAGGTAAACGCTACTTTAGATTTCAACATAAGGAATAAAAATCTACTAAACACTTGACTGCTGCTTCATCGGCTAAAGACAACGGGGAGAGACGGAAGGCCCAACCAGCCAGGTAAATATTTGATGCTTCCTAAGGGAATCAACCAAGGGAAATCAGATTAGAAAATTTATCGTAGAAAACATGGGAGGCTTAAAATTAAAAAGTAAAAGGTGACTGGGAATTCTTGAAGAACAGTTTCAGGAATACTACTCCATAAATTGAAGAGGAGAACCACTGCTGTGTTCTCCATGCAGGTCAGCACTGAAGTGATAAGAGCAGTTACAAAGACTCTAACACTAGGCCATGATGAAATAATGGTCAGTATGAATTCAAAATTAGAAAATGAAGGGCAAGAACAAGAACAAATTACATAACAGTAAAGAAAACTGCATTTGGCATGGCAAAGGACTACTGAGAGGGGTTTTGTTACTGTTGTTTAAATTAGATAATACCAAAATAATTTCCTACACCCTGTGCAAACTAGTCAACTAAGCAGACAATGAATAATTGCTAATAAATACAGAAAGCAAGATGATCAATATTTTTAATTTTGCTGCTGTGGAAATATTATTTTCCTTATTACCAAATAAGGATTTTTGGCATGAGCTACCTGAACTTGAATAAATTTTTTACATCTAGTGGATGTTGTATATCATCCTCCTTAACTTCTTCCTGAAGGTCTTTCTGGGACAATAAAGTTAAATTTTAATACATTTTGAAATATTAGGACATTCAAGAAGACTATAAAGATAGCAATGTCAGGCTAATATTCAAAAAGGAGTAAGATGATCCACAAAACAACGAGCCAGAAAAATAGCACTGATTCTGGAAAAATGCTCGGAAAATTCATTTGAAATTTAATTTTGACACAGCATTGAAGAATACCAATATCATTAATATTGGCCAGCTGAGTTTTACAGTAAATAGTTCTTGCTACTCACACGTATTTCCTTTTCTTGGTAAATTACAAGTCTGATTGATGCAGATAGTATTGATGTAAGACTCATGCTCAGCTGAGTCCTACATGACATTAAAAATGAGCAGTATAAAATGTCAGCTACACATGTTTTAAATTAACTAAAACCCAGTTAAGGAGAAGCAGTCAGAGTGGTTACTGCGGAACATGTTTGCGTGTGCTGAAGAGGCTGTACAAGGTGTTGGACTTGGCTCTACCTTCATCATCATTATCTTGATATAAATGGAAATTTCTGATCATATTTGTAGGTGACAAAGCTTGGAAGACTGCTGGGCAATTCCAGAACCAAAAACAAAAACCATGGCAATCCTGCAGGATCCATCTTAGCCTGGGGTGAACACATTGCATGGTGGAGGAAATGAGCTGCCCTGTATGGCTGCACCCTGTGGTCACAGCTTTGAAAAATCCTCCTGTGCAGGGGCCAAAGCTGCAGCTGGCTGCCATGGGAGGAGCGACATGCTCCCACCTTGCTCTGTCCATCAGCCAGCCAGGCTGCACAGGGAAGCCAACTGGAGCAAAACCAGCCTCACCAAAACAAAGCTTCCAAACAAGGAACTGCTTCATGGTTTCACCATGTTTCAGGTGACACAGGTCAAATAACCCCGGCAGGGAATGATGTAGAGGTCCGTCGCAGAGATGTGCAGCTGCCAGGGTCCTCCCCAATGAGGCCACTGCTACCACGGCCCAGGAGACCAGAGAGCAAGGACCCGCAGGGAAAACGGCACCTGCCCATGATGAATGGTGCAGACAGAGAGCAGGTTGTCTGGTGCTTGCCTTCTTAAAAACCTCTTAGAAATGGAACAGTAACAGGTAAACCTCAAAAGTGACAGGAAAACTGGAAAAAATACCTTCAATGGAAGGCTAAAGGAGTTTGGCCTCTTTAATTAGGAAAGAGAAGATTGAATGTTGACTTGATTACCATGTACAAATACCTTCATGTGAAGACATACCAGGTTCTAAAGTGCTCTTCAATCTAGAAGATAAAGTATAACGACAGCTGGAAGCTGAAGCATACAAATTTAAATGAGGTACGAATTTTAAACAGTGAGGGTGATTAACCGAATAACGAAAGATCAGCACGGATCCTCTATTCCCTGAATCAAGATTGATGACTTTCTGGAAAATATGTTTAAGCTTTGCTTAGTGAACACACACACACAAGGTGATGAGGATCCGATGAGATGCAGGAGGTCAGGTCGGACGGTATAATAGCTCCATCTGGTCTTAAATTCCAGATACCCATGAATACTGAACAGCAGTTTTATGTCATTCTGTCACGCTCACAAAACAGATTGTAAAGCAAGCAGTAATAAAGTTGTTTTGCACGAGAATTAGGGCTCAAAATAAAGTGTCCAAGACTCCCTCTGCTCCAACACTGTTTTCACATCTCATAAAATCCAGTTTTGCCTTCAGTTCTGAACTGGAAATACATAACTATTTGGATCAGGTGGTTTGTTGTTATGTTTTGTTTTCCTTCCTCCCACTCTGTATTTAAGAGTCTTTGCAGCATGCAAGAGTCTGTTCCTACAAACCCCCACCCTTTTGTGAAATAACATCAGATCCAAAACTTTTCCAGCATCCTAAACTTTACCAGCCCCATTGCATGGGGCTTTGAGCAACCTGATCTACTGAAATGTATCCCTGCCCATGGCAGGGAGTAGGAACTGGATGATCTTTAAAGTCCCTTCCAACCCAAACCATTCTATGATTCTATGATCTCCTCAAGCACACTGCACTCTGCAATATATTTCAGAAAGCTGAATCAGCTTTAGAAGAGCGTAGGACTTTCTTTTTAAAGAAACATCACACAAAATGCTTGAAAGGTCTTGGGCTAAAATGAAAGTGAAATAAAGCTGAGCTGTTTGGGCATGCTCCAGGGCAAACAGCAATCATGCTTGTATACTACTAACGGTTTATTCTTCATATAAGCAGTTGTTCACCAGGACACTTCAGCAGGATCAGACAGAGTGGCTACACCAGCAAATTACACAACACAAACATTACTGTGTGCTGTTTGAATGCTTCTTGACAGAGTTTGGCTAAACCAACTTTCATCTTCCCATTTGAAGAGCTGGCAGAGGCCAAGAGCCATTCTCAAGGGGCAGTTTGGGTGCAGCCCTGTTGTCTGAGAAGATAAGAGAGGTTAACAGTGTGCATGACAGCAGACTGTGCCAGCTGATCTTGGTGTGGAACAACACTCTGGACACACTAGAACTCCTGCTACAGAGGTAGCCTGAATGTCAGAAACAACCTAAAAAGCCATTGAACTGAACTGGAAACACAGAAAATTAATCATCAAATTGGAGCTTGCTCATGGTTTGGCAACGTGCCCGTAATTCACACAAAGAAGTTCAATTCTATGCTAAATACTAATAAAGTGCATTACTTTAAAACAGAAACAATAAAAACAGTAGCTCCTCTCTCAGAACAAGACCATGAGAATCCTCCCTCATGATCCTGTCCTTAAGGAAAATGCATGGGATTGTGATTCTCATTCTTTACACCCAGGATCCTGCAGACAACCCAACAGCCTGTGCTCCAAAGGCCTGACCTATCTGAGGTGCATAAAAGATAAAAATTAAAAAATGAGGCATCCAGAAGCCAAGATTTTATTTTCTTGACCTCCAAAACATTTCTTAAACCTTCTGACAGCTTCATGAAGAAATTTTATGTTCACCCAATACGCCAGTCCAAGAGAAAGCTTTGTCCTCCGCTGAATCCGACTCTGAAAGATGCACAGCCCCACAGCTCTTTCATTTTATGTCATATTCCCAGACTATGCATCTTTCCCTCCCCATACACACCCTTCTGCCAAACACCTTCTGTAACTTCATGTTCCCAAGACCTCCAAGACCCAACTGTCATAACAGGACACACTACTAAGAAATCCAGCTTACATACCTCTCTTCCAAACTTTACATTTCAGACAAATTATCATTTGCTATGCCTCTTCAAGAACAACCACTCCCACAAATTCCCACTGCAACCCCTGGACACGTTTTCCCCCAGCCCTGCCCTGTCATCATCCCCCGTCTGAAGAGGCCAATCTCACCTCCAGTATCCGGGTCATGGAAGTTGGGGTCCAGTCCCTTCTCCAGCAGTCTGCAGACCTTCTCCGCATTTAGCATTTGCACGTACTCCATGAACTTCTTCAGATTTGCCTGCAGCCGTGACACCCCAGGAAAACATACAACACATAGTGTTAACACACCAATGGGAAGAAAAAAGCCACCAGAGGAATATCCTCATTCAGGAGATCCAAGGCAACCAGCAAGGATAATGGTGCAGCACCCACTAGAAGCCAGGGCACTTATTCATTCCCAGGTCCCTGAGACTATATTCTCTACAAGGCAAATACTCTCTTCAAGGGTATGGCATAAGTCCACATGGAATGTAGTCCTTCCTACCCACTCTTCAAGACTGGAGATTGCTGGACCATCCCAAGGAAGCCACCCTCTGCCCACACCACAACGCTCTGCTAAGGCACACTTTCTGTTCACAAACACCATGAGGGCAGGCACCCATTGTACATGCCTGTGACACAGATGCATCACCAGACATCTATCAAGGCATTTGTCAACCATGCAGCATGGAGCTGGCTATGGAAAGTACAGTGCCAACCACCCACTAAACAGCACCAATGACGGCAGAGCACACTTGGGTCTGTGTCTCACTGCAGCATTGCATCTTCTCTTGTAAATAATTTTGAGGCTGTATCATCTGTCTGCCTGTTGAACTTGAAATACTCAAGAAAGATCAAGCTACTCAAACACCAACTATTATTGTATGGTGTAATGGGTATGGCTGTTGCACTCTCTGCTGTGAAATTCTGTTTTATTCTTGGTGTAATTTTCTGTCTTTGGCCAGAGACATACATTTGTTCTCTTGAGGGGACTGAGTGCTCAAAAGACTCCTTTAAGTCTGCCTGGCTGTTTGTAGGTTACTGTTTTTTTTTTTTTTTTTTTTTCTCTTTTGGATAGCTACACTTGATGAACATATTCTTTTATTAAATTTCTAGACTCTAGAAATTGCAGCTCTGCCAGGCAGGCAGATAGCACTTGGACAAAATACAATGTGAAAATACTCATTTCCAGTCCAGTTTTTCAGATCTTTGATTGCAGGTTGGTTTTTGTTTGTTTGTTTTTATTTTTCTTTTAGCTGATTTTAATTAAGCCTTGAAGCAGACAGTTTTAGGAAAGGAAGTCTAGAAAGTGCCTGACATAGCAAAAATAGTGTGCAAACAGCTGAGGGAAGACTTTGGGAAATGCTCTAGCCAACCAGCCAACCTGCAATCAAGAATCAAGGAATAGCTGTAGCTCCTGTGAAACACTGCACTGCTGGCTGAATGCTTCTGAGCAGAGCAGATTTTCCACACAGTGAAAAAAATCAAGATTCAACATTTTCCTTTATTTGACACAGAAGAATGTTATCTTTTATGAAACAAAATGAATTCCAAAGTGTTTCACTTCAAATTTCATTTTGAAGTCTTTCAGCTGAAAAAAAATCTGAAAATACCAAGCACGATGCAGAAACATTTATGATTCTTTTCAATGACCTTCTAAACAAAATTTCATTATGCATTATCTTGTGCAATATTTTGCTTCTGCCAAAGTTTAATTTTCTAAGGGGAAAAGTTAATACTTTTAGAAGCAATTCTACAGAGGACACCGCAAATCCCCAAACTTGGGACCTGTAAAATTCACCTGTGCTCTTTCTCTTGCATGCTGAGGAGACCATGGCAAGAAGTTATACAAAAAGTATCACCAAACTGAGACTTTTAAAAGATGAGGCAAATTCATGCTGGGCTGTTTACCTGGTTAACCATATTCTCTCTGTGTGTAGTTAGTGTGCAAAGCTAAACATTCTTTGCATATGTTTTCTAAGATTGGCACCGCAGACCCATGCCATAAAACAAGCCAGATCACATATGTAAAGTTCTAGTCATTGTAGTGCACCACCCCCTGCAACATTAACTCCATCTCATGAGAGATTATTAGCTCAGGCAAAACCTTGCAGTGGTGCAGCTCCACTGTATGCATACCAGTACTCAAGCGGCTCACTCCAGATGTCCACAGTGACACCCAGACACGGGTCACCCGAAGCAGAACGAGCTGGAAATGTGCATCCACAGCATAATTGATTCCCACAGCACAAATGGGCACGTGCAACTGCCATCAACTGCAGCAGCGCACAAGTGCTGCCTTTCTGATGGCAAGACACCTCCCTGACCCTTTTGTTTTTGTGTTGCTTCTCCCCCAGATTCCTTCTTGTTTCATGAGTAACTAAAAGCAAAATATTTCTCCTGTTTTAGTATTCCACCAGCACAAGTACAGTAACACTGGAGAAGCTCACAGCCACCTGCCAGCAACAGTACAGACTGACCACTCCACAACCACCTCCAGGATGTGATCCCAAAATGCCTATTCTCAACTGTCACCCAATTGTGCAGATTGAACCCTGTTCTTTCAACTCCTGTTTGTCCATATGTCCCTTCTCCTTCCAACAGCCATTTAGCAGATGATGCTAACCTAACCCAACAGACGATGCTCCATGCATGCTAAACCCCAGTACCCAAGAACAGGTCTGACAGTCTCAGCAAGATCCTTGACAACAGAGCTGAGTCCATGTCAATGATGAGCCCATGCCCACCTCCATGGTGCCAGTACCCTCTGCCCATGCACATCCCTTAAGCTGCAGCCTTCCCAGGTCCTCTACGGCCATGGAAGTTTCTTCTGTGAGCTCTCTGCTCAGGCAGACACCGCACCCCTGTGCATGCGACAGCGACTTCTGACAGTTGCATGTTTAGGTTTTTATCAAACATCCCAGGTACTAAACTGAACTGCTCTTGTGGTTCTACTGCTAACTGTTGTTTTCAACCCAGAAGTGCATCCTATCCAGACCATCTACATCCATCAGCAGTGTGCTAGTGTATACTTCTACTATTGTAGAATAGTAGTATATTGTATATTGTAGGTGCTCAGGAAGGTAAAACGTATTTTGACAATCAGAAGATGATGCACTATGCCAACTTTTAACGATAGTTTTTATATTTAGCAAGGCACTGAAGATAAAAGCGCATGAGTAAAAGGAGAATGCAGAAAGAGGCACCTTCACCTCTGGGATGTGCATTCTCCCACTACAGGTGCTTGTTAATCATCAAGGACCTGTGCACCACACAGGCGCTAATGGGTGACCATATGGAATTTCCATTTGGGGGAAATCCATTACTATTCTGTCTTTGCAAATGAAGAACAAAGAATGTTCACCTACACAGATCTCAGATCAAATCTACAGCAAAGCTGCAAAAACAATCTGTCAAGTCCATAGACTTTACCTGTAAAATAATAAATAGAAAAATATTTTCTTCCATTAGTTTATAACTGCTTAGCAGCATGCTCCAAATGTGCATCTTAGTGCCCAAGCTAGGAGTTCACTGCAGTTCACAAACTTAAAAATACAAGGAGAGGACAGAACAAAATGTAGTGGCTTCTTATCATCCCTTGCACAGTTTTGTTCCTCCACTTTTGGTCCTAGACCTTGGAGAACAAGGGTAATACCTAAAAACCGAACACAGATAATGAAAAAGACCATTTACTGGAGGCATAATTATAGATGTTACAAGAATCACATGTCTAATCACAGGACTGGATGACTGCTTTGCTCCACTTAGAAATCTGAATTAAAATATAACGAGGAAACGGACTAATAAAAAGAAAATCGCAACCGAGATGGCATCTCTGATTGAGTTTACAGCATGACCTTACTGGAAGATGTGTTTGTACAACCAAAGCAGTGAACTGTGTCAGCAGATGGGACAAACAGACAGGAGCAGGGTCACCTTGCACCATTTCACTGCCAAAAGACAGCAGGTTTGGAACTGTGTGCTTGAACAGCAAAGCAGCAACCAGAGGGACCCGTGTAATTTTGTTACAGGCACAAGGAGCAGCAGTATTCACAAGCGTAGCTGTCCAGAGCTTCATATTACTACAGTTTTCAGTTTCTTATTCTTCACCAATGGAGAGGTAATAATTAAATCAAGTGAGCTGTTTTCCAGAATAAAGTTAGAGAAAGACATTGTTTCACCAGAGTTAAAATTTTGCAATGACCACAGAGAGAAAACTGTCTCAAAGCACACATACTTGGGAGGCACTCTGCTACTTCCCAGAGAAGTCTCCAGGACTCTGCCAATAGCCAGATCTGAGAAATAACAGAAATCTGATTACGGAAAGGAACAGGATATTACAAATTAAGATGTTTTGGTCAGTTCAGACTTCAAAATGTTGCATCACAATCCAGGCACTCTTGTGCTTGGCAGCCTCTCACATACCTAGCCATTGCAGACAATGCCTCCAGCACCAGAATGCCTGTGGGACTCCATGCTCATCCTGGCTGGCTCCAGGATCCCTGAGCTGAGCCTGCAGGCCAGCCCCAGAGCCTCTCAAGCAGCCCCAGCTCAGAGGGGGATGCAGGCCCTCAACAACAGGCAGACACCTGCCCACAGTCTGCGGGGCAGTCTCAGCTTCTTTTGGCACAGTGGCCCACCCCCAGCAGCACAGCTGAGCGATTCTGCCAGCATTTGAACCAACACCACACCAGGAACACAGCACAGGGCTGATCGGAGTTTAACAGCTTGAACTGAAATCAGACCCAGGTGGCTCCTGGGAGCCACTCTCTGCCCACTTGCCACCGCAGTCATCAGTGGCAGCCCCAGGCACCATGACACACACAGCAGTGCCAAACTAACAGCAACTTCATCCTGGCTTTAATGTCTTTGTTTCAGTAAGATTTCGGCTACAATAAGGGTATCTCTCTTTGCAAAAATACAGCTGTTAAAACCTGTGTTTGCCATGTGACAGCTTATGCTAAATCCATACTTACAAGTATTTAGAAAACTGTATTGATTAAATGGCCCTTCCTCCAATAGTCATGAATTCAAGCATGCTTTATCTGAATCATTTGAAACCAGAAGCAAAACATACTTGGCTTTGTAAATCAACTCAAAAACTATACCATATCCCGTGCTGGGCACATTATAACCACTTTTCAAAGAAGCAAATGCTGGTATTTACATTCTTCCATGTTGTTTTTTTCAGCTTATGGTGCATAGAAAAGCTTTCCTATCAGATTGTTTTTCATTTCAATTTAGCTAGAAACATAGATACTTTCTTTATAATTTGGACTGATTCACTCAAAGCCGAAAGGAGATTTGAGAGCTGAGAGAGTAAGGAAGCTTGCTTTCCTCCCCCAGTTTATGAATATAATCCTATCAGGAAAGGAATGAGATCTCATTATTCTAAGAACCTGAGGATTTGGGGCCAGGTTTTCAAAAGTATTAAGGTGACTAGACATGAAGAGAGAGAGCAAATGTCAGACTCCCACAGAAATCAAGGGGAGCTAAGCAGATGCCTAAATCACTTAGGCAATTTTGAAATCTCACCAGATACTTACTTATTTTCTGTCACTTAAATACCTTTGAGAATTTGTAATGAGAAACACTAATACAAACCAAATCTCCCTTTGTTTAAAAGATCAGTCAGCTTTAAATACAAAATATATGTACTGATAAATTTACTTTTCTTCTTCTGTGTCCAGTACGTTACAGGAACATTTATTAAAGTGATAAAGACACTATTTAAAATGTTATTCCACTTTAATTTTAATTGAATTTCAGCTTCTGCCCAAACACAGTTGGATACAAATCAAAATAATAATATAAAAAAAAATCAGAATCCAGTAAAGGCATCACATCCAATTGCCTATACAAAAAATTAAAACGTAAACGTATTTCTATAAAGATATCTAACTGCTTAAATAAATACTCATAGTGTATCTTCCCACGAGCAAAAGTACCATATTTAGTGTGAAGATCATGGTGATTTTCAAATCAGTGTGCTTGAATGGCTATACTAAGAGGCATGAAGGAAACCTTCCTTGGGGAGAAAAAAAGTAAGACACAACAAGAACTTATGCAAATAAAATTAAACTAGCATATGGCTGCCCCTCGCTGATTTCGTTGGCACTTTGTGCCTATTTCTATTTCACAGAATCACAGAATTTTAGGGATTGGAAGGGACCTTGAAAGATCATCTAGTCCAATCCCCCTGCTGGAGCAGGAACACCTAGATCAGGTCACACAGGAACGCATCCAGGCAGGTTTTGAATTTCTCCAGAGAAGGAGATTCCACAGCCTCTGGGAAGCCTGTTCCAGCATTCCCCCACCCTCACTGTGGTTGGACTAGACCTTGGAGGTCTCTTCCAACCTAGATGATTCTGTGATTCATATTTAAGTGGAACCTCCTATCTTCTGGTTTGTACCCGTTGCCCCTTGTCTTGTCATCAGATGTCCAATTGATTTCCCAATGTCTCGGTGCAGGCCAACAGCAGGTGAGGGCAGGGGTTGGACACAAGGGGCTGAGACAGGTAGGACCCTCCCATTCCAGCACTGGGGCCATTGTGGTCTCTAACAAAACTCTGCAGTGCAGCTGAGCTCACCGCCTCCAGCATCTCTTGCAGGCTGTCCATGAACCCTGCCCTGATCCTGGAAAAGGAGGAGCCCAGTTAGAGGAGACGAGCCAAACCTGGCTCTGCCCTAATCCCACCATTGGGAAGCCACTGGGGCTTCTGCTCAAACCTCTGCCACCTCTCCCTTGTACTTCAGCTCGATTTCCACATCATTACCCAAAACACCCTATGTCAGTAGATGACTGTTGAGCAAGTCTGAGGCGTGTTCACAGAAGTAAGCCTGAGGTTAAGATCAGGAAAGTTCCTGGGGAAGGGACACAGTCGCAGTCATCCTGCTGGGACATTGTGTTCAGCCCATTTTCCCTCATTAGCACAAAACCACAAGAAAAATCAACACCCTACAGAAAATAAAAGCTCATTGAGAAGAAGCTGGTGCAAGGGAACAAGTCTTTCTCTCTTGAATTGAAATGAAAGAAAATAAATGAGATATTCTTCTTGCAGAGAAATTATTCTAACTGTCACTCACTATTCAGCCCAGGCTGGGCGCACAGGAAGCCAAGTGCTCAGCCGCACCGCAAGAGTGGAGAGACAAAACATCCCCTTAACGCCAAGTGCATGCTGATGTTTCCAGCAATTTTAGTATCAAAAAAAAAGCCTAATCTTTCCTTAGGGCCTGGTTTGCTACAAACAGCAGATAAAATTAAGACAAACCATCCACAAATCAGAGTGTGGCAGATGACATGGGGTCACAGTCACCAGAAGAAGTTGGTCCTCCCTTGCACCAGCCATTTTACAAGTTCTCACTGAGGCAATCAGACAGCAGCAAGTAGACATCATTGATTCCCTCAGAAACATCAGATAATCAATTTCACTGCACACAACAAGAATCTTTAAACATCATCTCCGAGGTTGGCTCAGTGCTTCTCCAAACCCTTTTGAAGCACTCCCAGCATGAATGGGACCAACAGCCTGCAGAGGGATGCTCTGGCCCAAGGTCCAAGCTGTGGCAGGGGCAAGCACTCAGCAGAGGACTGAGGGCAGTACCTGCTGTCCCACAGGACACACACCTCCACGAGGGATGCTGCAGGTGTGCTGCTCCGAGTGCTGCTGAGGCAGCATGGGCTCCAGCCTGCACCAGGCGATACTCAGCTAATGCAACCAGACAGGCAGAAGGCACAGTGCACATGGTACCCGAGTAGTTAGTGCTATTTTACAGTACCTGCACAGATGCTTGTCTATTCATGGCAAGTCCTTTCACTGTCCAGCATTTACTGCTGACATTAACGAGTTCCTTTGGCTCTCTAATTGGATTTTCAGGGGTATGACAACATTTTAAATAGGAGCACAAACTGGCCAGCACCGTGGTACCTCAATGGAAGCTCCCAGGCCAGTATGCACATGGCTGCTCTGCCACCAGCAACCAAAATGCTGGCAGCCCATCTTCTCCTGGAGAATACCACACAGGACAATACACTGATACTCCCTAAAAAGGGCTTAAAGAAGGCAGCTGTGCATGCCACACCAGCAAACTTGGTCACTCCTATACCAAACGCCAACGGCCCAGCTCTGCCTGAAGTCCTTCACAGCCTGCCCCGGCTGCCTGCCCCCATGCCTCCTCCCAGCATCACCACGGCCATGGTGGTTGCTCCAATCTCCCAGGTTCATGTAGGGCTAAGACATCCCCCACAGCCCACTGCTCCCTGGAGCTGTGCCACCATCCCCTCCACATCACTACGGCCCTGCTTATGCACCAGAACATAGAGAAAAGCTTGTGGCAGTCACCTGTGGCTGCTGCAGCTGTTGGCTGCCAAGCTGATGCTCTCTCACTGCTCCTTCACCCAGCTGCCTGCACAGACCCTGTCCCATCCCCATGCCTGGGCTGGCTGTCTTCTCTAATTGTACAATTTGCAGCACATGAAGATCACTGCCTACAGCTAATGCTTCCTATCTACACTGATGTCAGTCATCTACAACAGTAATGGCGGACACACTGCTAATAATTGCTTTAAATGTGTCGCTTCTTTCCCATTCAAGGTGGTAATACCCCATGTCTTTTGGTAACACCATGTCCTTTGTGGACATTTTGGTAAATGCCAAGATTTTTCTGCTCAGATTTTTAATTTGTAAACAGGTTGGGATTGCCCTTATATCACATGCATTTTTTTGCCCTCCCATTCCAAATTGTCTACTGCAATTCAGTGAAGAAAAAAATCTATTAGAAGTGTCACTGCCTTCAGATCCCAAAAGGTATGAGAGATTGAATGAAGCTGACTGAATGATTTTACCAAGTCACCTTGTTATTGCTGCCAATTCAAGAAATCAGCTTCCCCACTTCCTAGAATAAGTTGCCTGGCATGCAAAAGGAATTTTTTTGTTTTGCTTTGTTTTGTTTTGTTTTTTAAGTGGCAGTTAAGATTCATACATCAAGAGCATTTAAAGTTTCAGGTAGGATATCCTGCTACCTACATGTACAATGAGACTCTAAACTCTGAATGTCTTGGTACTTTACTCTCATTCGGATGAGCCTGTTAGCCACAGGTCTCAAGATTTCACATATACCACAGCTTGAGGCACAGTCCTACCATCCCATTAGACCTAAAGCTAATTCTTCACAGCACTTTACATTACTGCATTTCAGAGAAAACAAAACAAAACAAACAAACAAACAAATCCCACCAGTAATTCACTACCCAAAAGATTAGGCGTCATTACAAATAATATGGAAACAATTCCATCCTCATGCCTCAAGACACATGCATGGTCTGCACCATTCCACAAAGGGATTGGCGCTATGCATCTCTCTCGCCCTCTCCCAGCTATCAGTGCCGAGCTGTGCCATGCAGTTAGTCACGCTGCTGCCGTTGGCTGTCAGCACTGTCATTGCCCCTTTGAGCAGCTGGCACAAGCATGTCTCCTGCTCACCCACCGCCTGCACCGAAGCCCTACAGGAGCAGCCCCAGGGCAGTACCAGGGCTCCTCTGCCATCCCCATGAGCATCACGGCCCACGGTGCCCGTGGGCTCCTGGAAAATGCCAGCCAAGGGAAATATGCATCAGCATCCTCTTGATGGAGATAAAAGGGGAGCACAGATGCAAGATTTCATTTGGATGCCGTACTTTAGTGGCAAAGAACAGCTTAAAAAACATAGAAACAACATGAAGGAGTTTTGTTATTTTAAGCAGACCTTAAAGCAGAGAGATTACGTGAATATTTAATAAAGCTTATTTATGGCTACTATACAGTCTTAGGGGATGTCCTCAGATGCTGCCGTTTGGGTCTCCCTGTCACAGGCATCTGCAGCCCTCCCTCTAGGAAACGCAGTCTCCCACTGGCAAAGCTCAGAAGTGATTCATGTTTCCTGGCGCCAGGGAGATGCTGAGAGCTTTCCAGATTTGCTGCCTGGATATTCTTATGCCACTAGACAGAAACGTCATGACTTTAATCTTTGTGAGTCAAATTCAAACTCTAGTAGCATTTTGTTTCTCATTTCTGCAGCTCTGCTAAAGGAAGACAGAGGACCTGTTTCTTCCCATGAGGAAGATTTTAACCTTTACAGTAGGTCAAGTACTTTGGGAGAAAGTTTTGTTCCCTCTGTGTTAAGCCTGTAGCTCCACCCCACTCAGCTCTTGCTGCTGTACATGTTAACTGAAAACTTACAACCCTCTTGCAGAACACGTGTGAGCAGGAACAAGGCACCAGCCTGCAGACCTGCAGCAGGAGCAGCACACAGCAGCCCTATGCAAAGGGGCTGAGCAGGCTGCTGGGAAGGCTGAGGAAGAAGCAGAGAGCTCGGGCACACAGCCAGCACTGCTGAAACCTGGTCACCTCCTCTGTGTTTCCTGGAACAGCTGCCTTTCAGAGAAAAGCAGCTAAGCACCACAGCTGACAGTCTGGCAACCGTGCACATCAAGTCAGAGGGCAAAACAAAAATAGCCAGGAAGCCAGCCATACCGCACCGTGGAGCTGTAGCTCTGTACAGCCACAAGGGACCCAGCAGGGAGCCCTGGGGATCTCACCCTGTCCTACATCCTCCTTAAACAAGAACTCTAAAGCCTCCTCGCACTTTCCTTCATGCACAGGCCACACCCAGGATCTCCTCCGTGGCATCGCTCCCTGCCCTGAGCCCCACTTCTCTCTGAACTCTCCAGAAAACAGGCCAAGTTTGAGGGTCACTGAGGGTATCCCCACACCACACAACTATGCAAATGCTGCCAAGCACATTAGAGCCACTGGGCTGCCTCAGGGCCAGCTGTGCTGCTGGAGCCCACCTCACTCCTCCTGCCTGTGGTTTCCCATCTGCCACTGGTCCTGGTCTCCAGGGAAACAACATAGTCCCCACAGGCTACGGACAGTCTCAAGGTACAATTAGTAATGGCAAGAGAAGTCCTTTGATTGTCCCAGACCTCTCCACAGTTACTGTTTTAGCTTCTTAGACAAGAAATGTCATCATGGAACCACTGCAGCTTTCTGGTAAAGTGCAATGCGACAGAACATCCAGCTGCTGTGTGCTCAGGGCCCAGTGACCATCAGCATCCCTGACTCTGCAGCACCCACAGGTGGTACTGGGTTGGGTGTCTCTGTCCACAGAGCCTGGAGAGCTGGGGGGGGTTGGGGAGGAGGGAGGGGGCACCTTCCCTCCCAGAAAACACCTATGCGTGCAAAAAGCATCATCCTTACTGCACTCACTATCCTTCAAACATCTGGAAGACCAAATCAATTCCTGCACTGCTAATTTTTACACATTCCTTGATCACTGTCCACAACCCCTGGACGCAGTAGACCAAGAATGCTCTCCACACAAGGATTGAACCATGCATGGGTTAAAGCCAAGGACAAGGCAATGGCCTGCATGCAATGCGAAGGCGTGCAGCAGCCTCTGGCAGGGGGAGGGAAAGGCGTACTCCTCAATGAACACAATTGTGCTCTCCAGGCATTTAGTCACTTACCCAGGCCAGCAAACAAAGTTTCTCTTGAACTGGCCTATTGTGTGTACCTCTGCCTTACCACCCTGTGGAAAGCTGGCCCCAAGATCTCCAGCAGAGATGAGTCCAACTAGATACCCATCCACAAGCACACGTACACAGTGCATGGACCTCCCTATGCAGGCACCCCACCACAGTTTAGTGGAGTCCTTCAGCTTGCACCCCCATCTAAATCACCCCAGGCTTTGGCAAGCACCAGTATGCTTACACAAGTGACTTGTGTTCTGGCAAGCAAGGAAGGCTGAAACATCTCAAGACCTGGTACTCTCTCTGTAACAGACCACAGCTCATTGGGACAGACCATTGGTGCTGAACATGCTACCAGGGCTTTGAGCTCACAGGCTAGACTCCAGCCTTACCTTTGTATGGAGTTTGGCAAACTGCTTGTCATCCAGCAAAGCCTGGGTGTACACGCGCCTTTTGTACCGGAACTGCAAGAGGGGAGAATGTCAGATATGAAATGAACAAAACACACTCAGCATCAAATTGCACACTGTTATATTCTCTGCTAGACTTGGTGTAGCCAGACAATCAGTAGTGATTTCTCATTCATAGAATCATAGATTATCCCACGTTGGAAGGGATGCACAGGAATCATCATGTCCAACTCATACACACTTACACTCAGATACCTGGGGTAACCATATCAAGCTTGATGTTGGTCCTTAAGAAACCTCACTAGAAATGTATCTATGCAGTGATGATTTCAGTGACAACCACTTTTTAACCATTGATTAGTTAGCCAGTAGCACTTATTCTACTGATGTTTAATAGTGCTAATTGGGAATTTGAATACCATGTAGAACAAAACCAGATATTCCCAAGTGGCTGTTACCTTTGTACAGTTATCTTTATCAAGCAAAATTATAGTTTCCTTAAAGAGTAAAATTGGCTTTGACTAGATCTTTCTTCAATGCATGAATTGTATTTTGAGTTTTTGAATTGCTATGAACTTAATCTGTCACCAACATTTCATTATTTCAGCTGGAACTGACATCAAATTATCTTTGGACTGAAGTTACTTATTTTTCAATGCTGGCAATATATCAGCACATTTTCAATCTTCTGTAGTTGGCCTTGTATTCCAAATTTTATCACAAACTTGTACTACTGGGCAGATGTTTCTTCACACAGCTTTTTATAAATTCTGTGAAAAACTCTCACCCACTGATATACAGATGTTGGTCACTTGAAGACGTTACCAGTGTTGGGGCTCCTTTGCAGATCTCAACACTATCATGCAAGCACCCTTTGGTGGCTCCTCTTCACCCCTGGCATCACGTCCCAGGGTCTGCAAATGAGCTCTGCTCCCAGCTGCCAGCTCTGCATCCTGGGCAGCACACTGGCCTGATCTGGGCAGCTTTAGGCTTCTTGCCCACCGCTGCTGTCCTAGCCTTCAACCCTGGGGAAGCTCCTGAGCACACCTGGTCCCAGCTGCTGTGCACTACAGGGTAGGGCAACAGCAAGGCAGGTCTGAGAGAGGGAAGGCAGGCTGTGTTGGCTTTGATGTCATGACAGCACACAACTGCGACCCTGGGGCAAAGCAAAAACTTCAACTGAGAAGAGTTAAGTTGTGCAACCCATCGTCAGCCACTCAAAACTACATGGCAGAAGTGGACAGCTAACCCTAAGCTACTTGCACCCCAACAGTTCTGCTCTGATAGCTCATCCGTGGACTGGACTTGTGCAAGGAGGACATGCAGACACATAAATTTCAAAATCTCTTTCAAAGCTACAAGGTGCATGAACTGATTGTGTGATGGCTAATAATGGCTGAAACACAACAGTGTTGTTTGGCATACAAATGAAATAGCTACCTCGTTATGAATGACATAGTAAGCATCTGACATTAGATGACAACCAGTAGGATAATGTGGGATATGGTCAATACTATCAAACACACGAGGGTAACTGGATCTCAGCAGATGGGCAGGCAGAAACCTGCCCACTGCTTGAGCACCAACATGCTGTGTTGCAGCTCCTGTTTTATCCCAATAAAGGAATCTGGAGTACCAACAGCTCTCCATGGCAGAGGACTGAGCCAGCATCCCACCTCTCCAGGGAAATACTGCAGATACCTGCTTTTTAACTCTGTAATTTTTCTGTTGCTGTGTGCAAACCCTCATTTATCTGATTACATTCATATGCAGCCTTGAGGGCTAATTTATCTTTTGGGCTCAAGAAACCTCATTGGTATCAACATAGGATTTATTTCTTGTAAATGGATTCAGGATTTTTGGTTTTCCAGCAAGTATTCTTAAGTGCTCGGCTACCATTCTTATCAAGTTATGAAGAATTGAAATGACACATAACAAATATCCGTGTCAAGTCTGCATTTAGATATGTGCACTAAGACATTAAGTATGGACATTATGCTAAATTATACAGAAACGAAGCATTAAAGCCTATGTAAAGAACATTAAGGAATTTACTACCTCATAGGTTTATTTGCAAGCATTCTTAATGTTGTTCCAAATGTTTTTGTCTATATTAAACGTTAGTTGACTAAGAAATTGTGCAGTACTTTCTTTCCAAATTAGTCAGGATTAGTTATAATAACAGCATTCACGCTTGCATTTATAAGAGTTCATGCAGCTTAAGTGTGTAATGCTTT
This sequence comes from Aythya ferina, assembly GCF_964211825.1. NCBI lineage: Eukaryota > Metazoa > Chordata > Aves > Anseriformes > Anatidae > Aythya > Aythya ferina. The sequence goes on from NC_140296.1 coordinate 207,136,962, forward strand.
CTAAGTAGATTCTGTGGGTAAAATATAGCACAAGATCCCTAAAACTAGAGGACCACATGCAGGTAACCAAAGTCCCATTACAGTCAGCGGGGAGCCAATGGAGCCTAAGAAATGCTCCAGGTCACCCTTAGAACAAATACCTTCATGTGTTCACCTGAATCCCAGCCAAGGGCAAAATCTATACTAAATGTCAGTACAGCGTAACTCAGTTAATTTCTGTTCCACTTAATTTTCTGGAACAGAAAATAGTATAGCATGAAACTTAGCATTTATCCTCCATGCTTATCACGTAGATGAGGTCCACACAGGAACTGTCATTTACTGTCAAAGCACATAGTTGCCCTCCAGCCTCTAGGTCAACTGTAAATTAAATTAAATTAAATTAATAAATATATATTAAAATAAAGTAAAAAATGTCAAACAGCTTCTTCAGCCTCACATTCAAAGACCTCCCTATGCTTTTCCTTCTGTACCAATAGTTTTCCTTCTGTAACTTCAATCTTCCATGACAGTTAGGTGCCAGTGGAAAAAAAAGAAATTTTGATCAACAGGGTCAATAAACAGGGAAGCCGTTTCACAGGACTGTGGCAGATGTTATGGAGCTCTCTACCAGACAGAGTCATGAGCAACTAAAACTAAAACTCAGAGGCGTTTGCCTCAGCTTTCCCTCAATGAATTCTCTGTGAGTAAACATACACCCACAGAAATTTCTGTGCTTTCACTCCTGATGGCAAATGGGGAAAAAAAGGGGAGGGGGGGCTTAATTTTTGTGGTGCCTCTGGGGAGACTAGAGTGGAAGGGATCATAGGGATCATATGAGTCCTATATACTTATGCATATATATGTGTGTGTGCATATATATCTATATCTGTATATAGATACACACATACATATTTGGAAAAAAAAAAGGAAAAAAAAGGACAGCTACCTCCAGGTAGGGGACAGGAGTGTCTGGATTCAGGGGGTACTCCCGCAGTAGACGCTCCTCATCCAGGAACTTCCCAGCCCTGCCGTTGAAGGCTGGCTGGAAGAGCCCATAGTTGAGAACATCCTTCAGGCTGTGGTTGAGAGTGCACAGAATGCGCTGCTTGGAGACCCACACAGGAACATCTGGATTCAACCGCAGACACTTCTGTGGAGAGACAGAGGGCAATTAGAGCTGAGCATCCCTAAGGTTCTGTAGTCCACCACCACACCCAGGAACAGTCACACTAAGAGTGAGGAGAAGGATGAGATTGGAAAGACACAATCTTTTCCATGTCAGTTGGTTGGAGGAGGGGAGGAAAAGAGGGGGAAAAAAGTTGCAAATTAGAGAAGAATGAGATTTAGCAGATCCCCACCCAACCTATTTTGTGTGGTTCAGGGCAGACTGGTATTTTACAAAATCCTATAAAATGAGATGTGCCAAAGAGTATTTTATGGCCTAACAACAGTATTATAGCAATATTTTAATTAAATATCCCTCTGACAGTGTGTAAGGAGTCTACTGAATTCTCCACTAGGAATTTCACACGTGTGTAAAAAAAGGAGCAGTGCATGCCAGCACTGCAACCCCTTCCAGGAAGGCAAGGCATCCAGTGAAGTCTTCTGTCAACTCTGTCTTCATGCATTCGAAGTCCTATTTTTCCTTTCCACCCTCTAACACGCAGTGAATTTCCCTGGTCCTGTAAGCAGCTTCCCCTGCTCAGGATCTGAGAAATCAAGTGTTCGCAGTCCATCACCTTCAAGCTATGTCTTCTGCAGCTGTCGTGCACCCTGGCTGTCTTGGCTGCAGAACCACAGGCCCTTCACAATGTCTGCTCTCACAGCCAGGAGCAGGAAGGAAGGAAGATGCTGTGCTGGCAGCACCAGAGGTCAGGCTTACAACAGCCAGTCCCCATCAGTGGTCTCAGCTTCCCCTCCCAGGTCACAGTTTTTGCTTTTTGGCCCTTGATGTCTCCTCATTCCGGTTACTTTGGTTTTCCTCCTTCTTTGCTCTTCCACCCCATCCACACTTTCTGGGCAAGGAGAAGAAAGTCTCTGGTCTTGTTTCAGTGTTTTGTTTCAAAACCACTGCCTGTCAGTTCCATGTAGAGCTCCTGATTTCTGTGCTGGAAGGCAAAGTGAGCAACTGCTTTGAAAAATTAAACAGCTTTGCCTAAAGAAAAGCAAATGGGCGGTAGGCAGCAGAGCACCAGTGCTGCACTGCACAGTGCCAGGCCTGATCACCACCCAGAAGTCACCAAGCAACACGGCAACTGAGCTGATGTTATGGTTCATTTTTCTCAAGCAAGGATAACTTGCACTTGGCAGCATGCCATGTACTGCAAACAGAGGTCAGAGTTATCTATTTCATTGCTGACCACAGTAGCAAGTGAGCATACTTATCAACACGTGCTTGTCCTAAAGCAGGCACTGAGGAGAGGCAGACACTTGGTGGTCTGAGACATCAAGAGTTCAAAACCTGTGACATGTCAGCTCTGTTGTGCTTCAGCAGAACATGTATCATTCTTTCAGGGACCCCTAAATAGAAAATCACCATCTACATGTATACCTTCCGACATGCTTACTTAGTCTCTAGGATTTTTCCTCATTGTCAAATTATGCTTTTTGGTACAAAAATATGTGGCTAATGGGAAAAAACTATTGACAGATATGCACATATGTACAAGCACAAGTGCTGGTTGAAGGCACATCCCTATACAAAAATCAGTGAATCTTATATCAAACTTTACACTGCAAAAACATACTCTGGAGAATATTGTTTCCTGTTTAGGAGAGAAAACAGCTTCCATTCTGCAGTGTGTTTCATTAACCAGTGTCAGAAATTGGAAAGAAAAAAATACGTACTTCCACTGTTAGGTCAAAATGCTTCATTGCCGTTTGTGGCAATTACTCTACTTAAAGTGTAATGTCTCAGTTTTTCCAAATACCATTAAATGTATTAATAACTTTCTCATATCAGAGTTCCTGAAACTAAACATGCTTATTCCACTCCATGATGCAGCATAGACGCTCCAGGAGCAATATCCCACCAACCCCTGCCAAATGGTTGCAAAGGATCTCTCTGTACAGCCTTAACTCTGAAGTCTGCATGGATCCACAGCAGAAAGCCGCTCTGTGTTCAGTTTGCTCAGGCAGACACTGCAGCAAGGGCTCCTCCAACTCCTCTTTCACTGGGAATGCATCAATCTCCACCAGCACAGCCAGGACAGCCATGGCAGCTCCCAAATCAGTACCTGGCTGATCCCAGACAGAGCAGGAAATGTTCATCTGCTTGAGCCACAAGCACCATACCAAGCACTGATCCCCACCTCCATCAGGAAAGAGGTGCTGAGTTCAAACAGCACAGGGCCCTGTCGCAGCAGGCACAGGGACATCCAGCCCTGAGACAGCACTTGACACAGGCAGGAATAACTTCCAGCCCTAAGGGCTGGGACACTCAAGCCAACAAGAATGTTAAAAGGAATCAGGAAACCAGTTGTCTCGTGCAGTCCCAGGCTTGTAGGCGAAGGGCAGGTCTGTACCCCCTTGCTCCTCAGGCTCTCCTGACAGGATGCTGAGCACTGCTCTTACACCAGTCCCCATGAGGAACCTGGGCAAGCACACAGAGACACTGCAGAGCCGACCCTGCACCAGGTTGGATGGGGACAGGCTGGAGGAAGCTTTCAGAATAAGCTGCTCGGTTTGGCTCACTGTCACTAGCAATAATTTTTGTCATACAACAATCAAAGCCTTAGAAACAACTCCTGAAAGAAAACGATGCAGCTTTGCAAGTTAGACAGCATGGATGACTCCTTCCTGAAGGAAGAAAGAGCTCATAGCTTCAGATTCAATCCTCAGCACCACAGAGGATGACAGACAAGATCTATTCAGGAACCACCCTGCAATAATGACAATAAAGAACTTATATTTGACGATCCTTTAACAGCAAAAAAGACTAAAATTTTTCATCGAAATGCACAAAAATGAGAAAGAGTTGAAAGGAAATTAAAAGAAGCAGCTGAAAAGGTAACGTGCTTGCAGGCAGCAGGGAATATATTTCATAATATCACATTAGAAGCTCTGAACGAATGTATGGCAAAAATAGAAAAATGGTCTCTAAGAGGTCCCAGAGAAAGACAGAGTAGCCAAAACAACAGAGCAGGGAAAGCTATAGAAAGTAAAAGACTGCCTTTAGAAAATGGAGTCACCTCTGAATGAGAGCAGAACAAACCACATACAAAAAGACAATGGTAACAAAGGCATTAAAAACTAGCAAATGCAAAGGAAGTGGGGAGTCTGATGGACTGTGGGTGAGGCTGGCAAGTGACTGAGGTGTGAAGTCATCCCAGGAAGAGTCCCTGGGCTCCTCCTGTGAGGATGGGCAACAGGACAGGCTCCTTGCTGCCACTACAGCTGCCAACACGCAGAAACTCATAGGTAGGTGACAAAAACTCCACAGCAGGCACAGGAGCATGACAAGTTCAAGAGCAGGCTGATGAAACAGTGTTGACCATGGTGGTGCAAACTGTCTTTGGAGTGGGAGCAGAGCTGAGGCACGAAGCACTGAGATCCCGCTGGGTGCCGCAGTGCCCTGGGTCCCACAGGACTGACCTCTCTGACAGGGAAACGGACAGGACTTGGACAAGCATCCGCACTGCTGGGAGAACAGCTTACTTTCTGTAGAGACATGCCTCCCACCTACGAGGAGAGCTTGGAGAGAACCCATGCTGCCAGAGCAAGGCTGGCCTGCTTACCCAATACACACTCGTACTGCCAAAGTGTTTTCAACAATGTCCCTTGCTGCCATAAACAAGACTTCCAAAAGCAAGGAAGCATTCTTTTGGAATAACCAACAAGGAAGATGGTAAACAAAGGTTAAGGTTAACCAGGCGGGTTTCCTGCCACGGAGGTGTTCATTAGCAGAGTCACATGTGCACATGCCGGGATGTGAGCTGAAGTGATGTAGGCTGAAGGCTGTTACAACACTTAAATTGGCAGCACATCCAGATCTTCTACATCACGTGTGGGTCTGATCACTCTGTCTTTTCAGGAAAAAACAGAAACAGGAAAGGTAAAGATGACAAAGGTGACTGGAGGCATAGAGTGGTCTGCAGGGGACAAGTGTACTGGACTTGAGCCCAGACCCAGAAGTGAAACATCCCAAAGGAGCAGACAGCACCCCACTGCAACAGCCAGGGTTTGCACCCAGTGGGCAGTGGCTCCATCTGATGCAGGGACTGGGACCAAGTCACAGGAACAGAAAACAGGTACAAAACAAACAAGCCCAGGTATCTTTATGACCTTTATTTAAAAGACTATACCTGGTTTTCCCAATTATAAGTAATTTTTCCCTCTGATTTATTAAAAGCCTATCCACTTAAGTAGCAGTTTCAGCAGTGAATTCTTCCTGTGATGTGGGGCAGAGATTATTAATCCTCTGCCTCCACTTGCTCCCCTGCAGGATCCTACTGGCCTTGCTCACAGGAGATGGATCAGAGCCACAAGACAGCACTGCCACTGGAGCCACTGGGGCACTGCCACCAGTGGCAGCCTCAGCTTGCCACCAGCCAGGGAGCCAGCAGCAGCCCTCACTCACAGACGGGCAGAGGTTGAGACAGTCCCTGGCCAGGAAACTGCGGGACGGGATGGACATCTCCAGTGCAGCTTTTCTGCTTCAGCAACACAGGCCAAGGAAGAAGCTGGGTTCTGCAGGGACTGGGCAGAGCAACAACCACCCTGCATTTTAGTGGAGAAGAAGAGAAGCCAGCACAAGTTTCCTGTGCGCTGGATGGTGGTGGTGAACAGACTGGGACCAGCTTACAGAGCAATGTGTATGCTGGCAAAACAACAGGAATTTGGGGGCTTAGATCACCTCCTGAGGAAAGCTCTGGCCCTGCCATCTGATGTGCTGGAACACCATGCTAGGAGAAGCTGCCTCCACCAAGAGGAAACAAGATAAAGAGTAGGAGGAAGGTTCTCAGCTCCCAGCAGGAAGGTGGCTGGTGCATGAGCCCTTCTTGCAGAGTTCCATGCTGTAGATAAAGTATTTTGGCTCACTTAGTTTTCCAGCAAAATGGTTGCTGCTTATGACCCAGTCTGGAAGGATGTTGTTGACTGTTGTATCATCCTCTGGTATCTTTTGTGGGTAGGAAGCTATTCACAGTTACTTCTTTAAAAAAAAAATAAAGTCCAAGAGACCCCATATTACAACCTCTCTGCTGTGCTGACAGTGACAACCATCTCCATCCTATAGTCCCTCCATCATTGCTTTCAGAGAAGCAGCTGCCTCTGATACAAACACAGCTTGAAATGAATGTTTAAAGAGATCCAGCACCTGATTAACTCTAAGTGAGTGGTTTAGGCAAAAGCTCCCTCTTACACAAAGCTACAACAGCTTTATTATTAACCACCTGCAAGGAAAGGGCTGCTGAAGAGCAAAATCACCAGCCCATTTCATCCAACTGCTGAACTCTTCATACAGAAAAGACAGTGCAAAGGAAATGCAAAAAAAGTTTGGGTTAAAGAGATGAGTATTTCCTTCAGAGACCTGGAACTTTTTCCTGATTGGCTCACTGCACCATCACAACCACAACCACAACCACACAACCACACACAGAAAAACAAAACAAACAAAACAAACATAACAAACAAAAAACACCACAAACTACTGTCTAACTTGTGAGCAGTTGGAAAATGAAGATTTGAGAAGCTTTAGCTCTGTTTAGTGCAGACAAAAGCCACATACAGTAAAGCTTCTTCTACAGAAGGGTGAATAAGATCTTCTGTTCATCCAGCATCAATATAGAGAAACAGTACCCGGATAGAAAGGTCCTAATAAATACATGCAGAACTGGTAAATAAATTCTCAGTATAAAGAGTAAACAAAATCAAATTTGACAAGGGAATGGATGAAACCAGTGAAAATAGCATATGGTAGTTGCCTTTGCAGCACACATTCAACATGCCTTCTGATTCAGCACATGTAAAGCCAAGAAAGCCTGTTAAATCATTTATTCTGAGCAATATACCAGTACTCTGCAAGTCTCAACCATTAACTACAATGATCATCTGAATTGCTTCAATTTGGCTGTTTCCTGAAAAGAATCCCTTAAAAATAAATTAAAAAAAAAAAAAAAAAAAAAAAAAGATAGAAAAGGCACTCCTTCCTTGGATAAATTAATAAGTCAAATACTCATCCTCAATGATAAAAGGTAGTCTTCATTCTCATTTGATTTCCTTGGTTTTAACCTCCAATCATTATTTCTTGTTATATCTTGTGATATAGCTTGTGATCTGTGATATTGAATAACTGTTTAGTACTGTGTCTTGCTGTACTGGCAACCCCTGTTTAACATAGTCACCTTTTAGTCTTGTTCAGGGTGAGCTGAAGAAACTAGTATGTATAAATTATAATGCATTTTCTCCAGATCTCAAATCATTTTTGTTGCTCTTTTCAGCACTCTCTTTAATTTTAAATATACCTTTTAAATTGCAGAATGCAGAGCCAGAGGCAAAATTCCAGCATCTGTCTCACAGCTGTCATATACAGCTAAAAAATACCGTCCTCACTTCAACTCACTGTCCACTTGCTTCTAACTCCAGGCATCACATTAGCAGTTTTCAATAAAGCATGTGGCAGTTTGGGTTCAGTTTACTTTGACCACTGGACCCTTTTCAGGCAGTCAAACCCCACATTCTTTCCAATACATATCTCCTTGTTTTCTTGATCTGGCATCAGTCCTTAGTTACCTGTAAAACTGCGCATTTGAATGAATTAAAACATAATTTATTTTGATAGGCTAACATCCTAAACCAGTATTTGTTAAAACAAGATTGTGGGGGGATCAGACTGCAGAAAGAGACAAGGCTTCATGTGTTCCCTAAATATGATACCCTTTAGCCACTAGTAGAGACTGATACAGGGTCAGAAAGACCATTGGTTTGGCCTAGTGGAGCTTTTCAGTCTCCTATTTCATAGAATCAGAGAATATCCAGAGGTAGAGGGGATGCACAAAGATCATAGAGTCATGGAATCATAGAACGGCTTGGGTTGGAAGGGATCTTAAAGATCATCTAGTTCCAACCCTGCTGCCATAGCAGGTATGCCACCCACTAGATCAGGTTGGCCAAGGCCCCATCCAACCTGGCCTTGATCACCTCCAGGTATGGGGTGTGAGAAAAATCTCAATAACTTTCTTCAGACAGGACCTTCTGTGAAGCTATTTCATTCGTGATTGCAATGGCGGGCGTCCTGCAAGCAGGAGCGCACAGTAAAGGTTTATCATAACCTTATATTCCTTATTACCCAACACCTGATTTCTGCCCTGTTTCCTCATTGGCTGAGTACTACAGGTTCACAATCTACTTGACGCACTTCTATACCACATATGTACAATTTTATTTGACTGTTAATTTCTCCTTTTCCCTTTTTTCCTTCTTCTCTCATGATTAGAGGGCCCATGATTTTTGTTTTTACTGACTTCGTACTGCTCATCCTGTTTTTCTTAGCTATTCTCCTTATTTTGGGACAGTAGGACCTTCCCCTTATCTGCTTAACATACTCCCCACAGCTATGCTGCAAAATCACTTTTGAATATGCAAGGTTACTGGGAATTTCCACTGCAAAAACACCTTCTATTGCAAAAACACAATTTTGTTTCTCACATGGGGCATCCATAGCTTCTCTGGGCAACCTGTTCCAGTGCCTCACTACCCTTCCAGTGAAGAATTTCTTCCTAATGTGTAAACTAAATCTGTCCTCTTTTAAAGACCATTCCCCCTTGTCTTATCATTATCTACCCAAGTAGAGTTCCTCTCCATCCTTTCTTTAAGACCCCTTTAAGCACTGAAAGCACAATGAGGTCTCCTCAGAGCATTCTGTTCTTCAGGCTGAACATCCCCAGCTCTCTCAACCTTTCTTCATAAGAGAGGTGTTCCAGCCCTTGAAACAAAAACAAACTGAAGACCCCTTTCCCCCTTCTACCCTCTTCCACCTCCTCCCCCCAAGCGGCACAAGAGGACAGAGGAATGGGGGCTGCAGTCAGTCCAAAACACTTTGTCTCCTCCGCTCCTTCTCAGTCACCCTCTGCCCCTGCTCCATGTGGGGTCCTTCCCAAACTGATCCTGTGTTTTCCTGTGTGAAAACTGACCCCAGTTTTCACAGAAACGTCTCACAAGGTTTTGACCACTGCCTGTGCTGCTCACAGGTCTGGGATGGTCTGGGAAGGGGAAGCAAATTTTTAGGCAAGAATTAATGCACTCAGTGTGGCAAAACTGTGAGCTGACAGCAAAACCCAGCAGAAGGACCTCAGAGCCAAATGGCTCAAGAATAGTGCAGGTAAAAGTGCAGATGAGGACAGGCTCTGAGCAGACTCTTACCTTACTATGGCCAGCAGTCCTATGACCTCACCAGAGCACCACTCAGCAGGTGCCCAACAGAACAGCAGAGACCACTACCAAAGGAGCTGAAAGCACCATTGCATCGGAAGACCCACATCGTGCATACTGCACGCAGTCCTGGCTCCTGTTTCAGAAAGGCCACACCAGAAGTGGTCAAGGGTGCCGACAAGGGAGGGAAAGATGATCATTGGCCTGGAGCAGCATCCATATGAAGCTCAACTAAACATACAAGAATCTTCAGTCTGGGAAAAAGAAGACTGAGAAGGAATATGAGAACACCAAAAGTGGCATGGAAAAGATAAACAGGTATTATTTCCTTGGGAATTGATGCAAACAACACAAGACAAGAAAACAGATAGGTAATCTTCATTAAACACACTTGTGCTGGTCCTTCAGTGGCATGCTGCAGGGTTCTGGAAATTGACTCCAAGCTGGTCTCCCAGGTACCTCAACTCACACAATCATAACCAAAAATCAGCATGGTGTATCATCAGTTGTTTAGCTTAACCCAATCAGAAGACCCTACCCAGATCTGACTCTAATTGCAACAGTTACTCTTGGTTTAGTTTAGGACCACTCTCTACTTTACTTGTTTTACAAAGATCTCAATGACCAGATCCACAGTTTCATGTGTGGCTTCTTTTTCTTCATACTTAAAACTCCAAGACTTTTGCACATACACTTTGTTAGTTAAAACCACATTGGTTCTGTTAACTTGCACTAACTTCCACACACCAACAGTAAAGTCTTTCAAAACAAAACTCGGGAGGGTAATTAGAGAAACTGGCAGAGTCAAAGCTGGACTCAGAATGGCTATTTCTCTACAACCTGACACATGTTCACCTGTGGAGCCCTGCAGCAGGGAGTCACAGACTTATGTCAGTGGAAGAGTCCTGAAAAAGCTGGCCCTGCTCAAGCAGAGGTGACCTGTTAAAGGATGCACAGTGCTGGCCAGAGACCAAGGACAGAGACCCCCATGGCTTCTCAAGGCTCCAGTCCACGTCCCACCTCCTTTGAGTGAAGGGCATTTCCTGACAGGGAAGGATGACATCTCTGGCTGTATCTTGGGCCTCTTGTCCCATCATGGCACTCCCAGAGGAGCCCAGCTCTGTCGCCTCTCCCCACCCTGTTAGGTACTCACAGATGGCAGTAAGGTCTCCTCTTCTCCCTGGTCTAAGAAAATTCCACTCTCAGCCTCTCCTCCTACCTCCTGCACCTCAGTCCTGAGCATCTCAGCGGCCTCCATGACACAAACCTGCCGGATTGTGTCAATGTCTGCCTGGGCTGGTGAGCCCAGCCTGGCCCCAGTATCTTGATGGGTCTCACCAGTACTGAGTGGAGGGGAGCCATCCCTGCCCACACCTGCTGGCTGCCATCAGCCATCACTACCCAGGATGAGCTCAGCCTTCACTGCCCGAGAGCACTGTCAGTGCTGGTTCTGAAGGCCCCTAGGGTCCCCTGGGCTTTCCTGCAAAGCCATTTGCTATCCAGTCACTCCATCTGGTCCTGTCCCATTCCATCCCCCAGGATTGCTGGAGGCCATAGTCAGGGCTTGGTGCTTGTCTCTGCCAGTCCTTATGGCTATTCCTACAGCTGCTGGAGGCCCCTGTGAGGAGAAGCCTGTAAGCACTAAGAGAGTTTAAAATATAATACTACAGTTTCCTGGAAGAGTAAAACTTGCATGCTGCCCACTTTGCTATGTTCCTTTTCAAATTATTAACACTGAACAAAACTTGAGGTATTTTCCTTACTGCCCCTCAGCACCCCACCAAACTCCTCTGAAGACAAGAATTCATCTTTTTTTTCTATGCTTTCCCAAGCCAATCTCTTCACTTGACATTCAGGGTACTACAACTCTTCTTTCCACGTGCAACTTCTAAAAACATTTCAGAGGTGTTTTCATCAAGCTACTTTGAAATCTTGATAAATCCTCTCAGTCATCTCTCACATCCATTCTTTCTTATTAAAGAATGAAAATAGATTAAGGAGACATGACCTTCTAAAAATGCAATGGTTAAATCTTATCAGAAATTATTTTCCAGCTGTTCAATTTTCCTGTTTTCAATTAACTGTATAACTACTATACCACATATAAGTTTATTGGTCATTAACTTTCCACACTGAAGACATCCTTAGCAAAAGCTTTAGTGTCAACAAATCCTTCTTGCTAATCTCTTTTCCATGATTTAATAACTGTTTTGAGTGAAAATACACATTATTACTACCTACTCATCCACTCCATACTTAAAATTCCTTCAATAATTACCTACTGTTTTGTTGTTTTTTTCTAATCAGTTTGCTTCAGAACTCACCTGCTGATCCATTCTTTTGTGAAACATCCCCAACACTTTACACTGTTGATTCAGTTTGTTTCTTCACTTCTTCTACTGACTCCTTGCCCAGCTCTGCCCTGAGCTCCAGATGCTCCAGAGGGACTGCACCTCTACAAAATGGTATAGGCGGTACTCAGGCTGGCACAGCCCCACTCTCTTCTGTTACAGAGATATCAGGTGCAGGGCTGCTGTGCCCAGGGTCCTGGTGCAGACCCCTGCAGTGGCTCTGCAGGGACCCTCACAAAACTCCCATGGATGAACTGCACTTGTCAAAGGGTTACCACCTCCAGCTGCCCTCCTGCCTCTTCGCAGGGAAGCATCCTGAGTGCCCTGTGAGCAGTGGCACTTATGGCAGCATCAGCTGGCAGGCAAGAGCTGATGCTGGAAGAGGCACGCTCCTCTACTCTATGGCTTTTAATTAAAAAAGAATAATGACAACGTTGATAAATTTATTAACCACTCCTCTGATGATCAATTCAGCCAGTATTTGTCCAACACACTGAGCATTGGCAGCCTCCCAACAGCAGCCCAAATGCTTGACTGTTCCCAGGCAACCGAGGCCTCGAGGTTCACAAATGGCAACTTCTACAATATTATCATGTTTGCAATAAAAATTCTGCCGTAGAAAGAAATTTCAAGTTGTCAAATAAACTGAAGTTAATAATAAGTTAAATAGTATTAGAAGGGCCTACATTGACTACCTTACTCCCATATTTTACACAGTTACAAAAAAATAGCGTTTTTCTTCTATCAGCAACTGCAGAGTTCGCAGGCTCTGTATTTATATACTGGAGATTCCTTTGGACCTGTAAGAAAATGTATATCATACTTCCCACAGAAAAACAACCTGAGGCAGAATGCAATTACTTTGGTCACAATGGCTCAAAAAGTACAAAAAAATCCAAAGCAACCCAAAAATTGAACATATTGCTGAAACAGGAATTTGGGAATCACAGAATCACAGAATTGTCTAGGTTGGAAGAGACCTCAAGGTCATCGAGTCCAACCTCTGACCTAACACTAACAAGTCCTCCACTAAACCATATCACTAAGTTCAACATCTAAACATCTTTTAAAGACCTCCAGGGATGGTGACTCCACCACTTCCCTGGGCAGCCTGTTCCAATGTCTAACAACCCTCTCAGTAAAGAAGTTCTTCCTAACATCCAACCTAAAACACCCCTGGCACAACTTTAGCCCATTCCCCCTCGTCCTGTCACCAGGCATGTGGGAGAATAGACCAACCCCCACCTCACTACAGCTTCCTTTAATGTACTTATAAAGAGCAATAAGGTCACCCCTGAGCCTCCTTTTCTCCAGGCTGAACAAGCCCAGCTCCCTCAACTGCTCCTCATAGGACTTGTTCTCCAGGCCCCTCACCAGCTTCGTCGCATTTCTCTGGACTCGCTCAAGCACCTCCATGTCCTTCTTGTAGCGAGGGGCCCAAAACTGAACACAGTACTCGAGGTGTGGCCTCACCAAAGCCGAGTACAGGCTTCCTAGACCTGCTGGCCACACTGCTTCTTATACAAGCCAGGATGCTCTTGGCCTTCTTGGCCACCTGAGCACACTGCTGGCTCATATTCATCTGACTATCAACCAATACTCCCAGGTCCTTCTCCGCCAGGCAGCTTTCCAACCACTCATCTCCCAGCCTGTAGCTCTGCTTGGGGTTATTGCGCCCCAGGTGCAGGACCCGGCACTTGGCCTTGTTGAACTTCATACAGTTGGCCTCAGCCCATTGGTCCAGCCTATCCAGAGTCTAAAATGCAGCAGACTAAAAATGGTAAGACTATAATATAGAAATTGCAACATCTGAGTGTTGAAGGGAGTCTTCTCAGCAACTTACTTAATTTACTGTTAAGTTTAGCATCTGTGCCTGAATCCGGAGGCCCTCAGCCTCCAGCAGCACTAAAGTGGCTCAGCTGAGCAGTACATGGCAGTTTATAGAGCCTCCGTGCTTGCCCTGACATCCCTGGGACAGCTCACAGCACAATCTTGATTCTGCTTTCCCCTTTTTTCCCTGCAACTACTTCACCTCCTTATACTGAAAATTAACAGCAGGACATTACTAAGGGAAAAGAAGGAAAAATGCAATGCCTGTTTTGCTTAAGTAGGTACTGCTGCTCTCACAACCTCCCACCACGCATTTGCACTATGACCTCTACCCATGCATCAGTGGATGCTGCACTCTCCCCTCTGGTACCCAGTCACACTTTCCCCATGCCCACATGGGCTCCCCCCTCCTGACCCCATGCAGGGCACGTGGTCCAGTCCCAAGTACACGTGGCTGTTTGCGCCTGCGGCCTCCAGCACTGCTCCTTTCCCTGGCCCCCTGCATCAACAGCTCACCACTTGTTCTGCAAGTCAATTTTGTAAAGCAGTGATATAACAAAGCATGACTTTCTATCAATAAACCAGTAAGAAGGAAGAGCCAATCAGGAGCAGGGAGTAGGATTTTGTTAGGTTAGCTGGCTGTTTAATTAATCAACCAAGCCTCTAATGATGCCAATGACCTGTGAAAGTCAGGACACATTTAGGAAGCAGTGGTCTACAGCAAAGCTGAGCTATAAGCCAAAGGCAGTTACGGACTGTTTTAATAAAACCAGTGTTATTAAAACCAGTATCAGGAAAAACACGACTTCTAGCAGACTGACAGAAGTTTTCCTTATGTTGAGAATTATAAAATTCCTGGACCATGGAAATAGAGTAAATTCCACATTTTAGAAGCAGTGTTTAATATTCACCTATCTATTCTCTTTAGTGAGCAGCAATAGGACCCGAGGGAATGGAGTCAAGCTGCGACAGGGAGGTTCAGGCTGGATATCAGGAAGAGGTTCTTCACCAAGAGGGTGGTCCCGCACTGGAACAGACTCCCCAGGGATGTAGTCACGACACCAAGCCTGTTGGAGTTTAAGCCTTTGGACTGTGCTCTTAGTCATACGGGCTGAATTTTTGTGTAGACCTGTGTGGTGCCAGGAGTTAGACATGATGATCCTTGTGGGTCCTTTCCAACTCGGTATATTCTGTGATTCTAAAATTCTAATACTGCTTCACGACATCTTGTTTGCATGATTTTAATTTCTCGATTTTTTCTTGAATATGCCACTACCATACTGTTCTTGAGCCCTCAGCCAGTATAGCAGCAACAATAAATAAGGTCAAAGACCTAAATAGAGGAAGGAGGTTAAATAGCATCTGGGGTCAATCAAACAACAAAGACATTAAAAGGAAATAAGATGTTGCTAATAATGATTGCATCCTAAATAAGCAGGAAGTATACCACAAAATGTGATGTTTCCAGACAATGAGACTCAGCAAAGATTAATCCTGTTTTGTAAAACTCTACACACACATACTCAGTAGAAAAGAAAAACTATACAAGTTTCAATGCCTGATAATGATTACACATGAGACAGAAAATTAGAAATGCATTTGTCAGCAATAATGGGGAGGAGAGAAAAAGAAATGTGGAACAATACCCTCTGTTAGATCATAGAAAAGGGAAGATGGATTATCCCCACCCAGCTCCAGCTCAGCTTAATTTGGAGCACCAGTTTCTAAATTGACCAGTGCCTCAACAAACAAGCATGAGCAGTGGGAAGAAACAAAATTTGGCTTGAGCTGCTGGAAATCACCCACAGTGATCTCAGGAGGAAACAAACAAACAAACCAAAAAACAGCCAATGTGAGTGGTCAGCTCAAGCCTGTGCAAGGCTAGTGCCGAGGCAAAAGCTTGAAGATAAAGCGCTGCCACAAATCCACATATATAAACCCCTGGGAGACAACATCCACAGTAAGGATACAGCTTCTTCATTCTCTGCACTGGCAGGTGGCTGCTCCTGGTGTAAGCCAATAGGCTGGTCCTACCCTGAGGTCACACAGTTTGTAACCACAGCACTGCAAAGGATCCATGGGGAGCACCTCTGCATGCCTCCATCACGCCTTACACTGTTACACTGGACAGCCAGGCTCCCCAGGGACATTCCCCTAGATGAGAGGTACAATAAGGTGTTCAAGGAAAGGTTGGACCTGGCTGTTAGGGACATGGTTTAGTGGGTGACATCGGTAGTAGGGTGATGGTTGGACCAAATGATCTTGAATGTCTTTTCCAACCCTAATGATTCTATAATTTTATGATAACCTGCCACACCCCAGTGGGCACAATCAAAGCGAAGGGTCATTTGCAGGTACCTTGTTCCCCTCTCATCTGAGGGCAGGGGAGCAGGACACACCTCCCACTCTGCCCAAGTGGAAGGAAGTACTCAGAGCCTCAGCATGAAGCAAGGACAGAGGGGAGGGGTGGAGGCCACCTCTAGACATGCAGCCCCATGCTGTCAGCAGGCACTGCTGTGCTATGGGGAAGTGGCTCCAGGACTGGGATCCAGCCCTTAGAGCTGAACTTCCTGCTCTGTGCAAAGAAGGGAACATTCAGGGCTACTCCAATTTGTCTTGCCAGTTGGTCTGGATGCCAAAGTATCTAATGCCCAAGAAGGTATCATGGAGCCCTTTTGCTCCCCATTTCCCAGCTTCATCTGTTTTGCTGTTCTTTCTGAAAAAAAAGTACAACCTGGCATCCCTACCCTAGATGCACAAGGACAGACAGGGCCCTCCTGCAGGAGCTCTGCATGTGCCCAGAGTAAGCCCTAGAGGACCTAGATGGCTTCCTTCTGCAGCAACAATTGCATGGTGGCTATGGCAGCTGAGAACGCAGAAATCCCTCTCCAGAGACCAGCAAGCGTGGCACTGGCATCAGCCCATGGGCAGCCACAGGAAAGTTATCTGCAGCTCAAGCACATGAACCCTTAAGGTCACCCTGGGCAGCTCAAGCCATGAGGGTTGAGCAGTGGGACAGCAGACCCTACCAGTGTGCAAGGGCAGCTCAACGCCCAGCTCCAGCTTTTTGGATAAATGGGACAGAGAGGCTTTTCCAGGTTATCCCAGGAAAGGGTACAAGTTGGAAGGAGATCCAAACAGAGCGCCCTACACTTAATTCTCTCTGATGTAAGTTGCATGCAGCTTGTTATGCTGGACCAGAGAACCCAGGTCAACTCCTTAGCCAGAAGTTGAATTGAGAAATGCAATGCATTCACTGCTGTAGAAATTTCCCATAGTAACATGGCACAGTGGCTAGTACCACACTAAAACCTCAAGCAGACAGTGGGTGATGAAAAAAAGACAGCATCAGAAAATACCACTTTCTCAGCAGCCAGGGATAACAAAGTGTACTCTGATCTTCCATGTAAGCAAATAACCTGCTTTCTTGGAACATTTGAGTTAGACTGGACTAAGAATAAATATCAGTGTGACAAGTTATGCTAGAAAAATGCTTACTGGATCCTTTAATTGTTATGGTTCTGGGATTTTGAGCCACATTGCAAAGGCATTACTTCATACTACAACATAATTAAATGCATTTAAGATGATGCATTAATTTTAGGACACTTTGGTATATAAAATAAAATAAAATAAAATAAAATAAAATAAAATAAAATAAAATAAAATAAAATAAAATAAAATAAAATAAAATAAAATAAAATAAAATAAAATAATTTAGAAAACAGCTCATACTTAGTTAATCTGAAGTGATTGACAGAAGAAAAGATTAATAAAAAAAATATTAAACACAACAATAACTTTAATGGATCGCTACAGTGTTGTACACTCACTAAGATAAATAATTTATAGTTCTATTAGTAAAAGTAGAGCAATGTTCCCACACATCCTTTTTAATGCAAACTGTGGAAAAAGCAATATACTGAAATGTACCTTTAACCAGGAAAGAGAAATAGAAATAAGAAGAACATTTACAGGCTGGAAAATTTGTCTTTGCATGTGTTTATACAACACCTAGCATATCGACTCTCTAATCACAAATGAGATCCTGGCTATTATCATAAATAAGTATCAGCATCTCTAACAATTATGCATCCATAAGCCAGTATGACCAATTAGGGTTCTTGCAAAGCTACAGGAAAAATTAGTAGGGCCCCTTGGACTCAATTACCAGCAGCAAGTGCTTACTCTTCAGTTCCATATTTTATTCACTATCGGAGCAACTATCAGCTCTGTGTCTGTCCCATGGAAACCCTTGGGATCACACTGGGCTCAGAATGAGCCCAGACCAGAGCACTTACACTGACTGTATATAGGTCCCATCTCAAAGCAATGGAAAATCTCAAATCTTGCTTGACTCTTCACTAAGCACAAATGTGAGCCAGCAACAGGGACTAAAAGGCACCCAACAACTTGCATTTAACCCTGTTTTTCAGGGTTGTGGTGAGCCATCCTGTTTTCCTTCCTGGCAGAACTTCCTTAGTCCATAGCCCCAGGTGCTGGCAGGGTACTGACAGTGTAGTCCCAAAGCTGGGAAAAACAACAAGAAAACCTTGAAGAAAATAGGGAGACCTGTAGGTTGTGTAGTCTTTTAGCTGAAAAAAAAGAGACAGGTAGCCTTGAGCTAGCAGAAGCAAGAAAGGTAAGGGATAAACAAGAAGGTAAGGTAATAAACAAAAGGAGAAAAACAGCTCCAGACTGACCTATAGTAACCTTTTGTTCATTAGGGGTCATTAACATATTAAAATCACACTCATCAAAATGCTAATCTATGCAAATGTGGGGTTTGGTGTAGTGTCCCCCACACACACACTGTTCCTCTGTAATGCGCAAGCTCAGTAGAGATAAGCTAGGTGAGCTGTAATAGCCAATCAAAAGGAGCCAACGAGAGAGTTCTCACAAGTTTGCTGTGTATAAATGACAGTGACTTGAGACAGAGGTGTGCTTGCTTTGTGAGAGATTTCCAAGCACCTGATTCTGCAGAGTTATAAAATTAATTATTTAATTAAAAGACCTTCATGTGGATTCCAACTCTGTGTGCTTATTGGCACAGCGCACCGGGCACTAACCTACAGACAACAGCAGTGCAAGGAGACACAGGTGAGTTACCTCCTCCCCCAGGGTCCCAGCCATGAGAAGCACAGCAGCCCACTGTTCATCCTCAGTCACCTTTCCAGGGCACCTGGGGCCCTTGTTACTCACCCTACTATTTAATTGAACAAGCCCCAGTTAAATGAAAGATAAAATCTCATTTTGTGAATCCCTGAGAAGGGAATGCTGCTCTGAGGCAAAGCAAATCTGAGGCACTGTCCCTGGGTCTAACAGTATGTAATATCACATAATACCAAATCTTCACAAACTGCTAGGAAACTGAAAGCTAAACTGAAAACAATGCCAAAAACATTTTAATATGTAATCTGCAAATTACAAGTTTATGGATCTAGTCCCAGGGACTCTGAAAAAAGAAATAAGAGGGTGGGAGATGAAGCAGGAGAAGCTCTTATGTTCAGAGATGCTTTCTCCCAAACATGCTTCTGTTGGGATTCTCTTCAAGGAAACACTACTAAATGCAAGGTAACAATATCATTAGGTCCCACCATCAGTAAAGAATGGGTGTAGGACAAACTCTGAAATTTTGTATACTTATAAGCTAACTGAGAAAAAATGGATAAATCAGATACTAAGTTTTCTGCATCAGAGGGTGCTCATGTAAGTAACTTGGAGGCAGAATACTGCTAGGCAGAAAACTTAGCTGACTGTATCTATAAGGAAAAAAAAAAACAGCAAATGCAAGATGCACTCTGTCTGTGCTCTGTTATTTCTTTTGTAACTGCACTGCTCCATTTGTAATTTAGGATTTAAGATTTTTGTCTCCTAGCATAAACCTCTGGTTCTAGCTCTGAGCTTGCTTCATATATGAAGCGGATTTGGATGAACAAAAACAACAGCATTCCTTAACAGATGAGAAATCTTCATAAACTATGTTGAGAACAAATCCTCCGTGGTCTCTGCAAGCACAGCCCCCCAGGAGTTGGCAGTACTGGTTAAGGTTTGGAGAGCACCTGCTCTTAAGCCATCCCATGGTTGCAGGGGTGCAGAAGATGCTGTGGGACACCTGGGACCACTGAGGAACAACAGGCAGTTCACATGTCCTGGGCATGCATACAGGCACCATCCTGACACCACGGCTACAGCAAATGAACAAACTGGATTTTCACATTTACAACTCACTCACAGCTGGAGCTCCACAGCTGTATGGCTAGACACCACAGTGAGGAAGAACATCTCCTAGAGCAATCCTACTCTTTTATGGACTGACAGTCCAGGTAAAAGCAAGAGATTCTCTCCTTTGCTAAATCATTTGACACAGCTAAGAAAAGTGAGCTATGTTTCAGGCCCACCAGTCGCTCTTCAGGCTGGGAACGCTTTGTCCACTTTTTCTATATATTAACAGTTTTTTTCCCCATAAATGATTATTAACATGTTTAACAAAGGATAATGCTGCTTCACAACCCTCTTTTGTCTGTGACAATAAGGAGACAGTAGAGAAGTGGATCAAAGTTCTAGAAAAAGCCTGTGTTGCCATAAAAAATATCTGGGACAAGGCACAATAAGAGCTGGAGAAAAAGCAGGAAACACAATCTAGAACCAGCCTCTATGAGAGATTTGGTGAATCCAAGTTTGAACATCTACACATTTGCAATTATAACGTACTGCTGAACTCTGCTCATTGACAAAATCCCACCTCTACAGCAGGAAAGACCTTCACCCAACTGACTTGCACAGTCTGTCCAACCATACACCCTTGTACAACACTGAAAATATGCTAACTAAATGCATAAAACCTTGACAGATAGTCAGCATGGTGTTGGGCAACAAACTCATTTGTGTTGCTGTAGATTATGTCATCCAATTCCTCCCTCTTAAAGCCTTTTTTGTTAACTTCTGCTGTGTTCAGTCCCCACATGACACAAAGAGAGAATTAATTTCAATTATGTTCCTTCAGCACCTGTGTGAATATTCATTTTAAGGTATATGATTCACAAACTGTAACCACAGCTTGAGAAATGCAGGGGACAGCAAGAAATCAATTTAGAACCAGAGGGAAGGTGTTGATAGCACGGTAGGGTGGTGGATTTGGAGCCAGCCTGTGGACAGAGTGCTGGCTGCATGCAGGGATCCCTGTCTTCCCCCAGAACCCTGGTAGAAAACACCTTAAGTCACCTCAACCACACCTGATAAAACTGTAGTCAGAAAATGAGCAGCATGCCCTAATGTGCTACACCAAATCTCTGGGAAATGTGGGCAACAAAGAGCTGTAACACCATGTACTTTATGAAATTTTTACTGTGTAAATTTATTATTACAATTCAATCAGGGCAGCAAGGGAGGGGATGAACAGCACAGAAGGAGCTGAGGTTGCACAGTGGGGTGAGCCAATCTGATAGGAGAGAGGGTGTCCCTGTGCTCCCTCCCATGGGTGCAGTGTTTTCAGATGGTGAGTGGGACCAGGGAACTGGTCCAAGGGCAGCAAACTCCAGTCCCCATTTGCTGTACACATATGCTCAGATGAACCTAGAAGGAATCCATTAGCAGTTCCAGTCATCAACAGCCAACACCAAGCCATTAACAGAGAAAAACCCTAAGTATGAGAGCATATCAGGAAATTTTTCAGATGTGCTTTAAAAATTTAGGGATACTCTTGAGGTCCCCACAGGCACCATGCCAGTGCTGAGAGACAGAGCACGCTCAGGCATGCTGGCCGGAGGCAGCAGCAGCAGCAGAGACACAGCATGGCTCCAGCTTGTGACTGGGAACACCAAGTCCTCCAGCACTGCTGGGTGATTGAACCTCCCAGGGATCCAAGGTATGGGAGCAATTGCTGCTTGCTCCTGAGTGCCACCAGAAGGACCACGGAGGGTTCAAGGTCAGTGCCAGCATCCCGACCAGGCACAAGTCTCCACCCTGGCCAGGTGCAGGCAGGGACACACAGCAGATTTCATTGGCAGATCTGATCAGCAGCACACACCCTGCAGTCAGCCCTGTGCTGGTGAGTCCATGCCCAACTCCTGTTGGCTGCCTGCAGCAGGATCCCATGCCCTGAGGCAGCCATCCACCTCTTTACAGCTCCTTGGTATTGTCCCTAAGGCTGTGTCTGCAGAAGCTGTCCTTCCAATGGCACCTTGCACAGCCGGCCCTGGTCTCTCCCATGGGACACCTTTGCAAACCTCAGTGCTGTCAGGCAGGGGAATACACTGGCGTTAGCCTTTCCCTGTGCAACAGTTCACACCAATTCTGCTAAAAGAGCATCTCTTGGCCCAGACGGGATGATGCGCATCCCCCGTGAATGTGTCTGATGTCTGTGCTGGCAGACACAAGTCATGTGGGATTCTTCCACCATTATGACCAAGCCCCCATGCAGGCATGCATGTCAGCACCAGGTACCCCCTCTGGAGCAGCTGCTCCCACTGCCCAGTGGCACTGGCCCAGTGGCAGCCACTGGGCACCACATTGCCACAGCAGGACAGAGCTGGGCTGCTTGGAGGCATACAGAGGGCTCAGTCAGGGGTTGCTGCTGCAGGAAGGAGAAGAGACACGTGGGAAGGGGGCTGTGCTCCCTGCGGTGGGGCGCTTCCCTGCCAGCCCCACGGCGTGGTGACAAATCCCTCCAGGCAGACACCCTTCCTCTGCTCATACTGCCAGATGCGTACATTTTCCTTGCATGCAAATAGAAGTGGCAGAGGTTTGGGGAATGGTCTGCAGCATTGATCATTTTTACTGTAAATTTTTACTGTAATCTTCCAACAATTTGTGGGGTTTTTCTTCACCTAAGATTTCATATCCACTTTTCTTGGAAATGCTGACAAATAACTTTGGACATTCATTTAGAACTGGGCATCTTCAGCACACTGGGTGTCTGGTCACAATGCTTCTGGGAATAGGAACACAGCTCGACAGCTGGAGACAGCAGGAAGACTTTTTTGGGGCTGATCCACAAAGAACTATACATTAAAAATGAAGCTAATCTCAGAATTTTCCATCAACCCAGATTTTAATAAAAATAATCTCCCTTGGAGATAGCTGTAATATAAAGCTCCAATACGGCTTCTCATACTGTGGCCCATGCTTTCTTACCAGTAACCGTGAATTATGGCTCAATTATGTTCACTTTGCCCTCTAAGCACAGGCAAGGAGAGAGGGAAGGCTGCCCTCTTGTCTTCTTTCCAAAAGTAGACAGTGCAAGCTTGTGCCTGTTCCTGAGTTCCTCATCACATGCCCAAGCAGGATCATGCTCCCAGCGCAGGGTGCTCTGCAAGCACTTTGCCTCTGAGGATCCATGAAATCTGCCCTGCTCTGTGTCCGATGTGAACAAACCCTCAGCTCCCAGCATGAAGCTGTGGCTGAACCTTCAAGCTGCAAAACCTCTGGCAACTACAAGTGTGCAACTGTTCAGGGGACAGAGCTCAGAAAGACAAAAGAAATCCCTACTTTGACAGTTTAGTCCAAGCTAAATGTACCTGTTGTATCCTCAGTGACTTGCTTGCTCCAAGTTTTCCTTCATGCATTTCACTAGAATGTACATAGGCCCCATAGCCTTCCAGCCCATTGAGTCTCCTTGCCTCGAGCCCCAGCCCCAGCAGCCCCACCACGCCTCCCAGCATCAGCCCATGGGCCATGGTAGCTGCTCCTTCTCCAGGCACATTCTGCCCAGAAAGCAAAGATGTGGGAAAGGGAGCCAGCAAAGCAGCAGTTGCCAAACAGACCAAAGGCAGAGACATAGCAGGAAAGGAGTTTTTCTCTTGTTAAGCAGAAGAAGCAACAGTGAGAACATTTCTACTTCTGCCAGTGCAGCTGGTCTGTGAGCGGGGTGCGGCTCGTGCTGTGTCAAGCCCCTTGCTAAAACCTGTCCCAGCCCCTCAGGCTGCAGCGCTTGCACCTCCCCACCTCCAGCCTTGCTCCAGCAGCAAAGGCTTTCACAGCCTATCTGTGGGGAGCTGGGAAAGGAGTAGCCAGATAAATAATCTTGTCTTCCACAAAGCTGTCTTTGGTGTTGGACAGGAATGGGGAGGAGCATCACCAAATTATCCAAGGGTGTAGGAGACCCCAGAGTGATCCTAATATGCAAGAATGAAATCTCTCCACTGTGAAACATCTCCACCATCACTGTTTCTTTGCCTCCGGGGAGGAGCTGTGACTCTTTGCCTCAGCTCTTGCACTGATGATGCTTAACACTGCTTTTGGCACCAGCTCTTTAATGGTGAAGGGCACATCCTAAACCTTCGGGTAAGGCAACCACTATTGACCCATTTTACAAAAAAGCTCTCTGATAGCTAAAGAGCATCAGTGAAGACAGGAATGAGATGTGGATGCCCAGTTCCAGTAAAACATTTCACCCATGCCCCAACATCCTCCCATGGTGAAATGGAATAAATGGGTGTCACAGTGACCAGTGATGCTCAGTACTAAGAGATCCAGTCACCTGCCTTGTCCTCTCCTCCTCATTGCTGCGCAGTAGTGGCATTGTTACACGAGGACTGCTAGTGCATCAGCCCACAGCTGTGCTGGGATGCCACCAGCACCATTCCCACCTGTAAGTCCCATTCTGACTGAAGGGAAGGACTCAAACTCAGAATGTAGGGTACAAGGTGGAGGCACATGTCTTGCTAGTAACTTCAGTGTTTAAACCTTTTCTGAACAACTCTGGGAGATGCAGTTAAGTGGAGAGGAAGACTGGATCTGAGCAGCAGCCACTGGCATGGCAGAGATAGTTGGGGAGCACCAGGGATGCCACTGGCTCTGCTGAGCTGCCCTGCAAGCGATGGGACAAGGGTACTCACCTTGTGCCTGCCCAACTCTGCATGGCCCATATCCTTCTCCAGCCACTGCAGCAGAGGTTTGGACATCCATGGCATGGGGGCTGTCATAGGGGGAGCCAGCCCAGCTACCGCAGCACCCACCAGCCCTCACCACACTTGCGCTAGCCATGCCTGCCACTGAGGACAAAACACAGGATGAAGGCTTTGCACCATAGCCAGCTGGCTTCACAAGAGCAAGGGGCCTGCACTTACCCGGCCACACAGCCTGGCATGCCCCTTTGCTCCTAGAGAAGGCTCCCCTTTCCCCACTGCCCTCCATCAGGGCCGTGAAATGTTTGCAGAACAAGATACAGGGAATGCTTACTGCTTCCCTGCTGATAGAAGGGCTGAGTTCGTAGCTCTAGTGAATGGATGCATATTTACATCGCTTTCTTTAAATCAAGTTTCAAGAGTTTTATGCAAATAAATTGCATTTACTCAAAACAACTCATCAAATAATTCACCCACAGTGTCCCAAAGGGTGTTGCACAACACTCGGCAGCTAAATTTCCCAGCCCCCAAAATAACCAACCACAGCCACAGACACAAAGCAGTGACCCAAAGCTCTCCTGCTTCAGGCAAAAATCTCCCTCCACACACATAATAAAGTAAAGTAGATTGATTTAAGTCAAAGTGATCACCGATTTTAACCATGATAAATCAGCTGGCAGAAAATCTGGTTATAAATAAATGAGTCTGATGTTGTTCTGCATTTTGTCCTTAGCCATTTTCCTAAAGAAAAGCTGAGTCAGATCAATTCATAGCCATTACATTAGATTAATTTGCGATTTAATATAGACTTTACAACCAGAAGTGCTTCTTCCTAAGTAGATACATGGTAACTCTATGCATCTATTTAAGCAATTACAATGTAAAGTATACATTCTTTTTTTTTTTTTTTTTTAATTTTATCCTAATATTTTAGAAAAGAGTGAGAAGCATTTTTCTTACTTAATAGAGGATGAGTAATTTTTTACTTGTGATTTAAATCAAAGTGGCCTATGGTAAAAACTGGCAATAAAATATTCATTTAGCATTTTAAAATATTTCTGAGTACTAACAAATTAAATAAGCTACCCTACACTACCTGTAGCGGATTCATTGGAAATGCCAGAAAGTAACCAAAATATCCCTTGCACTTACAAACAATGGCCATAAAAAGGGACTTTTATCTGTAGTTACTTAAATGAACTGTTTCTTCACATTCATCAAGATCTCAGTGCTGGTAGGTCTCACCCCCTTGAAAGGGACTTTTATTTCTGGATTAGAGGAAAAAAGCAAGTTCTCCTCTGCTTGCTAAACCTCCACCTGGTTCCTCACTTTTGGATCTGCTCCCATGTGAACTGATCCAGCTGCATGAGCCGGGAGGAATAAAACACGGTCACTGATTTATGGTTAAGGTTGGTTTAGTAAGTAAACTAGTTTCATACGCTCAGCTAAGGACTTCTCTGAGAACCCTCCTTTGATGTGCACTGGCTGACAGCCCTGTGGGTCGGGAACCTCGCTTGGGGACTGTCTAGCTGCAGCAGCCAGAGGAAATGAGCCACTGTCCCGCAGCCTGTCCCTGTGGGCAGGCGAAGTCTGGCTGCCGGCTTCCCTTGCAGCAGCACAGCCAGCAGTCCCCACTTCAGGCTCTGCTGACCCCATCCCAGGTCCACTTCTCCCCTTCCCATTACACCCAGGCACAACTGCACTGGACGTCCCAATGGGCAAAGTAGGGGCGGCCCCACAGGACAGGGACCTGCACTCTGCCCTGCTCCCTGTGCAGGCTCCAAGGTCAGCTCCAGCAGCCCGGGCCAACGAGTTTAGTATTAACTACTAAACCGCAGCCTGAAGCACAGTGCTCTTGCTGAGGTATGCAACCCACATTAATGATTGTACAAGATTGACCACCACCTGTCTGCTCCCCATTCCCCTTGGTGCCTGGAGAAAACTGGCACATCCCAAGGGAGCAGGTGGGCTCCTTGTCTCACACAAGCACTGCACTGGAAGATGTGCTGGCCAGCTGTGATGCCATAGCAAACCCCAAGCTACTCAGCATGGTATAACAGAACACTGGACAAAACCTTATGGTTTGTTACACTGATAATCCCAGTCCACTCTGTAAATCCTACTGTCTGGATACTAGCAGAATGCTTTCATGTTTGTGTTAGGAAAATAAATGCAAAAAAAAAGCTACAAGGAGATTTCAAAATATGTCATGTTTGGTGCAGCATTCAGCAGCATACAGTGAGTGAAGCATAGGGCTGCAGAGTGAATAAGAAAGATTAATAAAAGCTGAACAGCTGTCTCATTCATTGAGCACTATTAATCCGATCTGAAAGAAGCTGGGTTCCTATGGAAAACAATGTGCAGCTTGTAATCAAAAAGCATCTCAAAGCATGTGCATAAGTGGTTTGATTCTTCCATAAAAGGGTTGAAAATCCAATATGACTATTGACATCTAGAGATTTTTACAACAGCAGAAAGCAGATGCTTTGGCCAAGGATCAAAGTTTTAAGTGCAGGTTTAGGCCATTCAGGAGGTCACTTCCTGACCTCCAGATCTTCCCTTTGCAACATCAAAATTCAGCTTTTTTTTTTTTTTTTTTTTCCTGCACTGCTCACATAGCCGAGATGGAGCAAGGAAACAAGAATTTTTAGGTGCTGCATGGTATTGGGAGAGGAGTGAGAAGCGAGGCACAGGGCAGAGGAGATGAGCTTGTGAGCCCAGGAGCCAGGGGCTGGCGTGGTCACATTGTATCGCTGGTGGCCACGCTCCTGCCCAGGGCCACCTACACTCTCACCCCTCTGGCAGGAGCAGATGCAGTGCCAGCCCTGCTTTCCTTGCCCTCTCTTCCTCTCCTTCTCCATCTCTGACAATCAGCTGCCGAAAGCAGCCAATGCACAGACCATCTCCACCAGCTCCACACCACAAAGAAAACCGCAGCAAAGGGCTCCTGTGAGGCCTTGGGACACACGAGATAAATCCTCAGCCCTTCAGGGGATGGGAGTTGTCCCTTTCAGGTCAAGAAAGACCTTTTCATTATTTCAGTTAAAAATGACCTGGGAGAATCTACAATGCTCAAACCTGATTTTGTGCTTTTTATCCCTGCTTTGTGACAGCAAGTAAGGACCTAAATAGAGTGTGGTGTGGGTGGGTATATATTTAAATAGCTAATTAGCACACGGCCGATGCCATCCGTGCTGCCAAGAGCTCACACGGTGTTGCTGGTGCTGCACAGCCGGCATGAAGACCTGAGCACAGCCGCACGCATCCTGGCCCCCATACCTGCCCCATAGCTCTGGGCAGCAAAAGCGACTGTGGGGCTAGAAGGAGCTGTCGCTGTTTCTGACAGTGGCAATACACCAGACCCAACTGAACACCATCCAGAAGACAGAGAAGGGACTTTCTGCACCAAGGACACAGTTTGCAGACTTGTCAAAGTCAAAAATGCTGCTGCCATCTCCTCCCTCGGCTCCAATAGTGCACACGGACCTGACAATGGAAATCTGCTGCAGGCTAGAGCCAGTGGAGGAAGAATGTTATTTTAACCTACAGCAGCTCCTTGGTCTGGTTTTAACATGATTTAAAAAGGGAAAGAAAGAGAGTTCCCAGCACACAATGGAGAAGAAAAACCCTTGGAAATCTCCAGGTGGAAGCCTCATCAGCTGAACACTGCCATTCCTCCAGATTTTTCTGAGCTATTTCAATAAGCTTCAGCTCTCTGATAGTTAGCCACTTCCTAAGTACCACTCTTCTGCAAGCGGCTCTTATCTCTACATATACATTTTTTATGTGATGCGCTGAGCTGTGATTCCTTGGAACAAGTTTTCCCTGCTTCCAGTGAAAATGTAAATGGTGAGGCACTGTAACAGGCTGCCCAGAGAAGTTGTGGATGCCCCATCCCTGGAGGTGTTCAAGACCAGGTTGGACAAGGCCCTGGGCAACCTGATCTGGTGGATGGCATCCCTGCCTATGGCAGGGGGGCTGGAACTAGATGATCTTTAAGGTCCCTTCCAATCCAAGATGTTCTACAGTTCTATGGTTGTGGAAAACCTGTGCCTTTTCGCATTGTATGGACAACATTGGTAGCAACTGGACATACAGGGGGTAGCCAGCACTGCCCAGTGGCAGCAGCAGAACACACTTTCCCACAGGATGTACCCAGGCACCTTCCAACAACCAGCACCAGTGCACACCACAGACAGAGGGGACTTGGATGACTGCTGGAGGACTTCTGCACTTTTCAAGGATTATTTCTGTATTATGGGCCCCCAGAGGAGGTTGGCACTTACATCCAAAGCACTCCTACCACAATACTAGGGCAATCAGTATGGTTTTCAAACATGTTTTAATGATACAGACCTGCAATTCACATCTATTTCAGGAAAAAAGAAAAAAAAATCAGCTTGAGCATGCTTCTGTCTCGTTAAAAAATAGATTATAATCTCATAAATCTTGTAGGTGTTTTGGATAATTTTATCCTGGGTCTCCACCACTCTCTCCCACAGAGCAATACGCAGCCAAAAGCTGAGTTGAAATGGCTGTTCCTGGAGTATAAGCAGCCACCGGATGAATGCAGGAGCAAGCAGATGAGGAGGAGAAGCTCTACCAATTTTAAAAGATCCTCAGGGCCTTGCACATCAGCCTCCTCATTGCTTTGCCCATGCTTACACCCCCTGCCAATGCAAGGGCCAGCACCCATGTGCACCAGCAGCTCACACAGAGCAGGGTTAAAGGAGGAAGGGAGCTCTCCTGGTTATCAAACTCCAAATAAATTACTATCTCAGGAATCATCACAAAACATATCAGTTCCCTGCCCATATGAAGTGAGTCCATGGGGTGAAGCACCATCACAGCACGGACCACGAGCATGTGGAACTCCATGCCAGACACTGCTGCAGCCAGCACGCTGTACCACTCTCACGCTGTACCACCCCACCACAGCTGAGCAGGAAGCGGGACAGCACCTGGAGGTGTGCACTGGGACAGCAAAATGCTGGGGTTGTCTTCATCCCCTCGACAGCACACGGAACCAGGGCAGCAGCCATACACTCCTGTGGGTCTAATAAGCCCCATTGGGTTGCAGCACCCTGCTTGCCCCTGCCCACCCACTCCATGCTGTGAGCATGGCTGCTCCCCCTCGGGCAGGGCTGCTCCCCAGTCACAGCCCCACAGAGGAATAGCACTCAACAGGCAGCTGGCAACATCCTGAGCATCCCAACAAGTGTCAGACCACCAGGAGATGGTCTCTGGTGCTGGCAAGGACAGTAGCACTTGCTAGCCAAGCTGTCCACTGGCATTCACTGCATGTGGACTGTGTTGGCTCTGCCACCTCGTGAGCACAGCACCATGCAGTCCTTAATTACACCACTGCACACTGTTGCTCAAAGACTGCATCACCAACCAGGCAGTTCTTCCTTCTCCTTGGATGTGGCTGAAGCCTTTTGCATTTTCCTGTGCAGCAGCAGCTGATGGTGAGGAAGGATTCTTTCCAACTGAGTGGTACCCTGCGTGGATTCATATCACATTGCATATAGAGCAGATCTACCCAAGTCTGTACTTTAACTGCTATAGCCCTGGTTCTAGGAGTGCTTTGCAGGGGACTGGGATGCCCCAGAGCACAATGCCGCCCTAGACCCCTGCCAGCTTGGACCCAGGAAGCCTTTATTGTCCTGACAACACCTGACAACACACCAGGAGCAACATGGATTTAGGGCAGTAGTTTATATAATGTACACATGCCAGCAGATTTTCACTATGATTTTCACTATTGGATTGGGGACTACGAGACTAACCCACAACAAGCGTTAAGAGTGGTTTCATTCATCCTTTATGTACCAATTTCTTCCACAAACTCAGCAGTTCTTCCTTCTGAACACCTGCAGCTGGCACCACATCACTTAGCATGTGGCACCTGCAGGTAGCTGCAGGGAATCAGCACAAGGAGGGAACACGCTTGTCCAGGACACTGGAGCAGGCTGCAGGCAGGTCTGCTGCTGTGCACACCAGCACAGCACTGCCATGGCCCCCACAGCCACTGCACACGAACTGCTGAATGTCCATCCATAGCTGTCATGCCAGTTTGGGGAAACTGGCCGCACCTCTTCACCTACCTCTCTTAGTCCAACCTGTGCCACAGGCAATCGCTAGGGGACATGGCACGCAGCAGTGGAGTGGTGGCAGTCCCTGGCTCAAATGTGTCCACTGGTATTTCCTGCATCCCCTGCCATCCCTCTGCTTTTCTTTTAGGAAGCAAGTGGCATATTCTACAGAAAAGGCCATTTATTTAAGACACAAGAACCCTGCTTCGCAAACCACCTGGTCAGAACCAGTGTCCCTTGTCACATGGCCCCTCTGCAGTGTCCAGACCATAGCAAAGGTGCCCACAGCCCCTGCACCGCACCCTGCAGGGCTGCAGCAAACCTCCCTGCGGGCACAGGCAGGGCTGCAAAGTCCCTTGCTGCTGTCGGGTGGTGGGCGGCTCAACCAGCCACAGCTCAGGGCCACCACATCCCTGCCTCACCAGGCTGTGGAAACACAGCTGGTGATGCTTGCAGGATGGCCTGCATTCGCTCTCACATGCTCCTGGCACAGTGAATTCACATCAAACCTCAAACAAATGGCCCACCACACCACCTCTTCACAGTCTTCCTTCTTACCATCAGTCTTGGCTAAGCAGAAGTTCAGGAAAATGTCTCTCTCTTTTATAACAGGAAAATTTATCCCTTGGTTTCCCTTGGCTTAGCAGAAGAATCAATGTTTTGTGCAGTTTTTCAGGCTCTTCCCTCATTTGCATCAAGGAGATAACAAGCCAGAAAATATTATCCTGAGTATAGAGCAATTGCGAAGTGGGACCAGAGCAGAGCCTCCTCTGCAGCCATGGAGGAGAACGAGCAACTTCATTCCACAGAAAAGAGACACCTGTCCTGTCAAACAGCCTCTTACAAATGGAGCTGGGTGACACCACATCTCCAAAGCCACCTTCTGCTCTTTATTGTGGGACCTTTCCTCATCAGTCCCTGACATATCACAAAGCCCTGCACGAGGCATGAGCCCTCCTGCAGGACAGATGCCAGCACAGCAAGGACATGTCAGACCCTGCTGCCTGGGCACCTACAGGACTTCCTTCCACAGGGAACAGGCACTCAAGCATCTCACAGGCTATGCTTCAGCATGAGCCCCCGCATTAATTGTTCTTGCTACCTGCTGTCAGGCCAGTGACATGAGATAACCTGGATTCACTTGCCCCAGCGGTACCATCAGACTGGCCACCCCCATCACAGCTGCTGTGCCCAAAGCCTGCTTGCAGGATCATGGCACCCACAGCCCAGTGGGCGGAGGATCAGAAGCCAAGGTCCCATCATGGTGGACCCATCAGGAGGTGGGCAGGAGGGAGACATTTCTCAAAGAACTCAACCCCCAGCACAGGGGACCCTGAAACTCAAAGCTAGGAAGTCCTTTGGAAACTGCTAGTGGGAAGGGTGGGAAAGGGGCGAGGACACAAACCTGAAGCAACAAGATGCTCCCATCCTGCAGAACCTTCCCTTCCTGAGAAACTTGCCATGAGGGCCTCAGCTGCCACACAGAGAAGAACAGCGGATTGGAAATTTGAGGCACCATGAAAAATACCCAGCAAAGCAGCAAGCTGCCTGCCAGGGGCAGGACATAGGACCTTCCTGCAGCACACAACATGGCCAAAGCTGCAGGGCACCATGCAGCTCCTGACCAGGGCCCCGGGCATTCCCCAGAGCAGTAACACTGGTGTCGGCAGTGCTGAGCACCATCCTCTCCCACATTCCCAGCAGCCCATCATCCTGACACTTGCAGGGCTGTCCCATATCCACAGAATTTGGGAAACTTGCAACTCCCTGTGGCATCTTTGCCCTTTAGAAAGCAGGGCCATTTGCAAACTCTGTCAGTCAGCACACTGAGGGGTTTATTGTCTGTTTACAGCTCTAGCAGAGTTCTTCTCCTGCATGTCAGGGAATGCCACCAGCTTCTTCTGCACTGCAACAGGAGGAGTCTCCTTTTAGTAATTAAGATGTTCTCCCTTTCCATCCCAGTGCAGCAGGGTGGATGACTGACTGATGACTTCTGTACTGCAGGAGGACCTTTCCCTCTGCCACATCACTACCTGCTCTCTGCAGCTGGTTGTGTCTGTGCAGAATCAGAGAACATCTTGCAAAGTGTCCTGACTCTCCTGTCCCCCAGGGTCCATTTCTCCAGCTGTTTGTATGGTTATAGGGCAGCTTAACCTCTCTTCCTCAAGCCCAGAGCTAGTGCAGCTTGCTCAGACTATTTAACTTGAAGTGCTGACCCATCATTAGGAGTAAACAGCAATGTGCCTGAAGAGAGTACTTTTCCAGAGCACCACCTCAGGTGGAGATTTGCACCTAACAATGGAAACCACTAACAGTGAATTCAAAGGTTTTCAGCCAAATAACAATTGTGATAGAGTTGCAAAGGAACCTAAAAGAGGATTGGAGATGAATCCAAGAAAGCTGGGAAGCTTGACTTGAAAAGTCAGCCACTTCACTGTCTAAAAGTCCACCTGTAGGCTCCATCCTTGACAAGAGATGTGAACTTTATAAAGTGCACTTTGTCTGGCTGAAGTACAATGGCAGCTAATAGAGTCTGACTTGATACTGAAAAGCTGTGCACTGAAGATCCTGAAAGAGACAATCCCCACCTTAGAGCAGAGCTTGTTATTGAAAAGCCCATGGCTCATCAGCCACAGGCTGTGGCTGCCACACCAGACCCCATGCCCAGAAGCTCCTGTGCGAGGAGGCTATGGGGTCACCTTGGAGTGTTCAGGCCTGGAGGTCAGTCAGCAAAGCCCCTTTGTCACACAAGCCTGCTGTCAGCACCATGGTCCTGCAGAGACCAGTGATCCCTGCTAGCATCCTATCCTTCTCATATTTGCCCTCTCCCGAGTAACCAAGGAAGGAAACCTCTCCTTTCTGGTTGATCCCCAATGCCCCATGGCTCAGTGTAACTCAGCCTCTGTAGAGGTCCAGGGAGGAGATGGAGGTCAGAGGAGGTCAGAAGTGGCCCCTTTATAGGGTCAGTCCTTGGCTGCCCCTCCCAGAGGTGCCACCAAAATCCTGTGTCCCATCCCAGCCTGCAGGACACCCTCCCCTCTCCTTACACCAAGCCCTGGTTTCTACATCCAGGCTGCAAGGTCCTTCAGGGATGCAAACAATGACCCCCTGCAAACCTACACAGGGCTGGTGCTAGCCTCACTGCCAGCTGGCACCCAGGCCTGCAGGGAGGGCCGTGCCACAGTAGAGCCAGGCAGGCGGAACACAGCAAGTTGGGGAAGGACATCTGTGAGAAGACGCCTGCACCTCAGGTCTCATCTTCCTTTGCTGTAGCATTGCCAGGGTACACAACATTGCTGCTGCACCCAGGTCAGGAACCGCCACTGACTGACCACATGCACCACAGAGACCTGGAGAGAGGCCAAGCCAGGAGACAAAGCATGTGGCAATGCCCTCTCATGACCAGGAGGAGCGTGAGCTGCCGAGTGCCAGTGCAGCACCCTCCAACCATGGGGAGAAGTATGACCCAAATGGGACAGCAGCTGAGGAGGGGCTGTGGGGCCACTGCTGCTTTCCAGCTGGGAACAGCCATGAACCCTATAAAAGGGGAGGAGGTGACATAGAATGCACATAACTCCAGAGCACTTCTCTTGTGAGCTTCTTGGAGACACAAATCTCTCATTTTCCGCTCATCTCTTTTCACCATTATCAGCCCCAATGTGCTTGGATGTCACCTTGCAGGCAAGGACCAAGCCTGGAGAAATAATCACTGCAAGTGCCCAGATCAGACAGCTCATGCATGGGCATATGCAGGAGTGAAGGGAAGTGCAGGGCCATTCACTGGACACTATACAGCTTTTAGGGACACATAGTGTTACACCAACCAGGTCTTTCCTGCCCCTTCTCTTTTAAGTGAAGTTACCTCAGCTAGCCCAGAGGAGGAGCCTGCAAAGCAGGCAGTTTCTATTTGGGATGGCAGCCCTCACCTGAGCTGTAAATGTAACAGCCCTTGACAGGGCCCTGATTGCCCTGACACCAGCCCGAGCACCAGCCCAGGGCTGGTGATGACATGGGAGCCATCTGCAGGGCACAGCAGGGGTGTCTGGTTGGCCTCACTGAGCCTGCAGGGTCGCACCTCCCTGCCTGCTCCCCAGTGCAGTGCAGTGCAGGGCTGTCTCTGCTCTGCAGCAAGCCTGCCAGTTCATAGTCCAAACCGCATCCACTGCCTGCTGGGACAGCGGTGACACAGCACAGCCTCTGCCTCCCACCAAATCCATGAAACCCAGTGCTTGCAGCTCCATGGGTGGCAGCCCTGGCCAGGCACCTGGGGCAGGGCTGGTCAGGCGGCTGGCTCGTGAGCTCCTGGAGCTTGCACTGCCATGCTGGAGCACAGAGCTGTGCTGGCCAGGATGCCAGCACTGCATGTTGCCATCTGCACCCAGCAGGCCCTGCCCCATGTCCCTGTGAGGCTCCACCATCCCAGAGAGCAATGTCCCAAGCCCCCAGACCAAGACCCTGGCAGCACACAGGTGTCCTCAGGGGCTCCTGCTCTGCTGACTCCCATCCGCCTGCTCAGAAATGTTTTCTCTCATCAGCTCTCTGACAGACATCTGTCCCAATGGTAAGGGAAATCTGCGAGGGAAATTCCTACATGCAAATGTATACATGCAAAGATGCTCTGCTTTTCGTGAAATGACCCACTCCCTCCACAGCACCGGGTGATCTTGGGTCTGGCACAGCAGAGCTGCCTCGCCTTGGCACTGCAACCATCCCGATTGCACAGGAGGACTTGTAAGGAGCAAGGGGTAGAGTGCTACGGTATACCATCATACTGACTCCAGCATCATAGCTCTTTCCAACATACACACACACTCATAAAACAAAACAAGACGGGGAAGGGAAGTATGGAGCTGTGCCCGATAAACAGAGAAGTGGAGAGGTGGACACCACTGCAAACTGCAGAGTGTGTCCTCACTGACAGTCCTCAGGCTCTGTCCCACGCTGCATCAACGAGATCTGCGGTGAGGGCTGGAGCAGCATGGGACCTGGGTCCTTGCATCTGCCAGGGAATGGGGGGGATGGAGCCAAAGTACTAAGTCCTGATGTGTCAGGGCTAACATGGTGGAGAAGGGAAGAGGCAAACTTCATGTCGCTGACAGCCTTGCTCACAGCTGCAGCAAGGCTGAGGAAGTAGCAAGCAGAGTGAAGCCCTCCCATAGCACAAGGGCTCTCCCCTCCAGAGCAGATTCGACACTACAAGCAGTGTGGCCTCACCTGCCTCTGCCACCCCTCAGTGCCTGTGAGCCTGTGCTGCCAAACGTGTCAGCAACCTGGCCCCAGCCACAGCACCACCATTTTCTCATGAGCTTCTTGGCCCCTGCCGCTGCCCCTCCAGCTCCAGGCAGGACCCCCCCACTGCTCTCCAAAAAGG
Source organism: Aythya ferina (assembly GCF_964211825.1). Classification (NCBI taxonomy): domain Eukaryota; kingdom Metazoa; phylum Chordata; class Aves; order Anseriformes; family Anatidae; genus Aythya; species Aythya ferina. The sequence goes on from NC_140296.1 coordinate 207,172,807, forward strand.
GACTCTCCCCACCAAACAGGAGCAGTCTCACATCCCTTAGTAACCTGCACACACATGCAGCAATGCTCTGCTTGCCCCAGTCCCCTCTGCCTCCTTACCAGCCACAGCCTCATCCCCAAAGACATCCTTCTCCTGCCCACAGCACCTCATCCCTGAGCTCAGGCTCCCTGCACCTCCCAACCCATCCCTCCCCAGGCAAACTACTGCTTTCAGCACAGCACCCTAATAAGCATCCTTCATCAGAGCCAGTGATATTGAAGTCCTTCAGTGAACTTTCTTCCTGCCCTGACCAGACTCAGCTTCCAAGCACTTGCCCCCAGGTGACCCCAACACCCTGGTCAGTCACAGCCACCCCCCATGGCACACTGCCTGCCAGACACCAAATGCACTGTGTGCCAACTACTGCCTGTGCCCCATGTGCTGCTCCACTTCACAGCCACCCCAGCTGACATGCCACGATGCCCAGTGCCCTCCTGTGTCACACATCAGCTCCTGGCAGGCAACAGGCACATGTCCTGCCTGCGGCACCATCACCACTGCACCGTTGTCCCCACACTGGGGCACCCAGCACACACCACACTGCACTGCACCCAAGCTGGACACCTGAAACATGCTGCGGTCATGTCTACGTCCATTCGCCACTCGTGCACACTCACACCTGGCTTGCAGCCCCGCCGCACACGCACATTGCCCACACCGCTGGCTCACCAGCAGCCATCACCTTTCCCAGCACTGCGCTGCAGCTCCACGCTCCCGCGGTGCCCAGCCAGTAGCGGTGCCAGAGCCAGAGCTGGTTCTGGAGCTGGTGCCGGTACAGGTACCGGTGCCGGTGCTGAAGCCTCCCGCGCTGTGCCCCGCTCTGCCCCCAGTCCCGGTGCCCCCATGCCCGGGCAGGCGGCACAGCGCAGCCTGGCCCCGCTGCGCTACCGGCCCCGGGCGCTCCGGAGCGCCCCGGCGGGGATGGGCCCCGAAAGGCAGCGCCGCAGTCCCGCCGCGGGACACCGGGAGCGGGGGCTCTGCGGGGCACCGGGAGCAGGGGCGGCGGGGAGCCGGGCCACGGGGAGCCGTCCTGCCGGAGCCGTGGCCGGCCAAGCCCCCGCCCGCGGCATAGCGAAGTTTGCCGGGCGGTGCCGGGCGGCGCCGGGGCGCGGAGGCGGCGGCTCTCGCCGGTGGGCGCTGGGCTGGGGGTCGGGGCCGGGCCGGGGCCGGGGCCGGTCGGGGCGCGGGTCGGGGCCGGGCGCGCACTCACCGTCTGCTGGAGGTCGGGGATGCCGATGCGGACGACGATGGCGCCGGGCGCGGGCTCCTCCATGCGCGCCGGGGCCGCCAGCTTGGGGGAGCGGGGCCCGCCGGGGCCCCGGGCCGGGTCGAGCCGCGTCTCCTCCCGCAGGCCGGCGCCCGGCTCCCCGGCGGCGGCGCGGGGCTGTCGCTCCGGCGGCGGCGGCGGCTCTGGCGGCGGCGACTCCGGGCTCTCATGCTTGCTGCCGGCGGGGCTCAGAGGCATGCTCCGTGCGGCGCGGCGGGGCGGCCGGCACCGGCACCGGGGGCCCTGCGGGAGACAAGCGGTGAGCGCGGCCGGCGGGGACCGCGAGGGCACCCCCGGAGGGACCTCGCGCCCCCCCACCACCCATGGACCCTCCAGCAGAGCACATCCAACCTCCGCAAAGGGACCTCGTGGGTTCCCCGACAGGGATCCCAGAGGGGACTCCGTCACCAAACACAGGCACCCCATGCAGGGACCCCCACCCACCCTACGCAAGGAGTCCCATCTCGAAGCCCTCCCTGGGGAACCAACCCCATCAATGCAGGAATCATGTGGGGACACCCCCAACAATAATCCTTGCGTCGGGGACCTTGCAAAAGTGCCCCAAGCTCCACACAGGCACCCCCTCGGGGACCTATTAAAGAACACTTGTACCGGGGAAACCCCAACCCACCACTCAGGAATCTTGCAGACACATCCCCACAGAGGTAGCTCCATTGCAGGGACCTCATGGGGACAACCCCAACATAGATCTTCATGCCAAGGATCTTGCGTAAGACCACCCCCCACCCTAAATGGGAATCCCCATCTCATGGACCCTACAGAGATACCGCACCCCATGCAGGGATCCCCACAGGTGGCCTCCTCCCAGCAGGGGCCAACTACCACCACACACCCTGCCCAGGCCCCAGAATGCAGCACATTTGGAGGGCCTGCCTGGCTCGTTCCGCCAGGGGGGAGTCATGAGGGAGGCTGGACATCAGCAAAACAAGCAGGTGCAACTCATGGAGGGCTCAGCACTTTGCCCATCTCAGGGTTTTATCGGGAAAGGTCTTGGTTCTTGCCCTGCAAACTTCATCCTGCAGGTGCTTAAATGCTGCTCTCTCTGAGGTCTCCGAGACTCCTGCTCAGAGGCTGTCACCACCCATGATGTGGCTGTGCACACCCACCAACAGCCAGATTGGCCCTTGGGGTTCAGCCTCCAGCAGCATCTCCACCAGCTCATCAGGCAGTGAACAGGGGCCATCTGCCAGGGGCTCCCCAAACTGTATTTGGACAACAGGATTCTTGTGCTATTGCCCTTGTGCCAAGGTTTTGGGAGTGGGAGTATGGATGGTCAGTTCCCCCCCAGGAACCTGCCTCAGTCAGAGAAGCACGTGCACGTGGTGGAGCGGTGGCAGGCACAGCTACTGTTAGCTCCAGCTCACAGAGCACAGGCATGACTGGCCACTGCCCCAGGCTGCTATTTTTGCCAGTCCGCCTGCCAGTGAGAACTAGAGACAGGAGAACCCTGCCTGCCTGGCAGGTCAAGTCCTTGCTCCCAGGCAGGGACAGGCCAGTAACTGTCCTGCCAAGAGCAGATGGGATGCTGGGCTGAGCTCTGCAGGACTGTGCATGGGACTATGTCCGGTCCATCGCTGGCCAGGATTCAAAGCTTTAATCTACATGACAATCCTCAAACAGAAATAGCCCCCAAACCACTGAGAGCTGGAGAGATTTACGGTACGGCCTGGATCTGTCCAGGAAATGACTAATGGTGCTTCCTTCAGCCCTCTCACCCTGAGGCCAAGGGACTGCAACGAGGCAGGCATCAGGGAGAGCCTGACTCTTGACAGGGCAGCCTGGCCTCAAGCAACTCTCCCAGATGGAGCAGCATCTGCTGCAAATGTCCTGCACCAGTAGAGAAAGCAAGACAGGCAGAGAAGGCTGCATCTTCAGACCTGTGCAACTCCATGGGACTAACCCCAAAACTGAAATCATGGGTGGATGATGACAAACGAGAGCATCCCAGGAGCAACTGGCCAGTCTCTGAGCTCCTCCTTTCCTTCCCACACCTGCAGACCTGTGCAAGAGATCTGCAGGTCCTGACTGTATGCTGCTGCCTGCCAGGACAAGGAGCAGAGGGTCAGCAGCTTCCCTTGCAGTCACAGCTCCCCTCAACCCTGGACTCCCAGTGTTGCCCTGGCATGTGTCAAGCCTGTGCACCTGCACGGGAGCACACAGTAACATAAGTTTCAGTCATTCCTAGCCAGTCCCTTTCCAAGGTGTGACAACATGTTCTTGCCCAGCAGCACAGAAAGCCTAAAAAGTCACAAGGGGGACTGCCAGTGCAACCGCACCTCTCCTGCTGTGTGCTCCCTAGGGTCTGGGAACAGCACCCTGACAAGGAACTGGGGCAAGAGGGGGGGCTGGAGTGCTGGAAAGCACCTGTGCTCCCCATCTGGGGTCTGTCCAGGCCCTGGGTAAAGGCACATCAAAACTGCAGAGCTTTGGAGAAAATGCCAGCACTGAGCAGAGCATGGGTCTGGGACAAAGGCTTTTCAGAGGAAAATAAGGGCTCCAGGCTAGGCTCTTCAGAGGGTCACAGGGGACAAGGTGGGGCTATCAAGGGGAGGAAGTGGATGAAATGGCCATGAGTCACAAGCAGCTGAGAAGCAAGCCCCAGCTGAGATCTCTGGCAGCTCAGAAGACAAAGGCATAAGAGCGGCCAGGAAGGGAGCAGGCAAAACTATCTGTGGAACAAAGGGCAGAGCAGGAAGCAGAGAAGCTAGAGCTGGGAAGCCAGCAGCTGTGGCTGCACATGGCAGAGGCACTGAGGAGCAGCTGGAGGCCAGGATTAGAAACCTACAACCGTGCAAGCATGGGTCCACAGCACTGCTCCTGGTTGGGCACCAGCAGCTCCACTCCTGTGCAGTGTCTCGGTCCTTGGGGAAAGCACCAGGGCCTGGCCTGTCCCCACACACATGCTGCCCAGCGCAGGGGACACGGCAGGTCCAGGAGATGCAGGGCATGGCTGGCCCTGGCAGAGCTCAGTGCCCTGCAGCACAAGTCCCAGGCAGGACAGGCACCAAGCAGCAGCAGGGATAGGGACTCCGCAGACTCATGGTGGAATTGGCACAACCCACAAACAGCCCAGAGACAGTGCCCGAGACTTTGATAGCTGTGGCAGGGGAAGTGGGGCTGGGGGACACCGGTCTGCACAGAGGAGGCTGTGCCACTTGCAGGGTCAGGATGGGCAAGCAGAGGGGCTGCATCAGGCATCCCTGTCCTGGGACTGCCCCTGAGGCCAGCGGCCAGCAGCCACCAGCAGGGCAGAGCATCATCAGATGCACGCAGGGGATGGACGGGCTCTGCCAGCAGCTCAGTGAGGCCTGAATGCAAACAAGGGCTGAACACAGAGCAAGCAGCTCCAGCTCGTGGTCCCTCAGTGGCAAATCTCCCTCCACCTGCCCTGCAGCAGTACTCATCTCAGCCAGTGCCTGTCGTTCGCTGCTATAGCTCTGTTCGATTATTGCTGTTCAATTATTTTATTTCTTTCCTCTTTTTCTGTCTTGTTATTTCAATAGAGGGAGAAATTAAATGCTCCAGATGGTAATTGTCAGGATTATTCTTGCCTTTTTTCCAATCTTCTGGTACCTCATTAGTTCCCAATGATGTTTCAGATACAACTGTGAATGACTGGAAAAATGTGTTGGCCACCCCCACCCCTGAACTCCATTACAGACTTGCAGAGTCATTCACATTCATTTTCTCTTATTAAACCAACTTCTCTGCCGAAAAAAAAATAATAAAATCACTTATCTTGAAAAAAAGATACAAATTGAGTATCTTAGAAATTATAATCCAAAGAGTTTTATTCCAACACCAGGAAAAATTGATGAAAAATCATCAGAGAGTTATAAAATCTTTCAGGAAGATTTTATAGTGACAGGAACAAATCAGTAATGCTTCTGTCAAAGAAAGTCACGCCTCACCAGCATAGTAGAGCTTCCCACGTGTCACCAGGAGCACCAAAGATGACGTTCAGAACAGAGCCTTTTATTTGGACTCCCAAATACTCTGCAACAGCCCTGACAAGAGGTTGTGAAGTACAGCTACCTTCACCTCTTTTCCTGAGAGAAACAGTGTTCCCTAATCACCAGCCCCTCTCCATCGCTCCCAATGCCACAATCTGAAGTACCACCCCTGCCACCACTTACACATCCCACCACCGAGAGCAACTATGCCACAGGGACTGTCCCAGGCCGTGCTGCTGAGCACCACTCTGACATTGTCACTGTTACTCCCCCAAGAGCTCTGGCCCTCTGCATCTCTGCATCACCCTTGCTCTCCAAGGAGGGCCCTGGAGAATGCCCAGCCTTGGCACAGCAGTGGGACCCAGCAAGGGCTGAAGAAAACAAGCAGCCTCAGGGCATGTGAAGGGCAGGAATGGGAAAACAGGGCACAGGACAGCAGGGGTGCAGCCCAGACTGCTCCTGGGATAGGGCAATGGGCTGCTCCAGTGGCACCTCCGGGGAGCCGGGCAGTTGCTGTCCTCCAGCCCAGCTGGCAGGGTGAGCAGTGGTTGCCAGAGGAGCCCAGGGAGGGCTGCAAAGACCCCTGCCTGCTGTCAGTCAGCATCAGGTCCTGCAGCCCAGGACAAGAGCCCAGCTCCCTGCAGGGCCACAGCTGCCCAGTGCTCGGCTGAGGGAGGGCTCTCCCTGTCCTCAGGGCTAGGGCTGGCACACACAGGCACCAGCTCTGAAACCCTCTTTCCAAATACCTTCCTCCAGGCCTCCTCTCACCCTCTCTCCTCTTCCTGGAAAGCTGTTTCAGACCTTTCATTGCTGTTACGGTTAGCAATGGCCTAATTTCTAGCCCACACAAGCATGGCTAGTTTACCCTATTCCTGTGTCAGCATTGTCTGCTAGCCTGCACAGCTCTTCTCCCCTCCTCTGTTTATGTAAGTATTTATATACGTCACAGACAGCAATTAGAGCCACACTACAACTTTAGCCTGTTTGCAGGCTAAAAAAGTGCTGCTTATGCAGTCTCCTCTTGCATGGCAGACCCCTAACCCAGAGACACTGTGCTGCAGCACTTGGGACAATGGCAGATTCATGAGGGGCCCCAGCACATGTGGAGTCCCAGTCCCAGGGACTGCACCAGTCACTGGCTGGAGTCACACTTAGGGACACCTCCAAAGGAGCCCTCTGCATGGCTCATGCCTTGCTGGGCTTCAAAACCGTTGTCACCTCCCCCCCCCGGCATCACAGAGAGGTCTCGGCTCCGGCCCATGCAGCAGTCCCACAGATTCAAACAGTCTGCTAGGGAGCACAAGAAATGAAACCAGGGTAAAAGCAGCTGACATCTCAACAGCAACAGCAGCTATCTCTCTACACCAAGGGAGCACTTACAAGCCTCAGCATGGGGGCAAGGTGGAAATGCACACCATCTGAGCCTTCCTCTGCAGGGCTTGTTGGCCATCCAGGAATCATGGCCACACACCTTGAGGAATTAACTTCTGCCCAGCCAAACTGACTGGCAGAAACCTGCAAACACCAGTCTACTGTAGCTAGCAATGAGGCCTCCCTGGGATGGGCAGGGTCCCTCTGACTGAATGATGGTTAAGTTTCCTCCCATTTCAGTGCCTGCTTTCCCATGCACAGCAAGGCTTTCAGCGCTGCTCAGGCTTCACCTCCACTCTCATGCCCAGCAACACTGTGATTCCTGCAAGCCTGGCCCTTAGAGGAATGGGCAGATATATCTCAGAGACACGACATGTATGGCGCACCTGGCTCACCATGTCCATAGGCTTGCCTGTGCCTGGGGCAGATCACAGGAGGCTGCAGGTGCTGCTTTCTAGCACAAGTGCCACTTTCCTGGGGGAGATGGCAGGAGCGACAGCTCATGCAGCACCTCAGGGACTGGGGACTTCTTGGTGCTGGTCTATGGGAGAGACATGCACATTCCAACTCTGCCCCATGGCCACACACCAGGGCACAGGCTGTACCAGGTCCTGGTGCTCCAGGACCCCCATTGCAGCACGGGGTTTGTGAGTGAGGGCACCACCACTGCAAGTAGGAGCTAGGGGGAGACCCAGTGTCCTGCCAGGGGATCACTACTGGGTGGGTGTGGAGAGGAGCACACAGTGCTATCACTGCTGGGAGCACTGGGAAGAGGCCCCACGCCTTGGGGCTGTCACAGTTGCAGGGGAGAGCTTCTTGTAGAAGGCCCAACACGTACACACTTCAGGTTAGCACCCAGAAAGCTGCTCTAGGACAGGGCAGCACATCCACCCACCCGCACAGGGAACAGAGTACCAGGTCAATCCACACTCACCCTGCCCTGCCAGATCCATGGCACAGCCACAGAGCCCCAGGCTGTGCTCACCCCTCCAAAGCCTGCAGCTGGCACCAGCTCCAGCAGCCGCCACAGCTCCCCTGGCTCCGCTCCTGCAGCAGTACCAAGCCCAGTCCTGGCGCCTGGTGCAGGTGCTGTGCAAGCTCCTCGTCACCCCTTAGCCTCCCAGAGCTGGGGAGCCCAGGGTCACCTTTCAGAGTCCTACCCAGAGCCCAGCCCTCCCACACCACTGCAGCGAGTCAGCCCTCACCTCAAAGAATTGGGGACCGTCCGCTTGCGCCTGGCTGGCGATGCCCATGGGACAAGCAGTGCCGTTCGCTCACACAAGCTAGTTACTGATTTACCAGGGGCGGCTGCAGCTGCAGCTGGAGCGTGCGGTCGATGGCTGCAAGCGCTGCGGAAGGCTTGGCCTCCACAGGGGGGATGGGGCGAGGGGTACAGCACTGCCTAACCCCGCTGCAGGGCTGAATGCAGCACATCGTGCAGGATGCTGGGGCTCCCACAGGCCACCCTGGGTTGGTCACCTGCCGCTGTGCCCAGGGCTGCAGAGCAGGGTCTGCCCAGATGCAGGGCACAGCAGTGCCAGAGCCGTCCTCATGGCTTGCCTGGGCATGGGCTGTTTGCCATGGCTCCGTCCCAGTCACGCATGACAGGCAGCACAAAGCTGCTTGCACCAGCCGAGCCTCGTCCTTCACCACTGCTGCCCATGTCCTCCAGCAATGACCCAAGCACCAGCATGCCCCATGTGGGCAGGGGCAGGCACTGGATGCAGCCCCATCCTCAGTCCATGCTGTGACAGGCTTGGCTGCATCCGCACCCACCCCATGCTGAGCTACAGCATGTGCAGGATCAGTGCCATGCAGGTGCTTTGTCCCCGCAGTGGCTTTGCACACCAGCCGGGAGGGCTTCCTGCTCCCCCTTCACTGGCAGGCAGGTCAAACAAAGTGGGGTGGCAAACCTAGTCGTGCTCCCTTGCTGGGTGCAGCTCCCATCTACCTCACTGGCAGAGCTGGCAGGGAGGTCAATACCATCACAGCCCCTCTGACCTGTTGCCACAGTCTCTAGCACAGCAGAGGATTGCTGGCCACCCTGCCCTCGCCTACTAGGACTTGATCTTCACCTGTGCCCAGCAAAGGGGTGACAGTGCATCTAAGAGAGCTCTCATGGCATCTTCTGCACCAAGAGCAGACGGCCAGCCTGCACAAGACTGGGACAGCTGCCAGAAGGAGCAGAGAGAGGTCTTCAGGGGCTGAGCAAGGGAGAGCGCCTGGCTGGGTGACAGGAGCAAAGGACTATGTGCTTGCAGTGGCCCCAGATGGAGCATTAAGATGCACAGATTTAATGAGAGAAGGGAGAGGGCAGAGGGGGGAGGGCATGGGGAGCAACGCTCATTGATCAGCCTGCCTACGGCCTGTGTCCTACAGGGCTCAATGGGTAATTCTACTGCCAATTGATTTTCCTTCTCTCAGCCTGCCAGGGTTACTGGGTCACTGGGAATGTGCAGATGATTAAAGGGCGACTCCCGCAACAACTGGGATTGGACCTACTGCACCAGTGCTGACTTTCCCAGGGCAATGGCAGTGTGGTGCAGACCCCAGTGAGGAGCAGAAAGAAAAGGAGCAGCATCTGGTACCAATAGAGTGCATGCACAGGAACACCGGAGCTCACCTGTGCCTCAGTGCCAAGCACAGGGCAGGGGAACCTCTGAACTGTCCTTACACAGTTGTGTGGGTGTTGGAGGCAGCTGCAGTGCCTGGGGAAGGCAATTCATGGGGGATCCCTTCTGCAGAGCCCTTGGGCAAGAGGCTTCAGTACCATGGCTTCCAAACATTGTCCCTAATAGCTGTCCTGCTGTCCCCTGCCACCCACCCATAGAAAGGCACCAAAACCTTTGTCCGTGCCTCTGTGTGGTCTCTGAAAACCAGGATTGCGTCAGGGGTACATGTCTCCAGGGTGTGCTGCTTTCACCCTTGCTACTTCCCCACCCTCTTTGAGCCAGCTAGGTCCAAGTCTGCCACAAGAGCAGCTAAACCTTAGGCAGTTTGAGGTTTAGAGCATCCCAGGCTCAATCCTTGGGCTCTGAACCATTGACAGCCCCAGGGAGAATGTCTCTCTGCAGGACTCCAGGTTCCCACAGCAGCAGAAGGATGTAAGCAGCTACCCCAGCCATGGCCAGCACCACCAGGATAGAGTCCATGTGAGGACAGTCGCTTGAGCCCCTCCAGCCTGGCTCAGTCTGGGATAACACAGAGTGGAGAACCACCTCCCAGATGTGACCTCTCCCTCTCTGTCTGCTCTCCCCAAGCTTTTCCCCATCAGAGGAGATGGGGCCCGTCCCCACTGTTTCCTGTCCCACAGCCTCCTTCCATATCTGTCCCAGTTCCCAGCAAAGCATCAGGGGATGCTGTCTTTCCTCCCTGGCTGCCCTCACCTTTTGCAGTGCAGCACCTGCTCAGTCAGCATCACAGGTGCAGTGTCCCAGCCTGTCTCTGTGGCACACATGGGGTGTTCCTGATCTAAGGGAGGGACAGAGCCGGAAGGAGGGCAGCAGTGGCTGAAGACCTCAAAGCCTGCAGAACCTACTGCCCTGTAATGCAGCTGGAATCTGCAGACTCTCTGTGCCATGAGGGCAACTCATGGGAGCTGGCACTGCTCACGCAGGGCACCAGGGATGCAGTGGCTGCTGCTCAAACAGGGAAGGTGTCCCCAGAGCCCCCTCCCCATTCAGGCTCTGCTCTGAGCCCATCCCAAGGGGGTGTCTCCTTCCCTGCTGGGCACAGAGCTGGGCATAGGCAGTACACAGCCAGTACAGCCTGGGCCCTCCAGGTCTGCAGAGCCCAACAGAGCCCCTGGTGTGTGAGAGTCGTCACAGAAAGGCACTTCTGGAGCTGGAGCCAGGCAACTGCTGCAGTGAGAACAGCCTCACCCAGAAACACCAGCATCCTGGGGGTTTTGCCCCCCCCCCCCATGCAGTAACTCCAAGCACCAGCGGTGCGTAGCCATAGGAACATCACTTAACACAGTCACCTTGGTAACCACAGCTACACGCTCTCACAAGCACGTGCAGGGCCCTGTGCACCCCGGTCGGGGTCCCTCGGTCCTGCACCCACACAGCAGCCTGCAGCCTGCCCAGCCTGCAGGTCACGCAGCCGCACAGCACCAGCAGGACCGGGGATGGACCTGTGTGCCAAGAGCCCCACTGGTGGCACTGCACCACTCTCACAATGATCGGAAATCACCCTCGCAACCAGAGAAGGGAGTCAGACCCTTGCAGAACCCTCTGGACCAGTTTGGCCACAGATGCCTTTGCCTGGAGGTGTGCACTGGACAGAGCAGTGTCTCCTCCTGTCCCACAAGCCACCGAGCCTCCACCAGCTCCTCAGGCAGAGCCAAGAGCATAAGGACCAACCCCACACACCCAGCCCCCCAGTGCAGAAGAGGAAAATGCCTGGGCTGGATTCATGTGAGGACGCAGCTGAGAGGGACAAGACCCCAGTGCCTGACCCACCACAGACAGACTGTCAGAAAATGCAGCTGCTCCCTCCATCTTCCCACACCACCACTGGGCACAACTGCACATAAAAACAGCTCACAAAGGTGGTACAGCCCAAGGACAAGTAAATCTGAGTGTTGGGTCCCCACACCTAGCACCCTCATCTCAGCAAGCACCCCTGCATTCCTGCAGAGAGGGCAGCAGCACAGACCCATGGCTGTGCAGCCAGGCAAACACCCAGTTCCTGGGCACGTGGGCAATGCCATGGATCAGGCTGACCCAGCTCACCACTGAGCACTGCCCTGCCCTGCAGGCACAGATGTAGGGCTGCACAGACACCCCAGCTGCCCAGTACCTGTTGCAATCATGCACTCTTCCTCCACTCTCCTGGCTCCAGCTCAGGAGCAGCACAAGGCAGTGGAAAACAAGAAAACCAAGACCTTCCAGGAATTACACAATCCCTGAAGCAACCTGGACAGCCCCACGGCTAGCAGGACTGACCCACCCACCCCTCACTGCCAGTAGGGAGGCCCATCACCATCCCCCTAGCCTAGCCCCAGCACAGCCCCACGCTGCACTGGCGCCCCACACTTGCCGGTGTCCTGCCCACCCCCACTGACACTCCAGCCCCAGTGGCAGATCACAGGGTGCAGGGCTGGAGGTGCTGCACCCATGTCTGGGATGGGGGGTGTACCTGACCTGTTCCCAGGGACTCCGTGCTGCCCAGGTGTAGCTGCTATCCAGAGCCAGAGCCGGTGTCGGGGAGGATGCCACCCCAGAAAACCATCCTGCCTCTGCAGGAGCCCAACGTGCACACTGATCAGTCAGCCTGCACTCACTACTCGGCTTCTCCTGCTTAGCTCCGGTAATAGGATAACGTTGCCTCCATCTGTTTGTCTGGGACTGAGAAGCTAATCGCCTCCTTGGCATCCTCCCCTCCCCACACTCCTGCCTCCAGCCCCATCCCATCCTTCAGAGCAGTGCAGGGCAGAGCTGCTGCACTCACAGGAGCCAGCAGCAGCTGGCCAGGCAGCCATGCCAGGACAGATCCAGGCAGGACTGAGCCAGACTCCAGGCTCAACGGCAGCCTCCCTGCGTCCCCCAGGCACGGGCTCCTGCTGTAGCTAGGGAGGACAATTTGCTCTTTTAGGGTTAGGAACAAAGCCCTGCAATGGGCTTTGCCTTGGCCGAGCCCAGCTCCACAGGGCCCTGCTCCCACTGGAATCTGCTGTGTTGCTGCTTAGCAAGGAGGAGGAATTTGGTCCAAATGAGAGTGCTGCCTTCTGGGGAGCAATCTGTTGGAAGTGTTCAGAAATGATGCTGCCACAGCATTCAGCTTTGGGCCCAGCAAGTTGTGGATGCACTCTTGGAGCAGGAAGGACTGACTTCATTGAACTCATAAGCCAGTAAAAGAACAGCTTGGAAAAATGTCCACCTTTCAATACAAACATGATTCAAGCCCACTGCACACACTTTAAGACTGCACCTGCCCTGCATAGGCAGCCAATGCTTAGGCAACTCACACAGACCTACAGCTTTTCTGGAAAGCACCACTCAGGGCACAGCCACTCCTCAGCCTTGAGCCACCCAGCACAATGTGGCTCAGCACAGTGCAGCACAGCACTACACAGCACAGCACAGAAAGGCAGAGCACAGCACGGCACAGTGCAGCACAGCACGTCACAGCACGACACAGCATGGCATGGCACAGCAACTCCCCTGTACGGAAGCACGTAGTGTGGCCCACGCAGCACAGCCCATGCAGCTCAGCCCACCCCTGCACGGAAACACGCAGCACAGCCCACGCAGCTCAGCCCACGCAGCACAGGCAGCCCTGCACAGGCAGCCTGAATTATCTGCAGGATTTACAAGGTGATGTTGTAGGGGTCCTGGAATGAAGCTGCAGTCTGTGAAAGAGCCTGCTGAAGCCAGACCCATGCTCAGAAAAAGCACCTCAGTGTTCTTGTGCCTTAGCATTTTACTTTTCGTTTGTTTCATTCTCTGGTTTCCAAACCTTTACACTGAAGCCTACACATTGCAGGCTGCACGCCACAGCTCAGCCTCCCAAGTGCACAGGGCAAGGGGGCAGGGTGAGCCTGGCAATTCCTGAGCCCCAGCCCCACCGAGGTGTTCATGGGGCATGTGTGTGCACTGGAGTCCTGCAATACTCAGCTCACCCCTTCCCCAGGGCAGGACTTCTGGGATGTGTGCATGGCAAATATCTGCAGTGAATGGGGTTGGCAGGAAACAGGGGCAGAGCCGTGCTGGGCACTAAGAGACCCCATGGGAGAGGGGAGGGAGAAGGCTGCTCAGAGGAGCAAACAGCAGGGGCAGGGCAGAGACTAGGGCAGGAAATGGAGCCTCTTGCCAAGCAAAGAATGTTCAGCAGGCAGGGGAGAGAGTCAGCCCCATACCATGAGCAAGTATTTGTCATTTGCTGTCTTCCATTCCTAAAGGACATCTCTCCCCTGCCTTGTCCCAGCTGGGTCTTACAGTTCAAGCTACATCTCCACCAGCCATGGGCTCTCCAGCACTCCTCCCTGTGCTTTCTCTAGTGCCTCCCTGTCCCTGGTGTAGCTCTGCCTGTCCTTATATACCTCTGTGCCAAGTTCTTGCCCTACCAGAGTCACAGTAAGCCACTGCTACTTCTCTTCCCTGCCCGCATCCATTCAGTGCCCTGGGAGAAAGCATGCACCCCTGACTCTTGTCCTGGCATCCTGGGATAGGGGCACCCACCACTGCTTTCATTCTCCTAAGGGACAGGAGCTCTGGCACCCATAAGCGGTGGTGCTGCAGGTTAGCCGTGCACACATGGTGCTGGCTGGCCTCACACCATGGCTCTGCAGCCTCCCTCATGCCAGCCTGACAGCAGCCATGGAAGCAGCACCAAAAGCGTAAACTTCTCTGTGTGTCCAAAGAAAATGCCCTTCACAGCATGTTGCGTACTCAATCCCAGAGCTCCCACTGAGATCTTGCCCTGCCCTGTAGCACAGCATGCACACAGCACCCAGTTCAGACACAGCTGAGGGGTGACATGATCCCACACCAGCCACACCAGCTCTGGGGACAGGCAGCACTTGCAAAGGGTTCAGCTTCCTTGGGCAGGGCAGGAAAAAGCCCCATTGCATTAGTCAGCAGCTGAGCAGCCAGGGCTGGTAGAAGTACCCACAACAGTGAGATGACCAGGAGCCTCCTGTCCTCCAAGACCAGTGGTCCTTGCCCCAGTCAGAGATGCTGGATCTCAGCTGGATGGACCTGGGAGGATTCTATGAGAGATGGCATGCTGGATCCCAGAGGGAAGGGTCTGGGCAGACCCTTTCTCCCCTTGTCTTTTCCTCTTGATGTCTCCTCAAGGCACATACACGATGTGATGACCTACTCCTGACTCATAACTGCTTCTGCATCATTTACAACCTGCCTGAATGCACCTTGTTCCCTTCAGCCTGACACCCTCCATCCTTTTCCAGCCCTCACCAGCCCCATTTTTGCCCTCCGTCCTCCATGCTGCTGCTCAAGAGCACTGGCCAGGTCTCCATCCCCAGTGCCCCAGACAGGTCATGCCCTCCCAGGTGGAGGCAGCAGGGCCCTCATCAGCCTCACTTCCTGTTGGGAGGTCCAGGGCATTTCCAAAGGCAAAAAAGGGAAGAAAAAAACAGCATTTACCTGAAAAGACTGGCACGGGCACGGGGTCACAGCACTCCCTCTTCATCAACCTGCAGATAACAGACAGCAAGGACATTATCAGTGCAATGCACCCCATGAAAGACCCCAAGCACACTACACCAATACCTGCCCAGTGAGAGCTGGTGCAGCCTCAGGACAGCAGGGCGATGTGGAGACCCTCCTAGGACCTGAGTCAGGGAACAGGAGCATCCCAGAGCAAATCCACAGGACAGCAGGGAGAGCAGCAGCATTGTCCACGGCTTGCAGCGATGCCAACTGCCCTGCTGCACTGGAGCTGCCCTGCCCCCGGCCTCCTGCCCACATTGCCAGCAGGAGACCTGAGGGGCTCCCTCCACACCCAGGCACGCTAAGGAACTGGCAGCTCCACGTCTCTGCTGACAGTGCAGCATGGGGCCAAGTTGTGTCTGAGGGCAATGCAACTTTCTGAAAACCACGGGCAGGAGAGCAGGGAGCTGGCACAGCCATGGGCCAGCAGGACTCTCTCCCACATGCCTCTCCCACTCCTCAGCAGGGCTGAGCCTGAGAGCAGGGGCCAGCTCCAGACCAACACCAGCTATGCCAAGAGTCAGCTCCTCTTTTTCAGGCACCAGCCCCAAGGCACCTGCAGAGCCTACCTTCACAAGATCAGGAAGGAAGTTCACCAGGCTAAACTCAAAACAGTGACAGGCAGCCAGGAGACAGCAGAGTGTTTCCATAGTGCCTCTGCTCTCCTGTGTGCTGGAAATGTGCATGCTCTCTATCCTTGTTTCTCATTAAAGATCCTTTCTGGGTGAGTGGCTGAAATGGCTGCTCTGTTGTAGGAAATTAAAAATGTATGACTTGGGATTTCTCGGAGCACGCTTGTTGTGCTGCAGCTGGTGTTGGCAAGTGCAAGGTGCTGTGGGGGGGAAGGGGCGGCAACAAGGATCCCATTTTTGCAAAGCACGTGTGGTGCACCACGTAGGCAGCTGGGTGCCACCAGGCCTTCAACATTTTACAAGATGTACTCCATTCAACTGGAAGAGGTACCCCTGGCACAGTGATTCACCTGGAAAACTCAGCAGCCATTGTGTGCCTCTGTAAAGTGGTGCTGCTAAGGTCACCACGCGGCCTTCACAAGATGCTCCGGACATAGCCGTTACCACCCTGCTGCCCTCTCTCCTAGGAAAAGCTCATGGGACACCTGTGCTGCTAAAACAGAGGAAACCTACTGCAGCAGCTTATGTCAAACCTAGACAAAGCAGCACAGGGCATGCATGTGTCCTGCTTGGACATCCATCGGCCACAGTGAAAGAAGCTTCTCTCCCATCCTTGAGCACTGGGAATACCAAGGCTGGGACAGGCAGATGCTGAGGCAGTGGACTGCCGTGCCCATACGAACATCAAACCTGGATGAGCCCAGCCTTGCAGGGCTTGGGGCCAGAGGGGTGACACCACATAGCCTCCCGCCCACTGTGTACCATCTGAAACCTCTCTCTGCAGCACATAATATGGTTCAAGGGCACACAGCAGCCGCCATCCTCGTGCACCACTGCTGTCTACACTGCAGGGAGACTCATTTGCTGCAATTAGGACACTTGGACAAAGGGTTGTGTGGTGCTGCAGAGCAGGAGCTCACCACCCACCAAAGACACTTTGTGCAGCTCATGCCCCCAGCTCACTCTGCTGCCTCCGGGCAGCCTCAGCCCCAGGACACAGTGGAGTTGGGCTGAAGCTATACAGCATGGCTACGAGTCACCAAGGGTAGCACAACCCCGACACCTGTCACACTGGGCAGCCCAGCTCCACACCCTCTGGGCATTCACATGGCTACTGGACTGGCGCTTAACCAAACCACCCAGGGATAGGCAGTGGTCTGGATCATGGGAGCCTTCTCCAGCAAGATCACACCAAGGCCTCATGTTGAGGCTGCTGCTTACCCAGACAGGGCACAGCCCAAGTAGCCATGCTGGGTCCCAGGGCTCCATATTTGCACCCAGCCAAGCACTCTCTGCACTTTTCCACCATTCCCCTGGGACCAGGAACACTGGGGCACTGCTGGCAACGGCTGGGAGCAAGACAGGTAACAGAGTGCTTGGGGAACGAGCACCTGAACAGCTGTCCTGGGTGCAAAGTGGGTACCAGGGCTCCCCAGGAAACTGCAAAGCCAAGGGGACTCAAACAGGAGGCAAGAGTGGCCAAGGGACTAGGAAAAGTGCCATAAGAAGAGAAAGGAAAGAGCTGGGATGGCTGCCTTAAGAAAGGAGGCAAATAAGAAGGCACCCAGATAAAAGGCTGTAACATCCTGAACAGTCTGCAGAAAGGAGACAACGTTTCTGCTCTTTTCATCTTGCAGCTTAAGAGCAATGGAAAATACAGTGGAACCTCGCACTAAGAAAGGAAATGTTCTGTCACATCACCCATAATAAGACGGTGCAACTCACTGCCACAGGAAGCCCTTGAGGACCAGAGCTTTGCAAGTTTCCAACCAGGTCTAGATGTTTCTATGGGCAATGACACCAGCAACTCTATCAGTGGCAGGAATTCTGGCATGGATGTGAAACCTCATTCTGCAGGGCTCCACTGAGGCCCACTGATGGTGAGCAGGATCGAGTCTCACATGGAGGCAGCTGGTCTCCACCTTCTCAACACAGGCAGCCTCTGCTGCCTCCTCTGCTGCCTCGGGCAGAGTCAGAGATGGGCTAGGACAGCAGGACTGGCCCCAGAGGGCTGTTCCTAGCTGCAGAGCGGTGCCCAGTACTTACAAGGACCTTGTTCCATCTCCAGCATGACAGCTCTTCCTCCCAGATATCCTCTGCACCCTCATCTGCCCACCCAGCCTCCAGAGCAGACCCAGGCCAGTGTGACCATCTCCTGGACTCCTACTGACACCAGCCATTCAAGCACTGTCTTTCTGTCCTTCTGTGACAAGGGCCCAGTGCAATGTTGGCCACATGAGCACGCATCCTGCAATGTCAAAGCACCATTTTGCACAGGAAGCAGCTTGGGAGATAAATTAAATCCTTATAATATGAGCATCTCCTCCCAACACTGATAACAGGCAAAGGAGATTTATGAGTTTATTATTGGACCTGATAAATTAAACTCTTCACAGAGGAATAAATTATGCAGATGATCTGCAATGTGTTTAGACTGTAGCTTGTACATTGCCAGTATCTGAGCCCTCCCAGTCCCTGAGGAGTCTGCTGCCTGTGCAGCCAGAGGGACCTTGTTCAGAGCACCAGGGAGGCTGTCCTGTTGTTGTTCTTGCTCACAAATGGCAATTCTGCCTTTCACCAGTACAAGTTTGACTCTTACTGTGTATGTCCAGACTTCCTGCTTTTCGTTCAGTTTCTTCCCTTTCAAAGATAACAGAGCTCACAGTGATCACAGCAGCTGGTCCCCAGCAGCCTAACGAGCACAACATGATCAGAAATGAAGTTAGCAGAAGTAAAACTGTCCCCAGGACAGAACTGGGAAGCATCTGGAGATTCCTGTATCAGGAGGGCTGTGGAAATGTGTCTGCATGGAGAGACATCCATAGGGCTATGATACGGCAAATGGGACTTACGGAGATGCCTGTGATCAGAGTTCGTGCAGAGGAGACCTGCCCATTTCTGCCTGCTGAGACATCCCAGGGCCCTGGCCCCACAGAGGGACAATGCCACTTATTCCCTCTCACGTGCATCCTTGAGGACACATCAACCTTGTCATCCTTGACAACTTCTGCTCCAGCTGCTCCAGACAAGACCTGCAGGCAAAGCCTTCCCCAGCAGTGGGCAGCAACAAACCCAGGGCCAGGAGATGAAGAGCCATGAGCAGATACCACTGCACATCTCCATGTAAACCCAAGCCCAGCCACTGCTCCGGCCATACCCACAGCCAAACCTGCCACTGTGCCAGAGCCCAGCCTAACACAGCCTGGTGCAGCACAGATGCTCCAGGCACCCCAAGGGCCTGCAGGACTCATGCAAGAGGTCAGCAGACAGGCAGGACGAGCTACAGCACTACCATCATGCCCCAGCAGGCTCTTGTCACAACCCCAGGGATCCGCAACCCAATGGAAGAGCAGGAGCGTTGACAAAGGGGTATGTCCTGCAGCCCGAACCCCAGCGTGATGCCCTGTATCCCCACAGCATGCCGGGAGCTGTAGTCCCTTTCCACCAAGGCCAGGAAATGTTACATCAGGCTGTGAGGTCACTGAGCCTTGCCCTGAGCCTCCCATGGGGAAGGTCCCGGCCAGCGCTGAACAATAGCACTGGGGCTGAGCGCATACGGGGCTGCTGCTCTTCCTGCCATTCTTTGCACTCCCCTGAGGATGTCTATAAAAAGCAGAAGGATCCAGACCAGGAAGTTTAAACCACTCCTTAAATCAGCCACACAGACCAGCCTCGCCCAGTGGAGCCCCGTGGTCCCTAGCTGGGGGGACTGTAAGGAGGTGTGACACAGTCCAGGACCAGTCGGTTCTCTCCTGAGGAAAAACACAGCCCTGAACCTAACTGCACTTCGGGTTTCTCTCTGCAAACAAGTCCGAGCCAACCGCCAAACCCACCCCTGTTTCTCTGTTGCTCTTGAGCTCACACAACCACCCACTTTACCAAGAAACTGCAGCCCAAAGAGCCACCTCCTTCCAAAGGAACAGAACCTCAAAGCAGCAACTGAAATACAAAATGCTGCTGGAGCACAATCACCAGCCCCACACTGAAAGGCTCATGGCAAGTTGAGGTGCAAGAGGCTGCTTAGGGGGTGAACACCATGCACACATTCCAGGGGCTCAGGTAGGCCCAGCTCTGACTGGGGGGAAGTGCTGGAATGAGAACTGGCACCAGTGGTACATCCTGCACCATCCCAGGCACCACACAGCCCCATGCCCCTCCAAAGTCACTTGTGCAGCCACAAATGAGTCTTCATACAAAATCCAGAATCATAAACTCACAGAGCTGCTGCCAGGGAGTGAAGAATACGTTGCAGCCAGAGAAGATCTTTCAATATTTAATGATAGATGATCCTCCTCATCGACCTGCTTCTTGGGTTACAAAAGTCTCCATCCACTCTGCTCCCCACAAGAAGATGGGCAGTCTGGCTGTTCAGTAGTGACACAGACACCTGATCCCCTAAAAGTTTAGGCTGATCCTTGAGAGACTTCCACAAAGCCAGTGCTGACTCCCCCTTCCTACGCTACCAATGGGAGCCAAGGCACTCAGAAGCCAGCGCTTGTGCCTGTTGTCACAGTTACAGCAGCTCAGCTGCATTTAGGAGTGGGATGGCAATTTACTCTTTGTGCTCGTTTTAGCTCCGTGGCCTCCCCTGCGACAGGTCTGCCATTGCAGAGGGGATCCCTGCCCTACAGTTCTGCTGCTCCTGGGGCAGCTGTGCCCCCGCTTCCCCCAGTGTCAAGGGCAGAACTGGATCACCAGGTCCCAGCATCCAAGCTGGCAGCGCTGGGTGCAGTGCTGGGAGGAGGCAGGTAGACTCGGGCAGGGCACAACCGATCCTATCCCGGCTCCGACAGTGCCAGCTCGTTTGTTCCCCTCTCAGCTCCTTCTTATCTCCTGCACCACCAGGCAGGAGCCCAGAGCACTGCTCATGACATTGCCTTGGGCTGTGGCTGGTCCCTGCACCACTCTGAGGGCCTGAATGCAGCCAGCAGAAGCAGCTCAACTCCATCACAGCCACACATGCCCCTGCCCGGCTTGCAAAACGATGTGCCCAGTGCTACTCCAAATGCCATGGCCAGATGCTGGCCTGGCTCTGCAATGTCCCACAGCAGCGAGATGCTGTCTGACATGCTGCAGGGCAGGACCTGCCTGCAGCCAGCCCAAGGGCCCTGTAGTCCTGCCATCGGGGAACCTCACCCCACTGGGCACCCCAGATCCACACACACCTTCCTGCTCTCCGCAAGACAGGGACAGGAGCCCAGCCTGCCAGCCCTTCACCCAGCCTCAGCCTGCTGCTCCATGCACCCCACACAGCCCCACACCCTGCCCCACACCTCCCGTGTGGAAACAGCAGCAGTAACAATTTTTATCTGGTTGAAATCTCAACAGAATATTCTGTAATGGGCTGCTTGTACATGTTCACTTCTATAAGACAACAGTGGTTTAACTAAATGATGTGGTACAAAATACAGTGTATAGATAATACATTATCAAGAAAATACTAAAACGTCAAGAATACTTAGGTGTTATGTGAATATTTACATATTCTAAGCTGAAAAAAAAAAAGATTATCTAAAAAAAAAAGAACCTTGTAATATTCTCCTTTGTGCCCTTTTTCCCCTCTCAACCTCTGTTGCCACATGCACAAGAACTTTGTAATGAATTTAAGTGTTAGTTAAAAATAAATAAACTATGGAAACTTGTCATGCATTGTCTCCATTACCTGTATGTCGCTATAGAGAGAGAATGACGACAAAAGTGATGAATGAAATTTATGAATTTCTGGTGGAAAAGGACCCTAGCATGCCCCATGTAGGAACCATCCCTATTCCCACTCAGTTCCCATACAAGCCCAGGTCTAAGCCTCAGTGCCTGCATGCAAGCAATGCATGTAAAACGTGCTGCATCTCACATGCAGCCATACAATCCCAGAGATTCAAGCTCGCACTCACACTCTCAGAGTGCAGGGTCTTGTGCAACATCCACATTTGCAAGGGCTGCAGCAAGCACTGCTTGGCCAGCCTAGAAGATACCAGCCAAGAGCAACTGCACATCCCAGGCAAAGACACCTTCTGAGGCACCTAGGCCAAGACAAGAGCAGAACTGTGCCAAGGTCATTCCCTAGCCCTCATCTCCTCTCCTTGAAACCCAAGGCTTTGGCACAAACACACTACAGCTAAAAGAGCAGCTGGTATGCTAACACAGCAAGACATTTGCTATAGGCATGGTTACACAGCTAGCCTCCTGTTTGACTATGTTTCTCACAGATGCTTGACAGATGTAACCCTTACATCACTGAAGCCTTTGAGGATCCCTGTCCGTAGGCATTAAGGCAAGAAACAGAAGGTACAGATCCTGTTTAAATCCTGTTTGCTTCCAGGGCTACCATCTCTTCATTCTCACATCCTGATTCACACAAACACAGACACTCGTGTGTACCAGTACCTGCGTAAATCCAGCTCTGGAGTTTCCTGTTTCCTTGACCCATTTTTAGAAGAGGAGGAGAATGGCAGACTCTCATTTTTCCAGCAGTTCCCCAAGACATCAGGGGGCAGGCCAAAACTGCAAACTGAGGCCCAAGCACAGGAGCACGGCCATGTGAGTCCTGCACACAGGACTGTACAGCACATCCTGAGTCCAGAGGCCAGCACATTATCCAGAAGAGACTGGGTTGGAGATGCCTGACTACACAAATTGTGCTTACATACTGACAACAGAACACATGGAAAAATGGTGTGCTGAGCATCATGCACAGGTATGTGCAAAGCCCTGGGTGTGGATACACTCAGTTATACGCAGATACACAAAGATCAAAAAGAGACGTGTTGCAAAATCAATGACATGCCCTCACCAGAAGTAACCCTGCTCCACTTAAATGCTTCTGGACCATGCCACAGGCATCATGGTCCGTACTCTCTGATGTACACTACACCTGTGTGCATGATACCAGAAAGCAGGGCTCCCGTTGCCCAGCACATACACCCAACCATAAATCATGGCCCCTACTTCCCAGCACATACGTGTCACGGCAAACCATGGCATCTACCTCCAGCTACATTCAATTCACTGCAAATCACAACCCTTATCCCCTCAAATACGCCCCCACTACAGTCACAGACCCTTCTTTCCAATCTGCACACCCCATAGCACGCCACAGCCCTCACTCCCCAGCACAGGCACACCAGTGCCAACCACAGCTCCTGTCCTTAAGTGCTGGCACCCTAGTGCAGCTCGTGATTCCTATCCCCCATCACCTGCCACAGCAAACCACGACTGCCACTCCATGTCCCAACATACAACCCAATGCAAGCCACATGTCCAATATACAACCCAACGCAAGCCACATGTCCAATATACAACCCAATGCAAGCCACAGCCCCATTCCCCAAATCATTCGTCCAACTGCTCACCAGTGCCCCTAACACCAGCATGGACAACCAACCACAAACAGTGGCCCAGATTCACCAGCGCAGACGCACCAGACTGCACACCACGGCCCCGTTCCCAGGGCATAAACCCCACCGCAATCCCCAGACCCCACGAGGCAGCACAGCGAGGCAAACCACAGCCGCCGGTTCCCCGCACCGCACGGCGCACCGTGCCTGCCGCCGCCCAGCGCGGACACCCCGCCGTGAGCCACGGCCCCTGTCCGCCCGGACCCCCGGCCCCGCAGCCCCCGGCAGCCGCTCCCCGCAGACAAGCCCCCGGAGCCACGGCTCCGCCTGCCCACGGACCCGCTGCCGGCCGCGGCTCCCCGCCGCCGTCGCCCGAGCCCGCCGGACAGCCCCGCTGCCGCTCGCCGCCACGCGGAGCCGTCCCCGCGCGTGCCCCAGAAGCACGCCGTGCCTCGGCCGGAGCGCGCAGCCCCGCGCCCCGGGGCGCGCTCCGGGGGCCGAGCGGCGTCCGCGAGCGGCGCCCGCTGCCCCCAGCCCCGCCGCCGCCGCGGGCACTCCGCCCGCCCGCCTCGCGCCCGCCCCGGCGCCGGCCCTGCCCCGGGGGCCGCTCTTACCTGCGGGGCGGCGGGCGGCGGGGCCCGAGCCACCATAGCCGCGGCGCGGCCGGGGGCAGCGGCGGCCGCCGGCAGCGGGAGAGCCGCAGCGCGGAGCGGGCGGGGGCGGCGGGGCGCGGGGAGGATCGCGGCGAGCGCGGCGGATCCTCCGCGAAGTCGGCCCCCGCCGGCGGCGGTGGGGCGTTAGTTTAAGGAGTTGTCATGGCGACGGGGAGCCTGTGCGCGGGGAGGGGAGGGCGGCAGGGAAAGTTCACGGACGGCGCCGAGGGTCTCCGCCCCGCGCTCCGACGGCCGGACGGCGCCTGCGGCCGCCGCGGTCCGGAGCTGCCCGGCTCCCCCGAGCCCCGGAGCTCCCCGCGCCCCCCCCCTCCCTCCCCGTTCTCCCCGACTCCTCGTCTCTCGGGCTCTCCGGGCCCCCGGTCTCTCCCCGCACCCTTCGTCCCGGCCACGCCGCTCCCGCCGAGCCCGCGGCCCCCGGGAGGCGCCCGCGGTCAGCGGCAGCCGACATGAGCAGGGAGCAGCGCTCCCCGCCGGGGGGCACCCGCCGGGGGGCACCCCGCCGC
The DNA here is from genome assembly GCF_964211825.1 of Aythya ferina. Lineage (NCBI taxonomy): Eukaryota > Metazoa > Chordata > Aves > Anseriformes > Anatidae > Aythya > Aythya ferina. The sequence goes on from NC_140296.1 coordinate 207,196,778, forward strand.
AGCATGGCCGCGACCCCGGAATTGCCGGCTGGACGGCGGCGGTGCGACAAACCAAGAGCAGGGCAGCGGGCACCGAACGTAGGCACAGCTGCACGACCCTGCCCCACAGCCCTGCCCAACGACCCGGCCCCATGCCGCTCAAAAGACCTGCTCAGGGCCCGGTCCTGTAGCTCTGCCCAATGCCCTAGCCCGAGCACAGCCAAGACCCATGGCCCTTGCTGCCAGCCCAGCCCCACTGGCCCCACAGCAAAGCCCTTGGGATGGCCCATTCTGCACCCCAGGGTGAGAAACCAGAGCTGCCAGCGGAACCTTCCCTTGGCAGGGCTGCCCCAGCCCCATATCCTGGCAGGGATCAGAGGTGTCCCAGCCAAACGATGCTTGCGGCAGCCAGGATCCTGCAGCCCAGCCCCATTACCTGCCATGGGCCCGCGTGGTGCTGCTCAGGCTGCTCTGGCTCCTGACGCCCTCAGAGCCTGAGCCTACAGGAAACCTGCAGCCGCCGGCTCAGCCCCTTTCCTGCCAGGAAGGGGACACCCCTGCCCCTGCGTCCTGCCGGCTGCCAGCTGGGCTGGGACAGTGGTGCGGGACACACTCGCACGTCCTGGGTCACAGCCTGGCCATGGGCTCCTGCATGCACATGCGTGGCTGCATGGTCATGGGTTTGTGCTGGAGTGCTGCGGGATGTTTTGCGTGGCCGGGGCTTGGTGACGCCGTGCACAGCTCAGGGTCAGTGCACACACGCAGGGGTCAGGATGTGCCTCCGCATCCTATCTGGGGAACCAGGAAACACCTTGCCGGAGCAGAGATTCTCCCTTCCTGCGGGAGCGCCACGGCTGGGAGGAAACCCTGAGAGCACTGCAATGGCAGCAGGAACGGATGGACAATGGGCTGACTGATGGTGCCCAGCCTAGAGGACAGGCTGGGCACAGAGTCTGCCCCGGCCACACATGGGTGGGATGAGCTTGGGAAGGTCAGAGTGTGGGGCTGGGCCAGCAAACACAGGTGGAGCTGCGCAGCAGCACTACGGCCCAGCCTACCCTTTGCCCAGCGAGCAAGGGGAACCCTGCCCTACCCTGACAGCTCCCAGTGGGAACCCTCCCCTCCACTTTGGGCCCCCCACCTGCCCAGCCTGGCAGGCCCTCATGCCCCCCATCTGCTGAGCCTGGCCTGCCCCCTTCCCTGGCTCTGTTCTGCAACCTCTATGCAAGTATCAGTGGCACGTGGCCAGGGTGCAGCATGAGGACATGTGTTTGAGTGGGCTGCGTGGGAAGGAGGTCAGGCACACCTGAGTTGCATGGGGACCTGTGCCCAGCAGCTGCACAACCACACATAACAGCTCTCCTGAACGTCATGTACCCTTCCAGGGACAGACTACTGCCTTGCCCCAGGTGCCAGCTCTCTCTCTGCCTGACAATTGTCCCACCTATGGTCAGCATGAGTCACCCCACAGCAGTCACACACAGCACAGGGGTGCTGCAAAAGAGGCAGAGCCATCCAGCCATCTGCAAGTCCTCATGAGACCCTTTTCTCCATCCACAGGGACCGCTTTCCAGCATGCCCTAAGACCTTCACTGGCCATAGCTCCTACACATCACTCCTCCACCCTCCAAGGGGAGCAGGATCGACCAAGAGATGTCTTCCTGCTACTTCCCAGGGCAGTTTTACCACCTCAGAGGCTCAGAAATAGTGTCCAGGCTCTGTCTGTGCCTTTGGCCTGGTTTTGATCATGAGATGTTTAGTTGCAATTCTTTGGGTATTTTTTAGCTCATGGAGGCAAACTTCCCGGATTTCCTTCACAAGCCTGGAGAGCCGAGAACGCACTGTTCCCACACAGCTGACACATTCCCCCAGTCCCATGACTCCGGGCATTTTCAGATTACTGTGATGATCACAGCAGCAGCTCAGAGCTGGAGCTGTGATATGCTCTGCAGCCTCACAGCACTGAGAACAGCTCCCATATGCACAGGAGGGAACTGTTCGTTGGGTCATAGGGATGGGACCAGTCTTAGGCACATGGCAGTGGGGTGGCATGGGGCTCACAGCCCTGGGAGCCCCATACAGTCCAAGTGGCCTGTGAACAGGTCCTGGCAGAAATCAATTGAGACAAACCTGATTGCAAGGCACAGGGAGCAGTTGAATGGCCAGGGACAGGCTTTCATGAGGTGGTATGTGGCAGAACCTCTTTCTTCTATCCAGTAGCCCCAGGAAGGGCACAGCTGCACTGGAGCAGGCCAATCCTGAGCCCCACTGTGTTACACAGGGCAGCTCAGAATGCATAGCATCTGACATACTTAATGTGGCAGCACCCCTTGAAACAAGCCAAGTGTGAAATAGAGCTGGTATGAGCTGGGAGAAGAGATGTTGCTCAGGGAAGAAGAGCCAAAAGTGTGCTCAGCTCAGGGTATCTCTGCAGCAGCCAGTACATGAGCACAGACGATGAGAAATCCATGCCTGTGTACATGCAATTTGCCCATTCCTGAGAGCCAGGCAAGCCCAAAGAGAGGGAAGCCATCCCTCCTCCTGCCTGCTCAGGAAGTCCCAGAGCAGTCCTGTGGAGAGGACCCATGTTTGTGTGCATGCAGAGATGAGCTTGCATACACAAACATGCACAATAGGCCTGTGCCAGTCACTCCTGAGCCTCACCTTCCAATGAGGAACGTAAGTGTGGTAACACTTGGGTGAGCATATCAGGCAGGTCAATCTGCTAGAATGCAGTCTATGAGGTTGGGCCAGATCACAGACAGACAGGCTCTGGCGTGGTTAAGTAGGAGTCCCAAGCGGGGGCTCTGCTATAGGGAAGGTTGATGGTGGTGCACACACAGTTGGCTCTTGGGGAATACGGGTACACTGGTCCCTGGTAGCTGACACCAGGCACAAGAGGGCTGCCTAGAGTCCTAGCCTGGGTCTGTAGAACTGAGCTTGCTGCCTGCGCTGGTTTCTCCAAAGGTCAGAGAATAAGTGCAATGCAAATGCTGGTGAGTGGGAAGCAGCAGGAAGCAATGTCTCCCAGGCAGGAGTGAGGAGCCAGGCGGAGGCAGGGCCCATCTGGTCCCTCCAGTCTGGCAGCCAGGAGAATAGCAAATAGTGCACTGGCGACCCAGGAGAGACAGGGAAGGGGCAGACAAGGAAGGCAGCCAGGGTTGCCCATCCCTGCTCCCAGGTATACCAGGGCATCCCACACCAGCAAGGCTGGGAAACCGTATCTGGCAAAGGAGCTAAGGGGACCCTGGAGGCATTCCTCTGGGCAGTGAGGTATAGCACAGAAGGAAGTAGCTCCTGGCTCATGATCATGGAAAGACTTGAGAAGCAGAGAGCCAGGCAGAGCTTAGGGGCTTCACTTAGGGTCTTGGGGAACTCTGCTTCTTGCCCACCTACTGAGGTGGGCTACATGGGGATGCTCTGCCATGTTTAAGACAGAGGTATCACTCCATCAGCAGAGGCAGATGATATCTGTGAATCTTATACTCAGCACATGAACTGTGCTGCATATGATGCAGGGCACTGCCTTTCCCCTGTCAAGACATCTGTACATGTGTTTTGCTGAGATCCCATGCCCTGACAAGTGCAAACTGTTGGGCAGCAGGGCCCAGCATCCATAGAACAGCTCAGCTCAACATTCCCCTTTGTGCCCCCTCATTTCACACTTGCCCTTTCCCGCACTAAGTGGCCCAAGGTACAGCAGGAGATGGCAGGAAGGTGGGAGGCCAGCTGAAGTCCCCTGGGCTGCTGCCCTTTGGAGGGAAGGATGTGGCAGCAGTGGCTGCTCCCATGCTCCTCTGCAATACACTATGAGCTGCATACAAAAGCAGAAGGGCAGAGCTGGCACCAGCTTGTGCCAGAGCCCAGCTGGGAGCCACTGTGGGGCCACAGGGAAGGCAGCATTCCCAGGACTGTCAGGGCCACAGAGGGGATCATGCTTGAGCTGGCCATCTCCTTCAGCCTCCATCTAAGTCCAGTCTCTGGGAAGGTCAGGACATGGTCAGCGGATTAATGGGTGGTTCCTGAAGAGGCTTTCTCCCTGGCAGTGGTTAGTGCAAAAACAGAGCTTAGCAGGGAGCCCAGAGATGTGTTGTAAGCTCAGTCCTCCCAGGAGAGAAGTGGACAGAGAAACATGATGGAGAACTGCACCCAACTGACTGGTCCAGCTGAACAGAGCATTGCAGCCATCACCTCCCTAGCACATAGTAACATCTGCATGAGCTGCTCAGGCTGCATTGGCTCACATGCCAGCAAAGTGTCTCTCATCATACAGTGACACCACTTCTCCTGAGATGCCCTGAGTACCTGGGGACTGGCTCCAGGAAGAGGAGCAATTGGCTCCAGCTAAGCACAGGCAAGGACAGGGCAAATGTAGTAGACAGAGAATGCTGATGAGCCTGCTTCACTGCACAGTGCTGTTTCACAACTGCTCTCTGCAGCCCTTCTTGAGGGTGATTCCTGCTGAACCCAATGCTCAGAGACTCATTAGAGTTGGAGTGCTGAAACCTCTGGCTGGAGATGATACTTCACCCATCATCTAAGATGATACAAAAGGATTGCAGTGTGGCTCCTCAGCAGCATTGGCTACCCCAGCCAAAGCCTTAGGTCTCTGCTGGCCCCCAGATCCCTCTGACCAGTGAGCATAGTTCAAGGTCTGGGTCCTTGTCTGCAAGGAGTGCCATGGCCTGGACCAGCACCTGGAGCTCTGGGCTGAGGCTGTGGCTGACCACAGTGCTCGGGCACAGCAGCATTGTCCACAGACAGGGTGAGACCTCTCAGTTGAGGGACAGCTGGCTGAGAGCTCACCAGGCTCACCTCCCAGCCTTGCTACCTCCTTTTCCCAGCACTACCACTCCTTGTTGGGGTCATTTCTGCAAACACAGGTGCAGAGCAGCCCAGATACTGACACAAATGTACAGCCTTCAACCCCACATTGCCCTTCCCAAGGTGAGTGCTCAGTGGCTGCGCTTGCCTACCAACACTGCTGGCATTTGTGCAATAGCTGCATTTGGGATATGCTTGCACCTGGAATCTCTGAGTAGGGTTCTGCCTCTCCACTGGGTCCTACATAGATGCTTATAGAATAAACTGCATTTTTTCCAAGACCCCTTCTCTGTGCCATGTCCCACATGCTGGATCCCACTTTGCAGCCTCTCCCCTTCGTTGCCATTCCTGGATGTTCAGTCCAAAGCTGCAGGTCCTGGAACAGGTCTCAAAGGTGGACAAATCCAGGATAAGGTCTTGTGTTTTCCAACCACTGATGAAAGCAGAAGGTGCAGCTGTCTCTTTTCCCTGAGCTCATGGTGTAGGAGCAGCTGCTGTGGGACTCCGAAACATCAGATCTTCCTAGCTGACACAGATAAGCCTTGGGCTCTGCCAGCAGCAGCCTCTGAGCACACTGCTAAGGGCACCCTATGCCTAGCCCTCTGTTTCCTACAGCAGAGGCTTTGATGAGTGCATGCATTCCATTGTGCATGTGCCTGATTCAGGCTGTAATCTACCTGGGCAGAGAGCACAGGCATATGGTGAGGGGGAGCGAGGTGGCAGTCCTGGGCCATTTGCTGCAGCCCATGGTTTCTCAAAACTCACGTCACACAGTTCCACTGTGTCACAGGAGCATGCAAGACATCATATACCTTACCACATTTCCTGCCCTTGCTACTTGTGCCTTGCTGGGATCCAGCTCCAGAACATCACCACCTACAGCCTGTGCACAGCAACTGGCATCATTATCCTCCCGTGGAAACTTCCTGTGCTAAGTTTTGGACACAGTCCCTGTGGTCCTGCTGCCAAGGAGACTCTGGCTAACACCTGTTAGTGAAGATACCTCTTCTGCAACAATGTCCTGTGTTATCAGATCCTTTTCCAGCCCAGCCTGCTGCATGGCAAACACCCTGTCTCTTAGGCACCTGCCTGGATTACACCTGTTGAATGGGAAATCCTGGCATGTGCCTCACATTACCCTCTACACAAGACAAACACTATGGTAAGATTTAAGAACTCTCTTACTAGGATGACTAACCATCAACAACACTGTGCCTAGGATCAGACAGACAGGGGACATATCAAAGCTTTATTTACAGCTCTCTGTGCTATAAGGCAGTGTTATCTCTTTCCCTTTACACAGATCACAGCTGTCGGTACGCTGACAGCTTTTGGACACAGTCCTTACTCCAGTCTCTACCCTAGGTAGTTCTTTTCCTGATGAGGTGCTAGCTTTGGTGCTACCTTGGCACACTGAACTCTCCCTTGACATCTTTCCAGGTTCACATGTGGACTCTTTCTCTGGATGCCAATCCTTGTGCTTCTCCCAAAATTGCAGACCACCTCCTCCCAAAATTGCAGACCACCTCCTAGAACTGGAACAGGCCTTTGAGTAGGGCACCAAGCAGCTTCCTTGTGGAAGGGATGTCCTCTAGGGTAGTATTTGCATCACTAAGGTGCACATTTTTTGTACTCCAAGGATTCACAAAACAGCCAGACTCTTCCAGTCCCCACTGGAAAAACATGCTGGTCTCCCCGACGAGGAGAGGTTCTCTGTCTGTGCCCCATGGCCTCATTGTTGGACCCTGTGGTAGTTAGTGCCCACATAATATTTGGTACCTGCCCGCATTCCTCCTGCAGGTGGCTCCGAGCCCTCTTGTTTGTTCCTGATCACGGAGCTGGGTGTGCTACCATGCTTTGCATTGGCAACACTGCCCCATGAGTTATGCTGACCTGCAACCAGGCCACCAGACATCCCAAGAATCATCAACAGTGCACCATGCTCAGGCAGCCTCCTACAGCCCAACACCCTGCACCTAGCCCACCTACCCTGGCATGGCCGGGAGCTCTATCCAGATGGGTTTATGCTGCATACCTTCCACCAAGAAACTCCAGGCAACTGCAGGTGTCACATTAGGTAAGCATGGTCATGCTTTGGTGAGTGTGCACCTTGTTTTCCATTACTTCCATGGCCTCTGTTCTGTTCCCTATATGCCTTGCCCCAGGGCCTTGCCCTCTGTTGTATTCCACTTGGGGCTTGTGCTGCCTCCTGGAAGCTCTCTTGCCTTGACAAAGGGACATGTCTGATGTGGCGTAGCCTAGGCAGTTTGACCATCACCCCCTCCCTACGGACCAGGCTGTACAGGCAGGAGCAGCCACGACCCCTGGGGAGGGTACCCGTCCCTGTGACCATATGGACCACCCTCAGCTGAAGGGTGTTGCCCAGGGACCAGCCTTGACCGCATGCCCCCCTGCACCCACAGGCAGGCCCTGGTCAGACCCTTGCTGACAGTGGCCATCCTGGCTCTGGGAGCCCTGGGCTGGAGGCTGCTGTGTCCTGTCCAGACCCCACCAGCACACACAAGCACACGCTGGGCTGTAACACAGTGCAGGTTTGACCCAGCAGTCTTTCAGAGAGGGACTGGAAAGAGCACCACACTGCTGCTGGCCTTGTGCCCCTGCCTGCCCAGCTCCTCCGGCAGCACCCTGTGGCCCCAGGGTCAGGGCACTCTGGTATACAGCTGTGGCACGTATCTGTGCCCCCAGAGGGCAGTGAGCCCACACAAGGGAGGTGTTGTAGGTCAGGGCCAATGTGTGGCATCTTCAGATGTGAACACTGGGCAAGGATACCCATAGGCAGCAGGTTCAGGTCCAGGTTGGCCTTGACATATATGTGGGCATGTATTAGCTAATATGCGTTCCTATGCTTATATCCTTCCACTTCAGAAAACAGAAATTTTGTGTGTGTGTGTGTGTGTGCATGAATGCATGTGGGTATGTACACAACTGGATTTGTGCATATCTCTGGTTTTGCAAATACACAACTACTCTGTGTGTGCCTGTGTACATTTTTTTATTATTATTATTATTTTATTTTTTTGCAGGGGGTGTTCTCCTAGTGTGTGTAAAGGAACAGCATGTGTGCACATTTTTGTGCAGGACTTGTTTTTTCTCAGGGCTCTCTTGTCAGCTCATCTGGCTGTTGCAGCTGTACAGCTAATGCAAGGCCAAGGGTGTGCATGCTCTTGCTATTTTTGCCATCTCAGAGGCTGAGGCCTCAAGTGGGGATATCCCCATGGTTTTGGACCTGATTAATATAGGCAGTACAGATGGGTAAGGACATTTAACTTCACAGAGTCCACCTCAGTGGCTGCAAATGGCCTCACAAGTTTCCCATCTGCACCCTGGAAAACTCTCCTTGGTGATAGCACAGACTTTGTGTTGCACTGGAGAACCTAAATGTTTAAGAGTATTTCTACAGAGATGGTGCTGGACAAAGGGAAGGGAAGGGAAGGGAAGGGAAGGGAAGGGAAGGGAAGGGAAGGGAAGGGAAGGGAAGGGAAGGGAAGGGAAGGGAAGGGAAGGGAAGGGAAGGGAAGGGAAGGGAAGGGAAGGGAAGGGAAGGGAAGGGAAGGGAAGGGAAGGGAAGGGAAGGGAAGGGAAGGGAAGGGAAGGGAAGGGAAGGGAAGGGAAGGGAAGGGAAGGGAAGGGAAGGGAAGGGAAGGGAAGGGAAGGGAAGGGAAGGGAAGGGAAGGGAAGGGAAGGGAAGGGAAGGGAAGGGAAGGGAAGGGAAGGGAAGGGAAGGGCCATCAGCACTATCCCCCATGTGCTGTGCCATGGGCCTCCTGCAGCCCAACATCACTGAGTCAGAAAAGCCACCTGGAGAGAAGTTTGTATCATGGATAACTTTTGCCCATGGAATGGGGAGCTTGTAGGGAGCAAGGAGACAAATAGGACCAGTGGAGCAATGTGATCAGGGCAGATCTGTCTTAGATTGGGGTGGAGGGGGCCCTGGAGACTGGCAGAAGAGGACAGTGTCAGATGTGGACATGTTGGACACACAGCCTGCCTTGCAGTGGGGACAAGTGCTTGCTGCCTGTCTCCTTGGGGTCCTGCTGGCAGCGCCTGCCCCTTCCCACTGATTAATCACCATTCTCTATGATAATGAGGTGACAGCTCCTTGAGGGAAACACGCCTGCTAATTAAGCCCTTAATTTGGTGGCACTGCACATTTCCAGAGGATGATTCTCTGCCTGCCAGACTGCAAGAATGTCCTTCCCCAGCCTGGCCATGGCACAGTCTTCTGCCCTTGTGCCCTGACTGTGCTTGAGCCACAGGACTCCACAGTCCCAGACTCTCACCACAGAGGACTAGGGTGAAAGCAGCTGCCTGCATACATCCCCACCTCAGCTGCCACTGCCATCATGATGTTAGAGAGCTGAGCAAGCTACAGGGACACACTGACTGTGGAGCAAGAGCGTGCAGGGCTGCACACGTGAACAAGGGCTCAGCCAAAGTGTGCACACATGCAGGCAGTGCTCACCAGAGACTGTGCACATGCACTGGCAGTGCTCATCACAGGATGTGCTTGCACACAGGCAGTGGACTACCTATCTTGAGGTCAGTGTTCAGTTTGGACTGTGTGTCCATTCAATGCTCACTCTGGGATGTGCATGTCTCTGGTGTATGTTATGTCTTGCTCTACCTGGGAAGGACTAGCTGATGTGTTTGGTCTGTGTCCTATCAGCCTTGGGGCAACCATGACAGGGACCAGGTGAGGGGAAGAGCTGTCTGGCCAGCAGGGAGTGTGTCACAGTCATGACACACCCAGAGGGCTGTCTGCAAGTGGTCAGAAGAGGCAGCAGCATAGGATCCTCTGCAGTTAGTCCACGGCCTTTACGGAAGGTCTGTGGGAATGCTAAGAGTGCTGAGGTCTACAGGCTGAACAGATGAGGGTCTCTTTTCCCTGTCAAAGGGAGTTAAAGATGCAGAGAGTGTTGATTCTTTGCACCTTGTGAGGGATTTGCACAGGCAGAGTTCTTAGTCTGTCTCTCTTGGCACTTGTGAAGGAGTAGTTTGGATGGTACAATAATGGCTCATGGCAGTGGTTTCCACTCCCAGGTCTTTGCTTTGTCACTTGACCATGGTAGAGAGGCATCCAGCTCGCTTTGGGTCCATGAGCCCAAAGGCATCAAGGCTGGTGAGGCCCCATCTCTGCTACCCAGTATTGATAGCACCTGGAGTCTGCAGCCAGAGATGGTCCTGCAGGGGACTGGCTTTGGCCAGGATGACCACGGTTTGTCACTTCCTTGCAGCACCAAAGCACTCTGTCCTTCTAGTCTGGGTGGAAAAGGCCAGCAAGCAGACAAGAGGCTGCATGGCCAGCAGCTTTGCCAGTCAAGGGACCAGGGCATCTCCCTGGGGTCCCCACTGGCACATTGTCACAGCACAACATGGCATAGCATAGCGTTTCCACACCATGCAGACACTCCACAACCATCATCAAGGACAGAGGATTCAGAGGACAGTGCCCTGCCTCCATGTCCTCCACAAGCACACAGGGAACAAGCAGGGCATGGCTGTTGCCTGGAGCACAGGCAGCTGGGGACCTCACAACAAGACAGGAGTCACTGCATTACATGGGACAATTTCCCAGTCATTGCCAGGCTCCCTGAGGAGGCAGCTGCTAACTCCACTTGTGTCCTGGAAGGACAGTGGCTCCTTGTCCCCACAAGGCAAAGCCTGACCCCAAGAGGGATGAGACCTGCTGCATAAAGCCAACAGCAGCCTCTCCCAAGCTAATTGGTAAGGTGCTAAACCCTGAGTATTATTCATTGCTGTGATTACACATTCAGATAAGCACGAGTCGTGTAGTTATTGCCATGTGATTACAGCTTGCTCTGGGATTAATCAGGTATTTCTCTCTTTCTCAAAATCCCTGGGAGTCAGTTACAGCAATCTGCAGGAGTAGCCAGAGGGTAGGAAAGAAGCTGTCTGGATAGGGACAGAGATGAACAGAAGTGGGGAGCATGATGATGACAGGGATGGGAACAGGGATGAGAATAGGGATGAGGATGGAGTTGCAGTGGGGATGATGATGGGGCTGAGTCTTTAGCTGTGAACAGGGATTGAGATGGCAATTCCAGAAAGGGCAGGTGAATGAGGCAGGGAAGGAAACATTTCAGGGAAAGCTAAGTAAAGTTTGCTGCAGAAAATGATGTCACAGGACTGTATTAACACAGCAGCTGGGTTTGTCCAGCCCCTGTATGCTAGTGCTCAGTTTGGGGCACAGCTCTGGGGCTCCCAGGCCAGACCGGGCACTTTTCGCAGTCATGGAGTCCTCCTGAGCCAGTCCAGCGTGACCCACCACAGGCAGCACCAGAGAGAACAGCTATCCCACGGCTGGAGCAGTTATCTTCATGCCTGGAGGCAGCTTTCTGAGCAGGAAGGGGACTGTGTTTCACCCATGCACATGCTGGGAAAAGACATGCCTGGGCTCACCAGCACTGCAGACACAAGAGGCAGGTGCCTCTGCAGCCTTCCTTGAGGCTGAAGGACTCTGCCTGCTGGGTTGTGCTGCAAAAGGGCAGCAGGGCACAAGGCAGGTGGCTGGGGAGTGGGCATGGCTCATGCCGGAAGATGAGCAGTCACTCTGGACTTCAATGTGGCAAAGGCACTGTCCTAAATCTGTGGGGTCATCCAGGGAGGATGTAGCTGTTACAGAAGTGAAATGCCTCAGAAATCAAAGCTCTTCTGAGCTGTGGGGCAAGATCCACAACTGCTCACCTCAGGGTGACAGCCACAGCAACAGTATATGCAAGGACATTCTAAGTTTCCCCCAAGAAGCAGTGACTGCGGGGTTTACATGCCACAGCCACTGCTAAACATGATCATAGAATCATAGAATAATTAAGGTTGGAAAAGACCTCCAAGATTATCTAGTCCAACCATTCCCCTACCACCAATATTACCCACTAAACCACATCACTAAGTACTACATCCAACTTTTCATTAAACACCCTGTGGAATAATTGCCTAAGGTGACTTGAACTGATATTCACATTTTAAAGAAAATGTACAGCATTGAAGAAGCTTCCAGGGTGGAGCATAGCTGCACTATATAAAAGTTCCCTAGGTCTCCAGCCTTAGATGCTATCGCACTGGGGGAACCTGGTGTGCTGACTCTAAGGAACAGTACAGAGTGTAGAGCGGAGTGGAGACACCGCGGCTAAGCTCTGTGACCAGATGGAGACCCGATTGTTCTTGTGCACACCGAGACCAATAAATTGCATATTTGCTACCCTTGAGCCAACGATCTGTCATGTTTTTGACAAAATGTTGTACTCTAGTAAACTTTGCTCATTATAATATCATTATAACACCAAAACACACCTCCATCCCCAAAGCTCCCTGCCTCCATGGTGCAACCACCCCTCACTTAGCATGCACTCTGAATTTCTTGGAACCTACACCTTTAAATGAAAGCAAGAAAACTTTTTACCAATCATAACCAAGATATGTCTGACTAGAGTTATTCAAGCTCCACCTCAAAGATAGAAAATAATATAAATTGACTTAAGAGAGAGGGGATGTGAGAGAAGATACCATCGTGACACCAGTTGATGGGCTGAGCCTCTGTTCTCTCTCCCCCCCCCCCCCCCATTGGGACGCCTTTGGGTAAGATTTGAACACTTGGTCATACCAAGTGCCTCCCTGAGAAACAGAAATCTCTATAGAGACTTTGTGCCTTTTAACACGTTAATAGCCAGGTTGTGTTACTCATACTTTTGGCTGTTGAGTTTTCTTTGTAGACAGTGAATTTATCACTGGCAATCCAAAGAATCTGTGTACCTGTTGCTGTTACCTGGAGATGAAGCTTGCAAAAGAGATAAAGGATAATAAGAAGGTTTTGTTGTTGTTGTTGTTTGTTTGTTTGTTTGTTTGTTTTAAGTACGTAAACAGTAAAAGGAGTACTAGAGATAATGTGGGTCCCCTGCTTAATGAGGGGGGTGTCCTGGTAATGGGGGATGCTGAGAATGTGGAGATAGTGAATGCCTTCTTTGCTTCAGTCTTTGCTTCATACTCCTCCCTGGACCCTGAAGGAAGAAGAAAGAGTCTGGGAAATGGAGAAATCCCGCCCCCCCCCAGTTGATGAGGGAGTGGTTCAGGAGTGACTGAGTGGGATCAACGCACACAAATCCATGGCACCACTTGACACATGACACCAACCTTGTTGCCTTCTATGATGGCATCACCAGCTGGGTAGATTGGGGAGAGCAGCGGATGTCATCTACCTTGACTTTAGCAAGGCTTTTGATACTATCTCCCACAACATCCTGCTACCAAAGCTGACAAAGTATGGAATAGATGAGTGGACAGTAAGGTGGGTTGAGAACTGGCTGACTGGCCGAGCTCAGATCAGCAGTGCAGAGTCCAGTTGGAGACCTGTGACTAGCGGTGTTCCCCAGGGGTCGGTGCTGGATCCAGTCTTGTTCAACACCTTCATCGACGACCTTGATGAGGGAATAGTGTCCACCCTCAGCAAGTATGCCAATGATACAAAGTTGGGAGGAGTAGCCAACAAGCCAGAAGACTGTGCTGCCATTCAGCGAGACATGGACAGGCTGGAGAACTGGGCAGGAAGAAACCAAATGAGCTTTAACAAGAGCAAGTGTAGAGTCCTGCAAGTGGGAAAGAACAACCACATATATCAGCATAGGCTGGGGGATGACCTGCTGGAGAAGAGCTCTGTGGAGAAGGATCTGGGGGTCCTGGTGGGTGACGGGTTGACCATGAGCCAGCAGTGTGCCCTGGTGGACAAGAGGGCCAATGGGATCCTGGTGTGCATTAAAAGGAGCATGGCCAGCATGTCAAGGGAAGTGATCCTCCCCCTCTACTCTGTCCTGGTCAGGCCTCACCTGGAGTACTGGGTCCGGTTCTGTGCACCCTGGTACGAAAAAGACAGGGATCTCCTGGAAAGAGTCCAGCGGAGGGCCACAAAGATGATACGGGGCCTGGAGCATCTTCCCTGTGAGGAAATGCTGAGAGACCTGGGTCTGTTCAGCCTGGACAAGAGAAGACTGAGAGGGGATCTTATTAACGTTTACAAATATCTTAAGTGTGGGAGACAGTGGAATTTGGCCAACCTCTTTTCAGTGGTTTGTGGGGACAGGACAAGGGGCAATGGCCACAAGATGGAGCATGGGAAGTTCTGCACCAACATGCAAAAGAACTTTTTCACGGTGAGAGTGACAGAGCACTGGGACAGGCTGCCCAGGGAGGTTGTGGAGTCTCCTTCTCTGGAGATATTCAAGGCCTGTCTGGACACCTACCTGGGCAACCTGCTCTAGGGAACCTGCTTTGGCAGGGGGTTGGACCTGATGATCTCTTGAGGTCCCTTCCAACCCCTACAATTCTGTGATTCTTCCAAGCTCCACCATTCTGTGATTCTGAAGTACCTGCAAGCCAAGCACAACAGAGTAGCCCTGAAACCCCAGGTGATTAGCAACGATATGAAGTTCAACAAAGCAAAATGCTGGGTGTTGCACCTGGGACACCGAAATGCCAGACACAAATACACAGCTGGAGACAAGTGGCTGGAGAGAAGCTCTGCAGAAGTGGATCTGGGAGTGCTGGCTGATAGCAGGATCAACATGAGCAAGCAGAGTGCTCTGGCAGCCAGAAGGGCAAACTGCATTTTTTAGGATGCATTAAACACAGCACAGACAGCTGGTCAAAAGAGGTGATTCTCGTACTATATTTAACATCAGTGTGTGCAGTTCTGGTCTCCACAATATAAAAAGAATGTTAAGGTCCTTGAAAGAATCAGAGAAGGGCAACAAAGCTCATAAAAGCGCTGGAAGGCATGCCTTATAAGGAGAGGCTGAGGACACCTGGGTTGTCCAGTCTTGAGAACAGAAAGTTAAGAGGAAACCTCATCGCTCTCTCCAACTTCCTGAGGAAAGGAAGTGAAGAGGACAACACCAATCCCTTCTCCCTGGTAACTGATGACAGGCTGCATGGGAATGGCACAAAACTGCACTGGGGAGGGTCAGACTGGACAAAAATGGAAAAACGTCTACTGTGAGGGTAGTCAAACACTGGAACAGGCTTCCTAAAGAGGTGGTTGATGCCCCATTTCTGTCAGTGTTCAAGAGGCATTTGGGCAATGCCCTCAATAATATGCTTTAACTCTTGGTAAGCCCTGAAGAGGTCAGGGATTTGGACTAGATGATCTTTGAAGGGCCCTTCCAGCTGCTCTATTTTATTCTTTTGCATGAGTATGTGAGCTTAGATACGGTCATCTGTACAGAGCTACTGGAACTGCTCCTAAACAAATGCCTTGGGGTTCAGCTTTTCTGCAAGGTGGCAGAGGCCCCAGCAAGTAGAACCAGACCCAAAGGGAGTGAAAGCCTTCTCAGAACAACTAGCTGATATGTGCAAGCTCACTGAAGTGCACACACAAACACAGTGCAGGGAGAGATACATGCACCTGCACACAGGCCAGCCACATGGCAAATGCTCTGCACTCACGGAGGAGGACTGTGGGGGAGAGCAGGGAGTGCTGGATGTGGAGGCTGTCCTGCTTTGCCTGCCTTTGATGTCCCTTTGCTATTCACCAGTCTCCTGTGGCCGGTTTCTGTTGCCCTGTGGTTCAGCTCATAGTGTAGAGATAACCTGACACCCATGCAAATTGTGTCATGGAGCAGTTCTCCCCTCACCGTGTGCCCTGTGGCAGAGCCTCTCCTGCAGCATGCTTCTCCCCATGCCCAGGATGATGGACCAGCACTCATGGTGATACATGGAATTATTACACTCAACACTGAAGCATTAAATATTGAGTGGCAGTTAAATGCTTATTAGATAGATTTAAACATTGAGACCCAAAGAGCCATTAAATATGCAGCATGCAGGATGGGGAAATCCAATGATTGACTGCACACCATCTCTGTTGTGCAGAGCTGCTGAATCACAGAATCACAGAATCACAGAATTTTTCTAGGTTGGAAGAGACCTCAAGGTCATCGAGTCCAACCTCCAACCTAACGCTAACAGCCCTCCACTAAACCATATCCCTAAGCTGTACATCTAAGCGTCTTTTGAAGACTTCCAGGGATGGTGACTCCACCACTTCCCTGGGCAGCCTGTTCCAATGCCTCACAACCCTTTCTGTAAAGAAGTTCTTTCTAACATCTAACCTAAAACTCCCCTGGCTCAACTTAAGCCCATTCCCCCTCGTCCTGTCACCACGCACGTGGGAGAACAGGCCAACCCCCACCTCTCTACAGCCTCCTTTAAGGTATCTGTAAAGAGCAATAAGGTCACCCCTGAGCCTCCTCTTCTCCAGGCTGAACAAGCCCAGCTCCCTCAGCCGCTCCTCGTAGGACTTGTTCTCCAGGCCCCTCAC
This sequence comes from Aythya ferina, assembly GCF_964211825.1. Classification (NCBI taxonomy): domain Eukaryota; kingdom Metazoa; phylum Chordata; class Aves; order Anseriformes; family Anatidae; genus Aythya; species Aythya ferina. The sequence goes on from NC_140296.1 coordinate 207,212,928, forward strand.
CAGCTTCGTCGCCCTTCTCTGCACCCGCTCAAGCACCTCGATGTCCTTCTTGTAGCGAGGGGCCCAAAACTGAACACAGTACTCGAGGTGCGGCCTCACCAGAGCTGAGTACAGGGGGACGATCACCTCCCTAGCCCTGCTGGTCACGCTGTTCCTAATACAAGCCAGGATGCCGTTGGCCTTCTTGGCCACCTGAGCACACTGCTGGCTCATATTCAGCCGACTGTCCACCATCACTCCCAGGTCCTTCTCTGCCTGGCAGCTTTCCAACCATTCCTCTCCCAGCCTGCTGCAAGCTTCCCAGCCCATTTGAAGTCTCTCTGCTGTAGCTGTGTCTGTTCCACCTTCTGAAACGTTATCTCACAGCAGCCTCTTGTAGCTGCAGGAGGTGGGCGAGAAACAAGCTGTGGGAAGCAGCAGGGTGTGGAAGAGCAGCTTAGTGATAGAGATGAGCATAGATCTGGTGCAGAGTGGTACCAAGCAAAGACTGATCTGGTGCAGGCCTGGCCTCACTGCTTCCAGCTATGTCAACCTCAACAGGAATGTGGGAGCCCCGCAGTACAGCCGTGGAGCCATGCAGGGACAGAACCTTCCCACGGGGCCAAGTCCTGGGCACAGCATAGCACAGCACAGGGCAGATAGACCTGTAGGATCCAGGTCACCCTGCAAGTTTTCCTTTCTTGCCACCACACCCTGCACTCCCTGCTCCAAATTTTCCCCAGCACAACACTCAGCACCTCAGATGCACTCTGACAGACACACAAGCTCTGCCCCACCCCATGACCACTGCCTCAGCACCCAGATTCAAGCATCATCTGGTCCAGCCCTGATCCCAAGGGCTGCCACAGCATCTTCCTTGGGAGCTTGCAATGGAGGTCCAGATGCCTCTAGCTGTAGTCCTGGAGCTGTTTAAGGCCTCACATGTTCTCAGATCTACTGTCAGGTGCACTGCCTGGGTACAGATCACCTTCCTGCCCCAGACAGAGCAAGAGAAACCATCAAGCAGCACTCCCAGAGCCACCACTGACCCTGAGGAGCTGTTATGAAAGGTCCTACATGACCTGGCAAGCTCTGAGCTGTCTGTGGGTGAAGGGAAGCACAAGGTTTTTGAGAGGGTGGTGAGCAAAGGAGGAAAGCTGGGCTGCCAGAAGCAGTTTCTTCCCCTGCAATACTTTTTCCTGAACCCACTCCCCTTCAGCCAGAGTATCCTGCTGTCTCCAAGGCTTTCTCAGACTGCCATTCTTCCTAAACCCTTTCTCTCCCATCAGTCTGTTGACTCCCATCCTAGCTGCTTGGATCACCCCACAAGGCATAGCCTCAGAACTCATCTCAGACAGCCCCTTGCTGTGCTTCAGACCCTTGCTGTGCCTGCAGCACAATAATGCATTTGGCTCCCATTTGGGAAAATACCAGCTTCCTCCACATCACTTTGCCTGGCACTGAGAATATCCCCTCTGCTCCTGGCAACCCATGGCATGGCACTGGTGCTGTAAGCAGCCAGCATCATCCTGTGATCTGCTTCCTCTGCTCTTACTCATTCAGCTGCACTCACGGTCTGCAGGAAAAGCATCTTCTTGCACCACATGCCACCTTCTTTATTTAAAATGAGTCACAAGCCACTTCTGCAGGAGCCCTTGTCCCAGCCAATGCCTTTACTTCATGTTCAAAGGACTGCATGCAGCACATCTTTCCCATCACCTGGCAATGAAGCCACTTATTCCAGGGAGCAACTGGGAGCACAGACCTTTGTGGGTGCAGGCAGGGAGGCTGGACAGGAAAAATGAGGGATTGTGGGACAGCAGCTGAGCTGCATTTGCACTGAGACAAGAATGCAAATCATGGGGGTAGGAACAAAGGAGAGGGAGAGGGGCCTCTTGAGATTGCAAAGGGGTGCAGCATTCCTTCAGCGCTGTGGGTTTACATGGGCTTAGGGGGACTGGTCTCAGAGAATGAGACTATTTTGTCTTGGAAAGGTGTCCAGCTAATTCTGTCTCATCCTGTGGTGCAGGGAAGTGCTCCTTGGTGCTCTTTATTGTGGCACAACCCTCTAGGAGTGGGGCTGCAGCCCAAGATTGAGTTTTCTTTGCCCTTTCTGCCACTCACTTCCCAGCTTCCTGCCAGCATGACTATGCAAGAACAAGTAACGTGACACTCTTCTAAAAAGCACCCCAGAGGGGTGGCAGGATGGGGCTGATTCTGAAGCACCCAGGACAGAGGAAACATCACCTACCTCCATGGAAGCCAGATGCAGCCACAGCCCTGCTGGGTTCCAAGCCATTATCCCAGTGCAGGACAGAGAAACAAATGCTCAGAGCGGCTCCTGGAGTCCCTGGTCCACTGGGACATGGCAGTGTACATGGGTAGGAGGCAGGCACCTACTCACTGGGCCACGTGCCACTGGCCTGTGAGAGGCCAGCAATGTGGCCAGAGCCTCCTCCTGCTCCCCTCAAGCAGGGCTGCTCGTGCTGGTGCAGGGCAGCAGCTTCTGAGGGCAGGGCAGCCTAGGGACACAGCCTGACCCAGGGACAGCCAGCCTCCCCCTACTGGCTCCCCCCAGACCCAGAGAATTAGCAGCACCTTGGCTTCCCAGCCCACTGCTGGAGGGACAGCAGAGAGAGCTTTTCTGAGCAGGGCTGCATGCACCATGACAGCCTGGATGGCCTGCTGTTGTCAGTCCCTGCCATGCTCTGTCCCATATCATCTCTTCCGACACCATGCTCCTGGCTCGCATGGCCCCATCACTCTTTGTGTGACCTAGGAAGGCTCTGAACTGACAGCTAGGGACAAAGTTGCCCCCAAGGCAAGGGTGGCCAAGCACCTTGCTCTAGGTGCGTGCCTGCCCCACAGTGCCAGGCTGAGTGTGGGCACATTCACCAGAGGCACAGACAAGGTGTCCAGTGAGATGGTGTGAGAAGCCCAGTGCAACCAGCCTGCTCTCTGGGGTGGGGAGGCAAAAGTAAGTGTGACAAACAGTGAAAGGGGAGCAGGTACCCAGCTCTGCATAGGCAGGCAGGTGAAGATGGCTTCCAGCATGACACAGTGCAGGACATTCTGCAGGCAGTGGCCACACGCACCTTGAGACTGAGCATGGAGTGACTCTTATTGGAGAGGAACTTTCTTGTGAGCTCAGACAGAACCATGCTGTAAGCTTGTTTCATTTAACCTTTCATTTTCAGGCTTCTGTGTGGTTGAGATGACAACCCAGGCACTAATTCTGTGGAGCTAAGAAGATGTTCAGCCTCTCTGGGAAGACCTACCCAGACATGAAGAGTGGCAAAAGCTGCATCCATCACTCTGTGCTCATGGAGGTGGACACCATTGCTCTTAGAAAGCTCTGAAGAAACCCTCCTGCATGGTGGAAATGCACCTGACACAGCCCTGGGTACAGATAGGAAAGACATCCGACCCTTCTCTGAGTCCCAACAGCAAGGGGTGTCATCCCATTCCTACACTGCAGCCAGCCCCCAGGGTTAGGCCCCATGACTCCAGCACGCTGGTCTCCTCTTCAGCCCAGTAGGACCTGGGCAGGTGGCTACCCAGTTGTTCTGGGCTTTAGTAGCCTCCACAGAGGCCATGCAGACATAGTGGCCCTTCACCTTGCCATAGCCATCCCATTGTTCTGCAGCCCAGGATAGTTTCAACCAGCTGCACCCCACTTGTCAGCTCTGGCAGGCATTGGCTTCCCCGGCACAGCTTATAGAAAAATTCAGCCTTGAAATGGGTGTAGATGACAGGTGCTAGGTGCCAGGGCAGGATGGGAGAGCAAGGATTTATATAGGGGAAATTGTGTTTAACCATTCTGATAACCTTGTACAATGAGATGACTGCCTTGGTGGATGAAGGATAGCAGTGGATGTTGTTCAGCTTCAGTTGAATAATGTTTTTCATACTGTCTCCCAACACCCTTGTAGAAAAGCTAACAAAGTATAGATTAGAAAAGTGGAATATGAGGTAGGCTGAAAACTGTCTGATAGGCTGAGCCCAGATGTTGGTAAATAGCAGCATCAAGTCCAGCTGGAGACCAGTAACTAGTGGCATACCCCAGGGGTCAGTACTGGGTACAGCCATGTTTTTTCCATCTGAACACAAGAGAACACTTGTTTTACTTTGAGAGTGACTTGGCAATGGCACAGGATTCCCAGAGAGGTTTTGGAGTGTCTGTCCTTGGAGACAAAAAATCTGACTGGTCACAGTCCTAGGCAACCTGCTCTGGGTGGCCCTGCTTGAGCAGTTTGGGGTCCTTTAAGAGGTCCCTTCCAACAATTTCCACGGGTCCCTTCCAAATTCAACCATTCTGATTTTGTGACAGCTTCTCACAGCACTGTCCTTCCTTGCCAAGGTGAGCCAGCCACTCCATGACTCCTGGTGTCCCACATACCTATGCAAGGGAACGGTCCTTCAGAGATTTTTCTAGCCCTGGGGGCGGGCAGCTGTGTTTTTCATCACAGAACACAGCATAACTGCTTTGCTGTTGCTCTGCAAGCAGTATGCATGCAGAGACAAGGGCTCCATCCTGAGACAGTTTGTTCTGCATGACCAGCTGCCCAGCAGCATTCTCCACCACACAGATCATCTCTGTCACGCAGCCCACGGCATAAGCATGCAGATAGAAAGTAGTAGACATGGTCTATGGAAAATAATGTCAGGAACAGGATTGAAGAGACCCAGCAGGAGACTCCAGCTGGCATGTGAGGGGTGGTACTAGGCTGAAGAGGGACATCCCAGATCCATCTGCCACCTGAAAGCTGCAGGATGTCTGCCCAGAACCGCCCCCAGTCCAGGAACAGTGAGGCCATCTGCTGGGGACAATCTCTGCCACATGTCCTCACACTGGCATAGCAGGGCATTGGTCTAGGACCAGGGCTCCCCATGTCAGGAAGCAGCAGTAACTCTGGCCATTCTTCTGGGAGGGATACAGACTCTTCTGAACTTCATCCCTCTTCCCATGCCCCCGATGATAGCCTCTCCACACACATATCTCACTTGTGCGATTCCGCATCCCTGTTGCTCAGGCAGCAATTCCCTGTGCACTCCAGGCTGTGGCTGCATGTGCTGTTGGCACATTGGTCCCCATTCTGGGAACTCACTTAACTTCTTGTTTATCTACAGGGCCTGGCCCCCTGTGGACAGAGGACTTGGCTTGCTTCTAGCCCTGTCTATAGTCACTGGGTTTTTGCAGTGCTCTGCATAACCAGCACACCAAAACAACACATGCAAGTTCTCCAAACAGCCCAAGCTAGTCAATGTCCCTGGGACCCCATTTTACAGCACCCACCCTTCTGCTAGTTGCAGCACCTTGAACATCACTCCAGCTTAATGATGAGCCCTGCATCCCATCCACCACTCTACAGCACCCTCTTGCCGCTCTGCTTCTCCAGCAAAAGACTCCTAGACCTTCAGAAACAGGCATCTTGAAGCACAAAGAAGAGAGCTGGCTGTTACGCAAGAGATTTCCAAGTGCTCTCTCATGAAATGTGACTGTCCATGTAGCTGCACTCAGCTTCACAATAGTGCCACATGAACACTGATGCTTGGGGCAGAGAAGGGACCAGAGCCTGTCATTGGTGCAGCAGTTGCCTCACCTCTCTTCTGTGGATGTCCAAATTTCCCTCATACCCTACTGCTCTGCCTAGCAAACCCTTGTCCTTGCAGTTCACAGCCCTCAAACTCTACGGCAAGTTTTTCCCTGTTTCTCAGCACCAGGCAGCCTCAGGGACACGCTCCTGTCCCTTCAGCACCAATGTCATGCACCAATGACAGCACCCCTGTCATCAGTGCAGCATGGGTGAGACCCAGCTATGAGGGAGCAGCATCAAGCTGGCTCAGAGGCAGCTTTGTGCAGAAGGAGGCACAGGCAGGGTGTGAAACAGTGTTGAAGAGGATCAGCAGCAGCCGCTGCCAGGCCCACCAGCTTTGGCAGGTGGAGGATGAGAGAGATGCAAGAAGGCTGTTCCAGAGGTGCAACCCAAGCTCTGGGAGCTATTCCCGTGCATGTGCAGAACAGGAGTGCTGCCCACACCCCACGTCTACCCCGAGGTTGTCCTCTCCACTCCTTGGTGCTCTCCACCTCCCCCACCGCGAAGCTCCCTCCTTACCTCCCACCCCTCCTCTGCATTGACATGTTAAGTCGCCAACCCTGGAGAAGAGGAATACTGCAATCCGGGGTGTCCAGAGCTCTGTCGGCATCAGAAGTACCAAGGGCATTGCCCATGCTGTTCTCACCTCTGCTCTGCGATCCCTGCAGCTCCTGCCAGCCCAGCCTGGTCCTGGCAGTCCCGGTGAGACTGCCACCCCAAAAGGAAGCTGGTGCGAGGACCTCCCTCGTCCCCTCGTTCCAGGAGGAAACAGGGCTCGTCAAAACGGCAAGTGGCCCTAGGACCTGAGATCAAAGTTCCGGACACACGAGGTGTCTGGTTCCCCCGCAAAGCCCGGAGCTGCAGCGGCTCCGGCTCCCCGCGATGCGCATCCCACACGCTCCCGCCGCCCCGGCCGGCTGCCGCCCGCCCGCCCGGGAAATTGGGTGTCCCGAGCCGCGCCGGCAGTGGGGGTGTCCCCGGGAGGACAACTTCCCACCCCCAGCATGGGGACACAAGGTGGGACAGCCCCCACCCCCGGCACGGCCCGCGGGGGGAAAGGACCACGGCCCTCCCGCACCACGGGGCCGGGACCCCGCGACGGGCGGCGGCGACCCCTGGCGGCACGGTCCGCGTGTGCGCGAGGAGGCGGCCAGACGGGGACACACACCGCACCCCGCAAACACAGGTTGCACATCAACACGGCCGCACCCCCAAAGGTACACAGACTGCACACCAACACGCACGCGCAACACACATGGACCGCACACCAACGCGTGTATAACAAACACTATGCACGCTATCACATGCTGCACACCAATAGCTGCACACATGCACATGCACATGCAGACAGCATGCCAACATGTACACACACACAGCCTGACTGCACATCAACACACAGAGTATGACCTAAAACTAACATGCACACACATTCTGCACACCAATGCACACACACGCACAAACACACTGCACGTCAGCACACACACACCAATACACATTGCACACCAGAACCACCAATTTGTATGTGCACAGAGTGCACATACAAATCCCTTGTACAATATGGAAAGCAGGCACACATGGCATGCACACATTAATCTGAGAATGAATATTCACAGTCTGCACACACAAATCACCGATGCCACAATGAATGTGTACAAGGTGCACTCACACGATGTGTGTACATAGATACAGAGTGCACCCATTCAGAGTGCAAACATGCCTGGTATGTGCACACTAAGAGTGGAAACCACCAAAAGGCAAATCAACACATCTGTGTAATCATGCATGGACATGGCATGCATAACAGGATTCATTGAAACTGCATGTCACTCACTGCTCATCTGCCACAGCTGTATCCAGCCTAGCTCCACAGTGCTCAGACATGCATACTGTCTACAGTAGTTATGTTCTCTGGTGTGTGTCTTTGGGGAGAACCTGCTGGTAAGCAGCTGCAGAGAACAGGGTGGCAGTGAACTTCCCACACAGGTTACAAAATCATGCTTTGGTGTCTCCTGCTAGCTGTCAGCAGGCAGTGCTTGGAGCCATGAGCTGTGCCTGCCATGTGGCCTGCACACACTCGTGCCACCAGAAGAGCATTAAGAGGGTGTCTGTCTGGGGCTGGGCTGAGCCCAAGCCCAGCTTCCACCTCATTTCCTGCCTGGAACCCCCCTATGCAGCCACCCAGGTGGCACCGGCACAGCCGTGCCCAGCACCCGGAACCAGGGGCTCTGTGACATCGGTGTTGGCGCTGAGGGCTCCGTGGGCAACGCGGGCACCACACCACGATCGGTTGCTGTGTTGGTTGCAACAAGCCCAGGGCACGAGCAGCTGCCGCTTGCCATTGGGAGTGATGAATGTGCTGCCCTTCCTCCTGCTGCTGGCCATGGGCTGGCTTGTGCAAGGCACATCAAGCAACTGTGTGTGAGTAGTCTGAGGCTTTGCGAGGGAGCCTGGGGGGACCCTTATGGAGTTCACTGGAGGATGTCCCCTTGTCCCCTGTACCACAGCAGAGCTTCCAAGACCCCATGGGGGAAGCTCAATTCCTCACCAGCATCCAGGCTGCTGGCACAACTCATCCACAGGGCTAAAGCAGAAATGGGCATGGCCAGAGACAACCCAGGGGCCCCACTGTCCACACTGTGCCTCATGGGGAGGGAAGGTGGCTCACATTCACCATGAATAGAGCAAAGGGAAAGTGAGCAAGGCAGTAAAAAGTTTCTGATTACAGGACCTGTGGGCTCCGCCCTATGGCTGATCACTATGGCATGATGCGCGTCGTGGGCGGCACGAATGCCCAGCCAGGGGCCTGGCCCTGGATCGTCAGCATCCAGAATCCCTGGTATTCAGGTGTTGGGCATGTATGTGGAGGGTCCCTCATCAGCCCACAGTGGGTCCTCACAGCAGCACACTGCTTCGAAAATGCAAGGTAAGGGCCCATCTGATTCCCTGCAATATGGCCAGTGCCTGGGCACTGCAAAACCCAGCTGAGGGACTGCTTGTGAGAAGGCTTGGTTCACGCCAAGCTTCCTAGCAGCTTCCACGTCAATGTTCCTTGTGCCCAAAGCATACAAGGGCTATCACGGCCCTCATACCATTGCTTTCCTTTTTTCCTCCACAAAGCAGAGGAAATGCTGGGCTGCTACAGGACATGGCTCTGCCTCCCTCTGACCCCTTTCTCTATCTCCTTCCAGTTATGTCACGATGTGGCGTGTGGTGGTCGGTGCCAACCGGTTGTCTCAGCTGGGCCCTGAGGTTGAAGTGCGCAATATTAAGCGGCTAGTGATGCATGAATACTATAGAAATATCAAATCAGGGCACGACATTGCACTGCTGGAATTGGACCAACCTGTCTGGTGCAGCTACTATATACAACTTGCCTGCGTGCCTGATGCCTCGCTGAGAGTGTCAGATCTGTCAACTTGCTACATCAGTGGTTGGGGTTCCACAGTGGAAAGATGTGAGTTCCCAAAAACACTTTTGTCCAGAGTGAAAGTTTAGCATGCTGGGGAGACAGGGGTTGGGCTTCCCTGATGGCAGAGGCACAACCCAGGGTAAAGCCATGGGGAAGTACGCCTACAGAGAGATGGGCCTGACCCATTTCCCAAAGCAAGACTGAAGGGATACATCAGCACAGTGCCTCTCAAGACACAAAGCCAAGACTTAGGGAAGGGCTATACGTAGGCAAGGGGGGAAAGAACTGGCAATGAGTTGCCGGGTGCCAATTCCTCTATCTGCTCGCAGCTGGACGATCTCCTGATATCCTGCAGGAGGCCATGGTCAATCTCATCGACCTCAAACTCTGCAACAGCAGCCGGTGGTATAGAGGGGCCATCAAGACCCACAACTTGTGTGCTGGTTATATGCAGGGTGGCATCGACACCTGCCAGGTAGGAGCATGCTACAAGTCAGCACACTGCCATGTATTTAGCCCTGACATACGTGCCCAAACGAACACCAGCACATGTAAGCCACCCTTCTAGCTCTGGGTCCCCACCACTTCCACAGCTCACCTCCCCTTTCCCATCTGCAGGTCCTTGCCCAGGCCCCCCTTGTCCCACATCCCCAAGGCTCTGCCCAGAGAGCCCATGCAATGTTCTTGGTGCCTGGTAGACCCACACCTGGAACACCCTTCTTCCCACAGCTGGGATTGTTGCACAAGAGATAGGGGAGAGAGAGAGAGACCTACCTTCCATGCCCACGACCTCCTCCCAGAAAAGCCACTGTAGGCTCCAGAACCCAAGCAGACCTTTTCTGTGCTGTGAATACTGCTCTGGGAGGAGGTGGGAGAGAGGAGCCAGCTCTGCTGCTGACAGCGGACACCTAGTAACACCTTAGGCTTCTCTCCTCCACTGCAGGGTGACAGCGGTGGTCCTCTCGTGTGCAAAGATAACACTGCTGACTACTTCTGGCTCGTTGGTGTGACCAGCTGGGGGACAGGCTGTGGTAGAATGCGTCGGCCTGGAGTATACACCTCCACTCAGCACTTTTACGAATGGATCCTGGTACAGATGGGACTGCACACATCAGTACGATCCTCTCCAGGATCACGGGATTGGAGTCATTTTATCACTGCCTCCACTTCTTTCCAGAGGCCAAGGCCAACAAAAGCAAGCAAGATTAACTCCTGCCCATTTCCACTTCAGAAACTCACAGAATTCTTTAGTCGGGTGCAGGAGCTCTTGTATGCCCTAAAGGGAAATAATGCTTGAGCAGCAGGCTGAGCATGATCCAGTGCAGGCTGCAGTGTACTATAACCATTTTCTTTGGGGGCAGTATCTGGTGATTCAAAGGCAGCCTCAGTGCCAAAGGCCTGCTCTGTCCTGCCCACTCTCCTCTGGTTTTACTTACTCAAATATACTTAGTTCAAGAAATAAAGCTGCCTATTTTCACAGCTAACCATGCCTCATCCTAATTCAATCTCCTGTGCAAGGCAAGGATTTCCATATGTGGCACTTGCAAAATGAAGCTGTGTGCAGACCATGGGTCACAAAGCAGAAAGAATCACCCAGAAAGTATGAGTACAGACTGGGAGAAGAACTCAGTGAGGGCAGCCCTACAGAGAAGGACTTGAGGAGCGTTCAGTGTGAGCCAGCAGTGCACACGTACTGCCCAGGCCAACTGCATCCTGGGCTGCATCAACAGAGGAGTGGCCAGCAGGTGGGGGGAGGTGATAGGCTCCCTCTACTCTGCCCTTGTCAGGCCCACTTGGAGTCCTGCATCCAGGTCTGGGGCCCCCAGCACAAGAAGGATGTGGGGCTGTTAGAATAGGTTCAGTGGAGGGCCACACAGATGATCAAGGAGTCGGAGCACCTCTCCTCTGAAGATAGGCTGAGAGAGATGGAGATGTTCAGCCTAAAGAAGGGAAGGCTCCAAGGTGACCTCATTGCGGCTTTTCAGCATTTAAAGGGATCTTATTAAAAAGATGGAGAGAAACTTCAATCAGATAATGACAGGACAAGGGGAGCTAGTTTTAAACTAAAAGAGGGGAGATTTAGATTAGAGGTTAGGAGGAAATTTTTGACTGTAAGGGTGGTGAGACACTGGAACAGGTTGCCCAGAGAGAAGCACAGAATTATAGAATCATTGAGGTTGGAAGAGACCTCCAAGATCGTCTGATCCAAATATTGCCCTACTATCTATGTCACCCACTGAACCATGTCGCTAAGCACCACATCCAACCTTTCCTTAAACACCCCCAGGGACAGTGACTCCGCCACTTCGCTGGGCAACCTGTTACAACGCCTGACTACTCTTTCTGAGAAGAAATGTCTCCTAATTTCCAACCTGAACCTCCCCTGGCACAACTTGAGGCCATTCCCTCTAGTCCTATCACTAGTTATCTGTGAGGAGAGGCCGACCAACAGCTCCCCACAACTTCCTTTCAGGTAGTAGATGCACCAATCCTGGAGGTGTTCAAGACCAGGTTAGATGTGGCCCTGGGCAACCTGATCTAGTGGGTGGCATCCCTGCCCATGGCAACAGCAGCTGGCAACACCAAGTGTCTCTAGAGCCAGCTACTGGTGGGGTCCTTGTGTGGGTGTGCATGCAATGCACCAGTGAACTTAAAGGTGGACTAGCGCACACACCAGGAGATCCAGATCAGGAAAGACCCAAGGCCTGTCTCAGTGAGTGGCTGAGGAGCTTGACATCCAGCCACAGCTATTACATGAACTTAATTCCCATGCTATTATTTGAAGGATATGTGAATCTGCTCTGCCTATGAATCAAGGGAGTAAATCTGCATGTATGTTTCACTACTGAACACCAGTCCTGATAACTGGAGAGGCAGAAAAGTTCTGGGTTGTGTTTTTTGTACTATGTGGGTGCTGGTAAAGGCATTGTTTCTTGTGCACACAAGCACAACATGCAGAGACCAGACGCAGACACACACAGTGTATGCACACCCAGTATGCATATGCACAGTGTGCACCCACCCGCTTGTCTGCATGCATGCACACACTGTGCATCCAAAGTGGTACATGCATATGCAGAGCACACTCCCAGCATATGTGGGGCTGCACTCAAACATACAACTAACAAGCATCCCACAAACTCACAATCCACTCTCATGCACTCAGCCTGTAAAATCTACCCTTACCATTCCCAACCACAGTGTGCCTGCATGTGTCCTTGCAGAGTGGGCTCCCACAGCAAAGCAGCAGTCACTTGGACCTTCCCTTCTAAGCCCAGACACATGGACACTGTTCATCTGTATGTTCTACCCCTGCTTGCTGGCATTGGTGCAGCTTGAGGCAGTCACACAGTGCCTTGCTTGGCTCCGTACAACTATGTCACCTGTGCACAGTGCACACAGTCCCACATGTCCTTCCCTGTTCCTTGTCTGGTTCCTGGAACTGTCCTCATGTTGTGCCCTTCCAGAGCACAGAACTGCAGTTGTTCTCCTCCCCTCAGCATCCTGCGTGCCATCCCCTTGTGCCACAGTCACCAAGGCCAGGCACTACAGGGCAACCACTGCAATGCCCTATGAATGAAGTAGGCTACATGAATTATACAGCAGCTTTGCCTCCTGCTGCAGTGACAGCCCCCTCGTTCTGCCTCTTAGCCCTGAATAATTGATGTCAGTGAACACAGCAGAAGCAGCAGCCCGAGCATCCTACTTGTGCCAGGGCCAGGCCTTCAGGAGGCACAAGGTGAGACAGGTGGGAAGGCCAGGAGCTATATCAGCAGTCTGAACTGGTGAGGACAGGAAGTGATGGGAAGCTGAGTTCCCAAGCAAATTGTAAAGTGGTTGTAAAAGTCGGATGGGTCTTAGGAAGTGCTGACTAGTAATAATGGTAAAATCCAGAACAGACTGATTACACAGGCTGAATACAAAATATGCTGTATCCACATGACAACATCCAGACTAGGACTTTAGCCAGTTTTACACCTGCTTTGCTTTTGGACTGAAAGTCCTCACCTCTGCCTGCTGTGTGGTTAACCCCATCCCACCACCAGTACATGTTTGTACAAATCTCTGATCTTGCTTTAATCTCATTTTGGGTATGCTAAACAGATGGTGCTCTTCAGGATCTTAGGCCCCAATTCATTTTCAGTGCCTGTCTTCCGAACTTTCTCAAAATCAGGCACAGCAGCATTCTTCTCAGGTGCAGAACTCCCACCATAAAATTGCTATTGCTCTTTGCATGTTCCTTTCCTTATTCTGATTGCAAGTCACTGACCTTTAAGGACACAGGCTTCTACATGCCAAGCACTGCCAGCAGCCCTATTTGTAAGCATGGAATTCTGTCACTGCTGTACACGCTTCACTGGAGAAGCACCAGGACTCCCACAGGGCCAAGTCTGCCCTGAACAAAGCTCGCTCTATTGATTTTGTGCCCTGCAGGCACCCGGGGAGAAGCCCGGTCACTTCTCCCTCCAGACAGCAGCGACCCGGGAGCACGCACCTCGGAGCAGAGGCCGGGCCAGCTGGCCAGGGCACGTGCAGCCCGGTCCCCGCTCGCTGCCTCGCTCCGAGGTGCTCACCGTCCCCCCCAGCAGCCTCCCGGCGGCCCGGCCTCAGCCTGCGAGCGGCCCCAGGGCGGGGCCGGGCCCCCTCTGCGCCGCCGCGGGCCGGGTGCCGGAGGCCCGGGGGCAGCGCCGCGAGACGCCCCCGGCCGCCACCGCCCCGGCACGCCCTGCGGCGCGGCGGGGTCACGTGGCTGGCCGCGCGGGTCAGCTGAGCGCCCGCCCGGCACAGCCCGCGCGAGACGGCGGCAGCGCCATGGGGCCGCGGCGCCGGGTCCCGCTGCGGGCCCTGCTGCTGCTGGCGGCGCTGCGCGGGGCGGCCGGCGCCCTCCCCAGCTTCGTCCTGCTGCTGGCAGACGACCTGGGCTTCGGGGATCTGGGGAGCTACGGGCACCCTTCTTCCGCCACGCCCAACCTGGACCGGATGGCTTCTCGGGGGCTGCGGTTCACCAGCTTCTACAGCAGCGCCCCGGTGTGCAGCCCGTCCCGGTACTGGAGCTGCTGCGGGCCGGGGGGAGGCACCGAGGCGGCGCCCGGCGCTCCGCGGCGCTGCAGGGGCAGGCGGTAAAGCCCCGGCGCCGCGGGAGGCCTGGAGGCGCAGCCGCTGCGAGGGGACCGAGTGCGCGGCCCTGTGGCAGGTGGCTGGCAGCGGCGGCTGTGAGGGCGGGGAGCCGGGGTTCTGGGTCCCTAGGGGTGAGGGGCCCGCTGTGAGAAGAGGTGTGGGCTGCCGAGCAATGCGGGGCGTGCACTGTGCTGTGCCGGGTGTCACGGCTGTCTCCTGCCTCTCTGATCTCTTCTGCAGGGCAGCCCTGCTGACAGGCCGGTTCCAGATGCGCTCCGGGATTTACCCTGGCGTGTTTGACCCAGAATCCCGGGGAGGCCTGCCGCTGTCTGAGGTCACTGTTGCGGAGGTGCTGAAGGCCAAAGGCTATGCGACAGCCATGGTTGGCAAGTGGCACCTTGGTGTGGGCGTTAATGGCTCCTTCCTGCCCATCCACCAGGGCTTTGACCACTTCTTGGGAGTGCCGTACTCCCACGACCAGGTGAGAGATGGGTCCAGCCCATGAGGGTGCATCAGGACCAAGTGGAGGGAGTGCCTCAAAGGTGAACCTTGTGTTTGAGGATGTGTAGGCTGAGTTTTTGCCTGCATGGGTAGATGGGTGTGGGTGGCCGTAGGCCAGGGAAATGGATGTTGGTGGGGAAAGACCTTCTCTGAGGTTTTCATATGGTAGAGCAGTTCTGCAGAACATAGGTAGCAGTTGTGCCTGAGGACACACGCCCTTTAGTGGATTGCAGGACAGAAGGTCAGCTTCTGGGCTACACAGAAATATCTGAACTGCTGTCAGCAGAAAGTGATACTGGTGCAGCATGGTCCTTGGATGGTGCTAGGGTGGACGCAGACCCCTGGGCTTCTGAGAGTGGTTGTCCAAAAGGTTCTTGTAGGACCTGATGGTAGGTTGCTGTGAGTCTCTTTGTCCCCTTCCATTCACTGTCCTGCAGAACAGGTGAAAGGCAGTGTTGTTTGTTCTCTCCAGGGCCCCTGTCAGAATCTCACCTGCTTCCCACCGGATACCAAGTGTTTTGGGACTTGTGACCAGAACCTTGTGCCAGTCCCACTGCTCTGGAACCAAAGCATCGTGCAACAGCCAGTCTCCTTCCCTGATCTGGTGCCACTCTACAACAAATTTTCCCGGGACTTCATTGCTGACTGTGCACAAAGAGGCCTGCCCTTCCTGCTCTACTATGCCTCCCATGTAGGAGAGGGGGAGGGCTATTCCAGGTTTGAGGGTGGGGGAGGAAGCCTTTGTTCAGCTCTGGAGAGCTGGGAAGCACCTCAGCTCCTGTGGTGCTTGGGCTGTGCTGAGCAGTCAATACTTGGATGAGGGATGGGTGAACTCCCTGCCCCTGGCAGATCTGGGGTCAGTGTTCCCATGCCCAGGTTCTGTGGCAGCACCATTCTGGTGATATTCTTGCGTGGCTGCTTTCTGGAGCGTTGGCTGTTTCCCCTGGCCAGTAGTCCATTTGGGAGAACTTACTACTGTCTGAGTCTACGCATCCTGCCTGGGACTCAGCTTCTTTGTACCATTTCTGAGAGGTGTTTCTGAAACTTAGGGGCATGCCCCTTGTTATGTCTTGGGTATTGCCACATATCTGCAGCCTAGCTGGGGTTTTCGCTGTCCTTGAGTGAATTGGGAATGAAATGCAACTCTGGGAGTTTGTGTAGCAACCCTCTCTGCCTTTTCTCCAGCATACACACTACCCCCAGTTTGCAAGCCAGGAGTATGCAGGACAGTCACGGCGTGGGCCATTTGGTGATGCACTTTCAGAGTTCGATGGCTCAGTGGGACAGCTGCTGCAGGCGCTGCAAGAGAATGGTCTTTCGAACACAACCTTGGTGTTTTTCACCTCTGACAATGGGTGAGTGGGCTCACTGGAGGGACTTCATCAATTGGTAAGATTGTACTACCATGATATTGGGCCCCATTGACATGGCATGGCAGTCCCAGGTGACATCCTAGTGACCTGAACTGAGGCAATGTTCTGGTGAGGACCTATTGCATGATCTCCTTGCTCCCATCAATCAGCTGTACTCCTCACAAGCAGAAGCCGCACCAGCTTAGGTCCAGGACTATGCAGCCTGAATATCCCCAGGTTCCTTTCATGTGTGGGTGGCCTCAGTCTCTAGTGCCCTGCTCAAGTGTCTTGCACAGCTTCTTCACCCCTCTCATGCCTCCTGCCTCACAAGGCTGGAAAGGATGTCAGTGTCACTGGCACGGTGTGTTTCTTGTCATGGTCCCACTGGCAAGCAGGGAAGGGGTTGTGAGGACCTGTGAAACTGATGATAGGTGGTTCTTCTCTCTCGCAGCCCTTCTACCATGCGAATGGCACGTGGAGGAAGCTCTGGCCTTCTGAGATGCGGGAAGGGCACAACATATGAAGGTGGCATGCGGGAACCAGCAGTAGCATATTGGCCAGGCCATATCACTCCAGGTGAGACTCAGCACTGCCTGTGCCTTTTGTGTGCTTACACCAGCCAAGGCAGGGGTGTCATGGCAACTCAGTTGCTCTGGGACAAGCAGAGGAGGGGAGAGAAGTGAGGATAGTAGAGATGAGAGTGGAATCAAGCGTTTGAACCGTTCTTTGTGCCTTGCTGTTGTGGGTGGCAGGAGTGACTCATGAGCTCGCAAGCACCCTGGACATCTTGCCAACACTGACTGCCTTGGCTGGAGCGGCTCTTCCCAGTGTTACCCTGGATGGCTATGACCTCAGTCCAGTGCTGTTTGGATCAGGGAAGGTGAGTCCTGCAGGCCAGTTCTGGCTGGTGCGGTATGTGAAAGCTGGGTAGGAGGCCTGAGCTATGTGCTTGATGATCAGTGCCAGCTGAGGGGGTGACCCGTGAACTGGGAGATTTTGTCTGGTCTGGACCATGGGCTTGCCTGGTCTGCTCTGGGGCACACTGTAACAACCACAATATCTTGTGAAGCCTAGTTCCTGTGGCTGCAGTGGATGGATGGGAGCCTCTGTAGCTTTGAGCAGGGAACAAACAGGATGCTGCTGCTCATTAGCTTCCCCATTTTCTGGCTGTAGTGTCAGGGCTTCTTTGTGATTCCCTGGCGCCTCTGCCTGGTCTTGTACTTGGGCTCTTGTCCAGCTTCATGGCCACACAGACAAGATCACCTCTGTTGCTTCCCACAGAGTCCCCGTCAGACCATGTTCTTCTACCCACCGTCCCCTGATCCGCTGCATGGCCCGTTTGCTGTCAGACTTGGGAAGTACAAGGCCCATTACTTCACACAAGGTTAGTCCTGCCTCCCCTCTGCATGGGCAGCTTTGTGAAGTCCTGCCTGGTTCTGCTGTCAAAAGATGAGTAGCAGCTGAGCTACGCTTGGACATCTCTTTTGCAGGTTCCTTTCACAGTGATACCACCCCAGACCAAGCCTGCCATGGGCTGACCCCACTGACCCATCATGTGCCACCACTGCTCTTTGACTTGGAGTCAGACCCTGCCGAGAACTACGATTTGTTGCAGAGTGCTGCAGGGCCAGAGATTTGGCAAGTCCTGAAGGACATCAAACTGCAGAAGATGCTTTTTGAACAGCACATGGAGTTTGGAGAAAGTCAAATCAGGAAGGGCAGGGATCCTGCTCTGCAACCCTGCTGCATACCAAACTGTACTCCCAAGCCCTCCTGCTGCCACTGCTCCTAGCCTCTTGCTGCTCCATCCCCTTCTGTTGCTTCACAGTGGTGCCTATCCCAAATGCGCCAGACCCTCCCCTGCAACTAATCAAGCTTAGCCTTGGAGCTACCTTGGAAGTTTGGCTCAGTGACACGTCTGACAGAGTGCTGGCATAGTGAGCTGCAGGGTTGGAAGGTTACCAACCCTGCTGGATGTGCAAGTATTTGTTGGACCTTCAAGCTGAGGTCTCTTGACAGAAACTCCGACTTGATCAGGGAGGGACCAGGATGTAGCAGCATCACCAGAGCTAGCACAGCTCCTTTTAGACCATCTTTAAGATGAAGCAAAGGGCATGCCCCGGTGGAGATCTCAACTCAGTTGGAAGTATGCTGAACAGCTGAGAGCTGCAGCATCATCACTTTCTGATGGCTAAGGGAACAATGCAAGATGAACGATGAGATGGATGGTCCTGGCAGTTTATGGGGCAGGGTTCTGTACAGATACTGCAGAAGGTATATGTGTAGGTGGGAAGTCTCCTAGGGAGTTACTGAAACGCACCTGGGGGACAATGCAGTCATCGGTCACAGCCAACGTGGGTTCATGAGGGGTAGGTCCTGTTTAATGAATTTGATTTCCTTTTATGATAAGATCACCCATCTAGTTGATCAAGGGAAGCCAGGTGATGTAATCTTTTTGGATTTCAGTAAAGCTTTCAATACAGTTTCTCTTAGGATCCTACTGGACAAAATGTCCAGCATATACTACTAGATAAAAACATGATGGGTGAACAATTGGCTGATGGGTAGGGCTCAGAGTGTTATGGTAAATGGGGCTACATCAGGCTGGTGGCCAGTCACCAGTGGGGTCCCCCATGGTTCCATTTTAGGGCAAGTTCTTTTCATTGTTTTCATAAACAACTTGGATGTAGGACTAGAAGGGTGTTTTGAGTAAATTTGCTGATGATACTAAGCTGGGAGGAGTTGTTGACTCTGAGGGTGGAAAGGCCTTGCAGAGAGATCTGGACAGATTGGAGAGCTGGGCGATCACCAACCACATGAAGTTTAACAAGAGCAAGTGCTGGGTCCTGCACCTGGGATGGGGCAACCCTGGCTATGTGTACAGACTGGGTGATGAGACACTGGAGGGCAGCCCAGTGGAGAGGGATCTGGGGGCTGTGGTTGATAGCAAGGTAAATATGAGCCAGCAGTGTGCCCTGGCAGCCAGGAGGGCCAACCATATCCCGGGGTGCATCAAGCACAGTGTTGCTAGTTGGTCGAGGGAAGGGATTGTCTTGCTCTACTCTGCGCTGGTGTGGCCTTACCTTGAGTACTGTGGGCAGATTTGGGCAACACAGTACAAAAAGGACGTGAAACTGTTGGAAGAGTGTCTGGAGAAGGGCTACAAGGATGGCGAAGGGCCTAGAGGGGAAGATGTATGTCTATTTGCCTATGTCATCGTCTCACAGACGATGACATAGGCAAAGCAGAGACGCTTAACGCCTTCTTTGCCTCTGTCTTCAATGCCGATGATGGGCTTCGGGACCCAGGGTGCCCTGAGCTGGAGGGCCGGGACGGTGGGGATGACAAACTCCCAACTGACCCTGAACGTGTGCGGGATTTGCTACTCCACCTGGATCCCTACAAGTCCATGTGTCCGGATGGGATTCATCCCCGGGTGCTGAAAGAGCTGGCGGACGTCATCGCGGAACCTCTTTCAATTATTTTTCAACGATCCTGGGAATTTGGAGAGGTCCCGGTAGACTGGAAGCTGGCAAATGTTGTGCCAATTTTCAAGAAGGGTCAGAAAGAAGACCCTAGCAATTACAGGCCTGTCAGTCTCACGTCAGTGCCTGGTAAAATCATGGAGAAGTTGGTTCTCGGACTTATTGAGGCGCACCTGGGGGATAAAGCAGTCATTGGTCCCAGCCAGCATGGGTTTGTGAAGGGTAGGTCCTGCCTAACTAACCTGATTTCCTTTTATGATAAGATCACCCGTATGGTGGACCAAGGGAAACCAGCTGATGTGATTTTTTTGGACTTCAGCAAGGCTTTTGACACGGTTTCCCATAGGATCCTACTGGACAAAATGTCCACCATACAGCTAAATAAAAACATCATACGATGGGTGAGCAATTGGCTAACGGGCAGGGCCCAAAGGGTTATGGTAAATGGGGCTGCGTCAGGCTGGCGGGCGGTCACCAGTGGGGTCCCTCAAGGCTCCATTTTAGGGCCGGTACTTTTCAATATTTTTATAAACGATTTGGATGTAGGAATAGAGGGTATTTTGAGCAAGTTTGCTGAGGACACCAAACTTGGAGGAGTTGTGGACTCAAATGAGGGCGTAAAGGCCTTACAGAGGGATCTGGACAGGTTGGAGAGCTGGGCGATCACCAACCACATGAAGTTCAATAAGAGCAAGTGCCGGGTCCTGCACCTGGGACGGGGAAACCCTGGCTGCATGTACAGACTGGGCGATGAGACGCTGGAGAGCAGCCTAGAAGAGAGGGATCTGGGGGTCGTGGTAGACAGCAAGTTGAATATGAGCCAGCAGTGTGCCCTGGCAGCCAGGAGGGCCAACCGTGCCCTGGGGTGCATCAAGCACGGCATCGCTAGTAGGTCAAGGGAGGTGATTGTCCCGCTCTACTCTGCGCTGGTGCGGCCTCACCTCGAGTACTGTGTGCAGTTCTGGGCACCACAGTATAAAAAGGACATGAAACTGTTGGAAAGTGTCCAGAGGAGGGCTACGAAGATGGTGAAAGGCCTTGAGGGGAAGACGTACGAGGAACGGCTGAGGTCACTGGGCCTGTTCAGCCTGGAGAAGAGGAGGCTGAGGGGAGACCTCATCACAGTCTACAACTTCCTCGTAAGGGGGTGTCGAGAGGCAGGAGACCTTTTCTCCATTAACACTAGTGACAGGACCCGCAGGAACGGGGTTAAGCTGAGGCAGGGGAAATTTAGGCTGGACGTCAGGAGGGGGTTCTTCACAGAGAGGGTGGTTGCACACTGGAACAGGCTCCCCAAGGAAGTGGTCACTGCACCAAGCCTGTCTGAATTTAAGAAGAGATTGGACTGTGCACTTAGGCACATGGTCTGAACTTTTGGGTAGACCTGTGCAGTGTCAAGAGTTGGACTTGATGATCCTTAAGGGTCCCTTCCAACTCAGGATATTCTATGATTCTATGATTCTATGTATAAGGAGTGGTTGAGGTCAGTTGGTCTGTTCAGCCTGAAAAAGAGGAGGCTGAGGGGAGACCTTATTGCGGTCTACAGCTTCCTTACGAGAGGGAGTGGAGGGGCAGGTGCCGATCTGTTCTCTTTAGTGACCAGCAATAGGACCCGAGGGAATGGAGTCAAGCTGTGACAGGGGAGGTTCAGGCTGGATATCTGGAAAAGGTTCTTCACTGAGAGGTTGGTCACACACTGGAACAGGCTCCCCAGGAATGTAGTCCTGACACCAAGCCTGTTGGAGTTTAAGAAGCGTTTGGAATATACTCTTAGTCATACAGTCTAAATTTGTGGGTAGACCTGTGTGGTACCAGGAGTTGGACTCCATGATCCTTGTGGGTCTCTTCCAACTTGGGATATTCTATGAAGCAGCTTAGGGTATGCAGCTCAAACAAGTCTATTTGGTGACAAACACCTCATGACTCCGGGAGGTGGAGATGTGGCTGGCAGTTGGCAGGCCTGGTCCATCTGTAAGGTCTGTGAATGCTGGAGCTGGTTGCAACCAGGTGGGCTGCATCCACACGACAGAAAGAGTCTCCTCTTGTTCATGAGCTAGTCCAGCTTCAAGTTAACTAGTGAAACGCATGTGCACAGTGATCCCCCCCAGTAGCTGGCCCTAGACATGTGGTGTTTCCAGTTGCTGGCTCCTGAGGAGC
This sequence comes from Aythya ferina, assembly GCF_964211825.1. Taxonomy (NCBI): domain Eukaryota; kingdom Metazoa; phylum Chordata; class Aves; order Anseriformes; family Anatidae; genus Aythya; species Aythya ferina. Next base: position 207,234,526 of record NC_140296.1, read on the forward strand.
TGTGATTCTTTATGGCATTACAAGTACCTGGGCCTTGTATCCACAGAAAATAAATAATCTTCTCTAAGGCCTTCTGTCTACTATAAGCAGATTTGGGGCACCACCTTCAGGTCAATTTTCAGACACGGCAGTTTTGAGTCCAGTTTGTTTGGAGCCCAGTTCTGGTGCCTATAAAGCCATGATCAGTGTCAAGGGTCTTGAGAACAGTTATTCCACTTTCAGCCAGAGGCTGAATCTTGTGCTTCTCTGTCATCGAAGGAACCAGGTTGCCTTTACATCCATCTGCACAAGCATAGGTAGCAGTAGGAAACTCCCCCACCTCTCACAAGCTTTACAGCTGCTGTTCTTCAAGTCTGCAGTTGTTACTGCATGTATCAGTACAGGCTGGGGGATGACCTGATAGAGAAGAGCTCTGAGGAGAAGGATCTGGGGGTCCTGGTGGGCGACAGGTTGGCCATGTGTCAGCAGTGTGCCCTGGTGGCCAAGAGGGCCAATGGGATCCTGGTGTGCATTAAAAGGAGCATGGCCAGCATGTCAAGGGAAGTGATCCTCCCCCTCTACTCTGCCCTGGTCAGGCCTCACCTGGAGTACTGGGTCCAGTTCTGTGCACCCTGGTATGAAAAAGACAGGGATCTCCTGGAAAGAGTCCAGCGGAGGGCCACAAAGATGATATGGGGCCTGGAGCATCTTCCCTGTGAGGAAATGCTGAGAGACCTGGGTCTGTTCAGCCTGGACAAGAGAAGACTGAGAGGGGATCTTATTAACGTTTACAAATATCTTAAGTGTGGGAGACAGTGGAATTTGGCCAACCTCTTTTCAGTGGTTTGTGGGGACAGGACAAGGGGCAATGGCCACAAGATGGAGCATGGGAAGTTCTGCACCAACATGCAAAAGAACTTCTTCACAGTGAGAGTGACAGAGCACTGGGACAGGCTGCCCAGGGAGGTTGTGGAGTCTCCTCCTCTGGAGATATTCAAGGCCTGTCTGGACACCTACCTGGGCAACCTGCTCTAGGGAACCTGCTTTGGCAGGGGGTTGGACCTGATGATCTCTTGAGGTCCCTTACAACCCCTACAATTCTGTGATTCTGTAAAGTCACTGCTCTCTTCTTTCTGGACACCCAGTCCTGCTTGGAAAAAATGCAGTCCAAGTGGCTGGCTCCAGCCTTTCTCCTGTAACTTCCAGGCATTCCAGCATGCAAACAAGATACACCCATATAGCAATAGGAAGCAAGCTGATAAGAGGCTGATGCAGTATTTAGCAAAGCCATGGAGAATGTAGAGCTGAGAGGAGGAATATCAATTAAACTATGTGTGTTTAGCCACATATACCAGACTCCACAACAGATATCGCCAGACTTGGCCAAGAATGACAATATTATTAATTAAGAGTGGAGATAGTATGTGACGTGAGTATGTTAATCCTGCTACAGGATGTTACTATGGCTGACATAGCGTGTGTAAGCTGTGCATTTCCACTGAGTTGTGTAGGAAGGTTAACCCTGCTTTGGTATGCTTGGCTTATTCAGCTTACACATCACTGCTCATCTGCCACAACTGTATCCAGCCTAGCTCCACAGTGCTCAGACATGCATACTGTCTACAGTAGTTATGTTCTCTGGTGTGTGTCTTTGGGGAGAACCTGCTGGTAAGCAGCTGCAGAGAACAGGGTGGCAGTGAACTTCCCACACAGGTTACAAAATCATGCTTTGGTGTCTCCTGCTAGCTGTCAGCAGGCAGTGCTTGGAGCCATGAGCTGTGCCTGCCATGTGGCCTGCACACGCTCGTGCCACCAGAAGAGCATTAAGAGGGTGTCTGTCTGGGGCTGGGCTGAGCCCAAGCCCAGCTTCCACCTCATTTCCTGCCTGGAACCCCCCTATGCAGCCACCCAGGTGGCACCGGCACAGCCGTGCCCAGCACCCGGAACCAGGGGCTCTGTGACATCGGTGTTGGCGCTGAGGGCTCCGTGGGCAACGCGGGCACCACACCACGATCGGTTGCTGTGTTGGTTGCAACAAGCCCAGGGCACGAGCAGCTGCCGCTTGCCATTGGGAGTGATGAATGTGCTGCCCTTCCTCCTGCTGCTGGCCATGGGCTGGCTTGTGCAAGGCACATCAGGAAACTGTGGGTGAGTCATCTGAGGCTTTGGGAAGGAGCCTGGGGGGACCCTTATGGAGTTCACTGGAGGATGTCCCCTTGTCCCCTGTACCACAGCAGAGCTTCCAAGACCCCATGGGGGAAGCTCGATTCCTCACCAGCATCCAGGCTGCTGGCACAACTCATCCACAGGGCTAAAGCAGAAATGGGCATGGCCAGAGACAACCCAGGGGCCCCACTGTCCACACTGTGCCTCATGGGGAGGGAAGGTGGCTCACATTCACCATGAACAGAGCAAAGGGAAAGTGAGCAAGGCAGTAAAAAGTTTCTGATTACAGGACCTGTGGGCTCCGCCCTATGGCTGATCACTATGGCATGATGCGCGTCGTGGGCGGCACGAATGCCCAGCCAGGGGCCTGGCCCTGGATCGTCAGCATCCAGAATCCCTGGTATTCAGGTGTTGGGCATGTATGTGGAGGGTCCCTCATCAGCCCACAGTGGGTCCTCACAGCAGCACACTGCTTCGAAAATGCAAGGTAAGGGCCCATCTGATTCCCTGCAATATGGCCAGTGCCTGGGCACTGCAAAACCCAGCTGAGGGACTGCTTGTGAGAAGGCTTGGTTCACGCCAAGCTTCCTAGCAGCTTCCACGTCAATGTTCCTTGTGCCCAAAGCATACAAGGGCTATCACGGCCCTCATACCATTGCTTTCCTTTTTTCCTCCACAAAGCAGAGGAACTGCTGGGCTGCTACAGGACATGGCTCTGCCTCCCTCTGACCCCTTTCTCTATCTCCTTCCAGTTATGTCACGATGTGGCGTGTGGTGGTCGGTGCCAACCGGTTGTCTCAGCTGGGCCCTGAGGTTGAAGTGCGCAATATTAAGCGGCTAGTGATGCATGAATACTACAGAAATATCAAATCAGGGCACGACATTGCACTGCTGGAATTGGACCAACCTGTCCAGTGCAGTCAATATATACAACTTGCCTGCGTGCCTGATGCCTCGCTGGGAGTGTCAGATCTGTCAACTTGCTACATCAGTGGTTGGGGTTCCACAGTGCAAAGATGTAAGTTCCCAAAAACGCTTTTGTCCAGAGTGAAAGTTTAGCATGCTGGGGAGACAGGGGTTGGGCTTCCCTGATGGCAGAGGCACAACCCAGGGTAAAGCCATGGGGAAGTACGCCTACAGAGAGATGGGCCTGACCCATTTCCCAAAGCAAGACTGAAGGGATACATCAGCACAGTGCCTCTCAAGACACAAAGCCAAGACTTAGGGAAGGGGTATATGTAGGCAAGGGGGGAAAGAACTGGCAATGAGTTGCCGGGTGCCAATTCCTCTATCTGCTCGCAGCTGGACGATCTCCTGATATCCTGCAGGAGGCCATGGTCAATCTCATCAACCTCAAAATCTGCAACAGCACCCAGTTTTACAGAGGGGCCATCAAGACCCACAACTTGTGTGCTGGTTTTATGCAGGGTGGCATCGATACCTGCCAGGTAGGAGCATGCTACAAGTCAGCACACTGCCACGTGGGTAGCCCAAACAAACACCAGCACATGTAAGCCACCCTTCTAGCTCTGAGTCCCCACCACTTCCACAGCTCACCTCCCCTTTCCCATCTGCAGGTCCTTGCCCAGGCCCCCCTTGTCCCACATCCCCAAGGCTCTGCCCAGAGAGCCCATGCAATGTTCTTGGTGCCTGGTAGACCCACACCTGGAACACCCTTCTTCCCACAGCTGGGATTGTTGCACAAGAGATAGGGGAGAGAGAGAGAGACCTACCTTCCATGCCCACGACCTCCTCCCAGAAAAGCCACTGTAGGCTCCAGAACCCAAGCAGACCTTTTCTGTGCTGTGAATACTGCTCTGGGAGGAGGTGGGAGAGAGGAGCCAGCTCTGCTGCTGACAGCGGACACCTAGTAACACCTTAGGCTTCTCTCCTCTACTGCAGGGTGACAGCGGTGGTCCTCTCGTGTGCAAAGATAACACTGCTGACTACTTCTGGCTCGTTGGTGTGACTAGCTGGGGGACAGGCTGTGGTAGAATGTATCGGCCTGGAGTATACACCTCCACTCAGCACTTTTACGAATGGATCCTGGTACAGATGGGACTGCGTCCAGTGGGAGAGGTTACTTCAACACCACAGCCAGTCGTTGTCTCAACCGCTGTCCACAAGCCAATACCATCACAGTCATCAGGCCCATTTAGATCATGTCCATTTCCGCGCCAGAAACTCCTGGAATTCTTTAATTTGTTGCAGGATCTCCTGCAGGTTTTAAGGAGAAATAATGCTTGAGCAGCAGGCTGAGCATGATCCAGTGCAGGCTGCTATAACAATTTTCTTCAGGGGCATTGCCTGGTAATCCAAAGGCAGCCCCAGTGCCAAAGGCCTGCTCTGTCTCGCCCACCCTCCTCTGACTACACAAACACTCAATTTTACTTAGGTTAAGAATAAAGCTGCCTATTTTCACAGATAACCATGTCTCATCCTAATTCAATCTCCTGTGCAAGGCAAGGATTTCCATACTTGGCACCTGCAAAATATGCACACTGTAGGCCACAAAGGGGAAAGTGTCACCCAAAAAGGCTGAAGCCATGCCTGCTGAGGGAGGAGGGTGCAATGGGACAAGGGAATGCAGGTAGTACTGGCCCAGAGATCTCAGGGACAGCAGCCTGCAACATCAAGTATCCCCGGAGCCAGCTACTGGTGGGATCTGTGTGTGTCTGTGTGTGTGTGTGTGCACAATGCATCTGTGAACTTAAAGGTGGACTAGCTCATGCACCAGGAAACTCAGATCTGGAAAGACGCAAGGCCTGTCTCAGTGAGTGGTTGAGGAGCTTGACATCCAGCCACAGCTATTACATGGACTTAATTCCCATGCTATTATTTGAAGGATATATAAATCTGCTCTGCTTATGGAGTGAAGCTGCATGTGTATTTCCTCACTGAACACCAGTCCTGATAACTTTAGAGACAGAAAATTACAGGTTTGTGTTTATGATCATGTAAGTGGCATTTATGTTTACATGAGTGCTGGTAAGGACGTTGTTTTACCGGTGTTAATCTGTTTTCCATCTGAATATGAGGGGGCACTTTACTGTGAGGGTGACAGAGCATTACAACAGGTTGCCCAGAAAGGCTGTGAAGTCTCCTTCACTGGAGATATTCAAAACCTGCCTGGATGCCATCCTGCACAATGTGCTCTAGGTGATCCTGCTCGGCAGAGGGGTTGGACTAGATGATCTTCAGAGGTCCTTTCCAACCTCCACCATTCTGTGACTGTGTGATTCTGTTTTGCCATCCGCTTTAATGGTATACATGTATGTCTCCATTTGTGTTCTTGTACCTGGCTCTTTGGAATGCACACTACATCATGCATATAGGAGCAGCCACATCCATCAGCCTGGGATGGAAAAAGCCTCCTGGGTGTGAGAGTCCACCCAATTAAACGCTAGAGGACCTGAAAGGAGAAATTTCCTATGTCCAGAAGTCTACCGATCTAGTTGCCCCATAACAGAACGGGGAAGAGAAACCCGAAGAAACTGCAGCAGAGCTAACGGGTGGACTGAGAGTCAGCACTGGCTAGGTTGTGAAATGAATGGGGAGGGCTGGCAGTTGAACTCTACAGTAATTGGACTGCCTTGTAACAAAAGTGCAAGAAGAATCCAAGTTCAAACCTTTGAAAAATTTTTAGTGTTTGTTTTCTCCAGTAGATACTATTAAAGCATCTGGGCAGGACTCTTCTCTGCAGGTCCAGCAGTGGTTTAGCTCTCCCAGCAAGCTTTGCCTTGAAGAAGCATGCAGTAACTCGTAACAGTGTGGATACTTCACCCTTTCCTTGACCGTGATGTGCAGAAGGTTAGGGCCCAGTCAACGAAGGTCATGGTCAGGCCTCCACAAGAAGGAGAAAGGCCCAGCTGCCCATCACCAGAGTTCTCATGGCATGAGAAAAAATGCTTTTCTCTGTGGAGGACAGCTCTAACTAGCCCCTGATAACTGGAGCAGAGAGAAATGATAGACTCAGGGTCTGGTCCTTAGGCAGATGGGGGCTTCTCTTCAGGAAAGCTCTCTTCCTTATCCGACAAATTCTCACTCTTCTTCTCAAGGTCAAAGCTCTGGAAAGAAGTAGGACAAGGAAATGCTGAAAATCATGACAGCTAAACTCTGCTGTGATTCTTTCAAGCTCAGTCTAGAGCAACATGAGCTCTTCAGAAGGTTGCTGCTTCGCCCCTTCCAACCTAGATACGAGCAGCACACAAACCTAGTGGTGTCACCAGCATAAGGCATATCTCTCCTTCCTGCAAAGTTTCACCCTTTGGTATAAACTCTGCTTTTACTGAGGGGGAAAAGGGCAGAGTTACTAATCATTTAAGAGAGGAAGGAGTGCAGGAAGTAGGGCCTTTCTTACCTCCAGTTCTCGCATGACCTCATCCATGAAATCTCCTGAATTCTGTTTATAAGCTACTGCCAGTTTGATAGCATCATTGAAGAGCTGATGAGAAGGAGAACACTTGTCACTCAAAGCAAAGGGCAATGGGTTTCTTTAATATTTGGAAACTGCACCCACACCCCAAGGAAAAAAACAAACAAAGAAACAAACAAAAAACCACTCTACAGCTACCTCTAATTATCATGACTGTCATGAGTAGCCAAGCAGAAGTACCAGGACCTTTTCTATTCTCTGTGCCTACAGCATTCTCCATGTCCTTGGACTGTACAGAGAGGTCTCACAGACACTGAGCCAAACAGCTGTGTTTTACCTTCACTACATTAGTGCCATCTGCAGCAGACACAAAGTAAAAGGGTAAACTGAACTTCCGTGCAAAGTTGAAATTTTTCTGGGTCACCTTCATATCCGCTGGAGGAAAAAACGGAAAAATGGTCATTAAAGTATCACTGTAGGCAGAATGTCAACATATGCAGGGATGATGGAACAGATGGAGACCAGAGTCTGATTTAGCTGTCATGGCCTGGTCTCTGCAGTACAAGGTCAGGTGAAGCTAGAGGGTTTTAAAAGCAACAGCAGACAATTGGCAAGAAGACAAAAAAAAAGGAAAGAGTTCTTATTGCTTTATCCATGGTGTTTGACTGCATTATAGATAGATTCTGATGTGCTATAAATGCATAATGTTTTGCAGCTCAGAACATATCAGCTCACTCACTTTGCAGCAACTATGAATATTTTCTAGGTACATCCCTGTGATTTTGCTGTGTGTCCACGAGACCTGGATACTACTGGCAGCATAAACCATGCTTCTCCTTCCAATTTGGGTGTTTTAACTGTACTTGCTCACTGCCCTTATGTTATGTAACCTATATTACTGTGAATCAAAGACAAACTCACAAATGAATAATGTACATTTTGCACAGGTTTACAAATGACTCAACTGTTATATATGTATATATATATATATATTTTACTTAGCAGGCAATTAGGTCCAGCTACTCCAACATCAGTAGGCCAGAGGCTTTCAGTTTTGGAATAAATTTACTTCATATTTATAGAACATGCTGACACAGCAGTAACAGCTCAAAGTTTTGACTAACAGACAGCTTGTATGCACAGAAGGAGGATGACTCCACACAATCTTGCCTCTCTCACAGAAGCAACAGCTGAAATAGTTCAGACCAAACACCTGCCAGTGAGCACTGCCCAGGCAGCCACTCTCTACCTCCTTGCAGGAAGCTGGCTCCACCATTTCACAGGCTGGGTCTGTGTTAAGAGTGATCATTTCCTTGTCCTGATGGAATACAGCAAAGGCAAGGGAGAAGACTTTCTTGCAGCAGTGTCCACTCTCACATAGAACACTAGGAGCAGGATTCATCTACACAGAAGTAGTATCTATAATATGACTGTCAACAGCAAGTTCTTTTGTCTGGACTTCCTGTACAGTACGTGCAATCAGTGGATTGAAGGTTAACTTGACACATCCTGTAGGAAAGGTTTTTATTAGGTAAGATCATCATAGCCTAGACCGCACCACTGAATCAAATGAACTTCTACAAACTGCAGTGGGAGCCCAGACACCTTATTCAGATGGAGACACCTATTCATAGCTGTGATGACTTTCCACCATGAATGTCAGCAAGGATGCCCCTGTCTGACATGGTACTTTACAGAAAACCAATAGAGCAGGAGACTGTGGACCTATGGGTACGTCTTCTCTCTTAGATGCTGAGCAGAAAGCCAATGCATTATGCCCTCTCATGGAATGCAGAAGACAGATCACAACCTAAATAACAGCAGTTATGAAAGCCTAGCTAGCATTCCTAAGAGGAGGCAATCATCTAGTCATCTTCAGTGGAAGGTGAACAAGTTTTTCAGCAGGTATATTTAGATAGTGTGGCATGGAAGAGTCCCATGGAAACCTGCACACTGAATTAGCAATGCAAAGGCATTTACTGACTGTGTCAGGGAAAGCCGCAGAATAGATTATGCTCCTTTTCCACCAAGACATCCTATAATTTTTAACTAAGTACTGCTCCAGCTTTTGTGTACTTGCTGAATGAAATGGGCAACATGGCAAGGACAGAATTGGAAGGACATCACTTGAATAAACTATAAATGGATCAAATTTGTATTTTAATTGCTAATAAAACAAGGACAAGAGCTTATAAGACACCGTGAAGGGCTACAAGAGGACCCAGCTATTTATTTGGTAAAAGACAGCCCTTGAGGGACTAATATTCAAGAACTTGTCTGGACCCAACAGATGAATGACATTCTTTTACAAATAGGTAAGAAGAGAATAACTTCACAATTCTGGAAGGCTAAAAGAGGAAGATATACTCACCATCAATTTTATTGGCTACCACAATGCAAGGGATCTCTGGGCGGAATTCTCTCAGCTCCTTGTACCAGCTGCTCAGGTTCTTGTAGGTGACTTTTCGCTGCACATCAAACACCTTCCAAAAAAGAACCAGCTATATCATGGGTCCAACAGTAGGACAGCTCCTGATAAAACTACTTTACCGAACATATGTACAGCATCCATAGAATTTTCCCAGGAGGACATCAACATGGGAAACTGGCCTTTGTTAGAAAGCATGAAAGAGAATATGGAGAACATCCAGCAAGCTTTGAAATATGCAGCCAACCCCCTTCTTTGCATGATGCAGGCAACAGTCCCCCATTTTCCTTTACATGCTTATTTCATTCAATGACAAGCACTTTATCACCCATGACGTATCACTGGGAAAGACCTGTTCTGCTAAGTCAATAGGGTCAGATGTGAAGCTTCTCTAATATAACAATTACATTAAAATATCAGTAAAGTTGACTGATGCTCACAAGTGATGAGATATAGTGAAAAATTAGAGCACTAATACAGACCAAGAGATCTAAGTGGGTTAGGAGTCAGAAAACAAAGCTCATTTGAGCTAGAAAAATGGGAAGCTCAAAGTATGTGAAACCATTAAAGGCAGAAGACCAGAAAAGAATATCTTATGTAGTACCCCTGCAGAACATATTAAAATAGTTTTGTACTACATAATTCAAAAGTGACATTGCAGAGCAACATTAGAGTGCCATTTCCCTCACATCACCTGACAGGACTGCTTCTAAAGAGATGCATTTAGTTGTACATATCACATTATTGGAAACACAGTGATGAAAGAAAGGAAACTTAGAAGAAAGAAAACCCAGGAAATGCAGTATTAGTGCTATCTGGAAAGATACAAGAAAGGTAAACATACACAACTACACTGGCTTTATCTGGTGAGAGAATAGGAAACAATGTAGGAAAGTTTTTTAAAACAACTGGAAGAGACAAGAAATATAGGACAGTATAATTGGAAAAAGTAACATACAGGTCAAGTATCAACTGGGACCCCATCAGCCAAAATTCCAAGAGATCGCAGCTGGGACACTACCCTTACCATTATACAAGCATGAGCTTTATGGTAATAGGATGCATGCATACTCTGGAACCTCTCTTGTCCAGCTGTGTCCCAGAAATCTATAAGACAGAAAAACAAACAAACAAACAAACAAAAAACAAACTGGGGATGATACAATGCCCTAAGTTCTGTTTTCCTTAGGACTTAAATCCAGGATGCAAAGACAGAATCACAGAATCACAGAATTTCTAGGTTGGAAGAGACCTCAAGATCATCGAGTCCAACCTCTGACCTAACACTAACAAGTCCTCCACTAAACCATATCACTAAGCTCTACATCTAAACGTCTTTTAAAGACCTCCAGGGATGGTGACTCCACCGCTTCCCTGGGCAGCCTGTTCCAATGCCTCACAACCCTTTCGGTAAAGAAGTTCTTCCTAACATCCAACCTAAAACTCCCCTGGCACAACTTAAGCCCATTCCCCCTTGTCCTGTCACCAGGCACGTGGGAGAACAGACCAACCCCCACCTCACTACAGCCTCCTTTAAGGTACCTGTAGAGAGCAATAAGGTCGCCCCTGAGCCTCCTCTTCTCCAGGCTGAGCTATCCCAGCTCCCTCAGCCGCTCCTCGTAGGACTTGTTCTCCAGGCCCCTCACCAGCTTCGTCGCCCTTCTCTGCACCCGCTCAAGCACCTCCATGTCCTTCTTGTAGCGAGGGGCCCAAAACTGAACACAGTACTTGAGGTGCAGCCTCACCAGAGCTGAGTACAGGGAGACCTGCCTATCTACTCAGGGTCACACATTAGGTTTCACCTCACTAATCTGAAACATTCCAGTACCAAGAAATCATGCAAAACTAGGATATTTTCTTAGCTACAACATTGGTATAAACATTCTAGCAAAAGAGAAGTCATCAGATAAGAACAATAAGATAAAGCTAGTCAAAGGAGAAAAGAGTAGTAACAACGTATGGTACTTTGTCACTAGAGATGGCAATAGAAAAAAATATCCAAATGTCTTGAGACAGCTTGATTTCTTACATCCATGTTAATCTGTGTTAGCCAGGTGCCTGCTAAATGAAATGTTCCATTGACTCTCCCAGACAGTCTGAATCTGCTCCTTCCAAGGGCACAACTGCTTCTAAAATTTTGAAGTTAGCCTGAGACAGATGGGTCCCAATTCATTAAGTACCTTGTATACTAGGTATCATGAAGCATTCCTGAACAGTCATCAATATTTTAATGCCATTTTCTGTTTGTGTGCCTCAAGTAGAGATTTTTCACCCTCCTCTTGCTGGATTTATGGGCTAAAATTTGTGTCTTATATGTTGTATAAATTTCTGCAGCTTCAAGTAAGAACCACTAGATGTAGTTATGCTGTCAGCTAGACTGAAGCACACCAGTCTCCATAAAGACTATTATGCCAGTAACTGGGAATAAGGTTCCACTAAGGGAACCTTAGTGTCTACTTTATATTGCAATACAGGTTAGTTTCTGACTAGATACTGTATCTGACTTTCTGGATGGTAACTTCTTAAACTGCCCAAAATATAGGCAAGTATTCAACAGACTATATTTGCATTCATTCTGGGTAGTTTTGCTTAGCTTCTAAAATTGCTTGACTCTTTCAATGTGCCATTCCAGAATCCTCACTTGCACTCACTTAGGCGATCAGCTCCAGGGAGGCATGTTCTGTATGCATCATACAAGGGTGTTTCCTGAGCCAGGGAAGCCCCGGGGGAGTACAGAGACCTGCTGGGGGCTAGCAGCTGGGGTGAGAGCAGCTGCCAAGGTGTGGGCAGGCCAGCCACCCCTCACACCCCCATAAGCAGGAGCACAGTGTGGCAGTTGGCGCAGGAGGGCGCCCCATGAGGGAAGGCCATTCCACTGGCTGAGTGGGAGGCATCGAGAACACCTTACCCCTGCAGTCAGGCTCTATTCCCTGCCCATCTGCACAGGCCACAGGTGCTCACCTTGCCTGATCCTCAGGGCAGAATGGTGGGCAGTTGTCTCAGGGCAAAGGCCGTGGGTCTGGCTGCGCGGTCTGTGCTGTCTGCCCTAGCAGTGGATGATGCTTCCACCAAGACAGAGCTACTGAAAGGTGAGGCTGCAATGTAGACTTCTGACTGCATGAAAAGCCTAGATCTTTTCCTTGGGGCAGGCACAGGTGGCAGAACTGCCTGCGAAAGGTAGGAGGACCTCCATCACCAGCAGGCTGAGCTGCAGTAGGCAGTGAGAAGGCTGCGTAGCATCAGGGAGGCTGAGGAGTTGGATAGTTGGATCCTAGCACAGTCTGCAGGGGACTCAGCACACAGCCAAACAGCCCAAAACTCCCTCACTGTCACTCACTGAAGGGAGTGAGACCAATAACACTGGAGAGTGGAAGCTGGCAGCAACAATGATCAACAGGAGGAAGAGTCTTTCCCCAAAGCCTGAGATGCCTTTACAGAACTACTTCACCCCTCTGCAGACTGAGAAGGAAAGACCTATTGCAGGGATGGTGGAGCAGAGTAAGCCTGCTCCCTGTGTAACAACTAGTCCAACTAAGAAAAGGTGACAGGTGATAATAGTAGGCAAATCTCTACTGAGAGGCACGGAGGTGCCCATCTGTTGACCTGATCCACTCTTGAGGGAGGTCTGATGCTTACCAGGGGGGGTCATATCAGGGATGTTAGCAGGATACTGACAAGCCTTGTACAACCTAAGGACTATTATCAGATGTTGCTGTTTCATGTGGGCACCAGTGATGCAGCCAGGAGCAGTCTGAGGAGTATCAAGAGGGATTACAGAGCCCTGGGAGCAGCAATAATGACTCAGGAGCACAGGTAGTTTCTTCATCAGTCCTGCTGGGCAAAGGGAAGGGGATTGAAAGGGCCACTCAAATTTAGCAAATCAACAGATGGTTACAGGACTAGTGCCACAGACGGGGGTTCAGCTACCTAGACCATGGGACTTGCTTTCAGAAACCTCGTCTGATGGGGCCTGGTGGGGTCCACCTGTCAGAGAAGGGGAAGAACATCTTTGGTCATAGGCTTGCCAAGCTGATGAAGAGGGCTTCAAACTAGAGTTGCTGGAGGAGAGGAACCTCAATCGATCCTGTTCCTCCCAGTTTGATGCTAGTGTCAGCAAAAGATGCCCAGAGTCTGGAGGAAGGTCATGGGTCAGCAGGAGAGCACCTGAAAAGCAGCACAAAGGAATTCCAGCCAGGAATTTCCAGGAATTTCCAGCAACAAAGGAATTCCAGCCAGTAAGACAGCTTCAGTAGGGGCTCAAATTTAATGTTTCTGTGCTAACGCACGTGGTATTGGAATAAACAAGAGGTGTTAGAGATGTACACACACCTTCAGGGCTATGACTTCATTGGCTTTATGGAGACCATGGGATGGCTCCCATGACTGGAGTGTTAATAGAAGGATACAGGCTCTTCAGAAAGGACAGGCAGGGGAGGCGAGGGGGAGGCATCACCCTCCATGTCAATCAGCAGCTGGAGTGATGGAGCTCTGCCTGGGGATGAATGAGGAGCTGAGAGCTTATGGGTCAGGATTACAGGGAGGGCAGGGACAGGTGACATTATAGTGGGAGTCTGCTACAGGCCACCTGATCAGGAAGACCAAGCAGATGAGGTCCTCTATAGACAGATAGAAGCAGCCTCACTTTCACAAGCCCTGGTTCTCATGGGGGACTTCAACTGCCACATTATCTGTTGGAGGGACAGCACAGCAGGGCATAGGCAATCCAGGTTTTAGGAATGCATTGATGACAACTTCCTTCTCCAAGTGACAAAAGAGCCCCTGAGGAGAGGTGCATTGCCAGACTTCATTCTCACCAACAAGGAGGGGCTGGTGGAGAATGTGAAACTCAAGGGCAGGCTTGGCTGCAGTGACTGTGAAATGGTGAAGTTTTGGATCCAGAGAGCAGCAAGGAAGGAGCACAGCAAGCTTGCTACCCTGGACTTTGTGAGAAACAGACTTTGCCCTTTTCGGGGATCTGCTTCGTAGAGTACTATGGAAGAAAGCCCTGGAAAGAAGAGGAGCCCAAGAAAGCTGGTTAATATTCAATGATCACCTCCTCCAAGCTCAGAAGCAATGCATTCCAACAAGGAGGAAATCAGGCAAAAATGGATGTACACGGAAGTTCTGGCCAAACTCAAACAGAAAAAGGAGACCTTGTGCTGTCTTATACTACAGTATATACTATACTGGTTGTTTAAGAATTGCAGCATTTCATAACTCAAAGCAATGATATACACTAGCAAGTCTGATGAAGGATCATCTCTAATTTTGTAAACCATATTTCAGTCATGAACCAACTGAACAGAATTCAGCGGAAGCATCAAGAATCACCAGAGATCTATACTGTGAAAAAGGCAGAATAAACTGAGGTTATTTAGTCTAAAAGAGAGAAGAAATAAAGGGAAAAACTACAACACTCAAACATGTGGAAAACTGATGCAAGCAGAAAGGGGAAAAAACTTTTCTAGTGCCCAGGAAACATAGAAAATAACTGTTTTACCTTGGATAGAGAAGATTCACACTGAGTGTCAAGAAGCTTTCTAGAAGTAAGGGCATGTATATTGGAATAGATGACCTGAACAGTCTTAATCGTTAAAAGTCTTTGACTAAATGAAATAGATAAGTATCCGTGAAGAGTGTCATTAAGTAAAGAATTTCCCCTGTATAGAGATGCGCTAGATGACATCTCACAGTCCCTTTCAGAGCTGCGGTTTCTGAAAATGCAGAAATTGTAGTGACACCAGCAGCAGTACAGAAGTGCAGTGCTTTCATACTGATGGACAGCTAAGCTCTACCATGCCACTCTCTCACTCCCTTCCTCAAACGAACAAGGGGAGAAAATATGATGAAAAAAGGCTTATGGGTTCAGATAAGGACAAGGAGTTTGCTCACCAATTACCATCATGGGCAAAACAGACTCACCACGTTAAGATTAATGTAACCTTATTGCCTACTGCTAACAAATTACAGCAGTGAGAACTAAAACCAAATTAAAAACACCTTCCCCCACCATCCACCCTCTTCTACATCTTCTGCCTGAGCTGTGCAGGGGAAGGGGGAGTAGGGGTTGCATTCAGTCCATAACACTTCCTCTCTGCCATTCCTTCGTCTTCACTGTCCTCCCCTGCCCCCCAGCATGGGGTCCCTCCCATGGGATGCATACTTCTTGAACTGATCCTAGGCTTCCTGCAGCCTGCAGTTCTTCAAGAACTGGTCCGGTATGGGTCTGTACCATGGGCAGCAGCTCCCACCAGGCCTCCTGATCCAATGGGGGCTCTTCTCTGAAGGCTGCAGTTCCAGCCTAGAGTCTGCTCCACCATGGAGATCTGCTCTGCTGTGGTACACCATAGGCTGCAGGGGGACAGCCTGCTCCACCATGGTCCTCCATGAGCTTCCAGGTATCTTCTGCCCCAGCACCTGGAGCACTCCTTCCCCTCCTTCACTGACCTTAGTGTCTGCAAGGCTGTTTCTCTCACTTTTTCTCACTCCTCTCTCCCAGCTGCTGTAGCACAGCAGTTTTTTTCCTTTCTTTAATCTGCTCTTCCAGAGGCACAACTAGCATTGCTCATTGGCTGAGCTCTGGCCAGCGGCAGGTCCCTTTTGGAGCCAGCTGAAACTGGCTCTTATCTAACATGGGGTAGCTTCTCAGCTCTTCCCACAGAAGCCACCCCTTTGTGTCCCATCCCTTCCCCCTTCTCTCTTCCCCCAGCTACCAAAACCTTGCAATGTAAACCTGTTACACAGAATCACAAACTGTTTGTGCTTTGAAGGGACTTCTGTTAGAAGGGGGAGTGACAGAGGGGCACAGTGGAGCTTGCCTGTTTATCAGTGTGAAACCACTGCAATTCTGTGATTCTGATTCTTTCATTCTCCCATTTCCCTGACTTCTACAAATTGCCATTTGGCATCTCTTTGCCCATTGCAAGTACCTCCCCTGCCGTATTTTGGGGTCTCCGTACTGCTGCGTATGCCAGCAGCACCATCGGCGTCACCCTCTCTCCACAGAGCCGGCACTGCCCCGTCCCCGCGGCCCGCGGAACTCCGGCCAGGGCACTGCCCGCTTACCCACTAGGACCGGCTTCCCGTCCACGCGAGCGCGGTGCTTGTACAGCGTCAGGGCGAAGGTGGAGAGCTGCTGGGGGCGGCTGCGACCGCGTTAAGGAGCCGACGGAGGTGCACGTCCCCTCACCGCGCAGCGACTGCCGGCGCCGGGCCGGACCCGCCGCCCGCCGCCCTGCCCCGCCCCGCCCCGCCCCGCCCCACCGCCCGGCCGGCTGAGGGGCGGCCCCGGCGGCACGACTGGGAATGGAGGGTCCCGAGCGGCGCGGCGCGTGGATACAATCCGTCGAGCAGGAACCTCTCCAGCAGCCTGCGGAAAGAGAACGGCGCAGGGTGAGGCCGCGGCCCCCTCACCTCCCGCGAGGCCCGGCCGGGCGGCGGGGACCGGCGCGGCCACACACTTGGACTTGCCCACGGCGCTGTCGCCCAGGCAGATGATCTTCACGGCCTCCTCGGCGCCGGCCGCGGCCTCCTCCCGGGCCTGCTCCGCCGCCGCCGCCTCCGCCATGGCGCCGCCTCCGCGTCCCCGCTGCTACGCGACACGCGCCGCCCGCCCCGCCGCCCGGCGCCGCCCCGCCCACGCGTCAGCCGTCACGTGGTCGCGCGCCCGGTAGCGGCACGGGGCGATGGCGGCGGCGGGGCGCTGCGCGAGGCCGCTGCAGCTGACGCTGGCGCTGCTGAAGCCGGACGCCGTGGCCCACCCGCTGGTGCTGGAGGTGAGGGCCGGGGGGGCCGGGCCGCCCGCGCCGGGCCGGGCCGGGCCGGGCCGGGCCGGGCCGGGCCGGGCCGGTGGGCCGCCTCGCCCGCCTAGCCGCCGCGCCTCTGCCTGCCTTACAGGCCGTGCACGAGATCATCCTCAGCAACCGGTTCCTCATCGTGCGCGCCAAGGAGCTGCGCTGCGGGCGGGAGGAGAGCCGCCGCTTCTACCGGGAGCACGCGGGTAGGCGGCCCGCGGGTGGCCCGCGGCTCCGGGGCCGGCGGGCCTGGCCGCTGGGCCGGGCCGCGTGACTCCAGGCGCCTTTCTCCCGCAGGGCGGTTCTTCTACCAGCGGCTGGTGGAGTTCATGGCCAGGTACCTGCTGCGTCTGCGGGCGGGCAGCGCGGGGTGCGAGGAGGGAGCTTGCTTCGCGTAGCAGGCGGACCCTTGTCTCGCCTGAGCATTCCTGCATCCGGAGGGGCCCACCTCGGCGTGGGATGCATCTCACACGGCGCTTGTGATGTGCTGAGGGGTGGGCAGATAGCAGGGATCAACTGCAAGAACGGCATCCCCAGTGTTTTGGGTTGCCATCACCTGGGAGGAGGTCATGCTCACAGTCTATTTCCAAACCATGGTCTTATTTGCTGGTGTTGTAGTGGATCTGTGTCTTTTCTCAGAGAACACTGCACTGTAGTTATATTACTTCGCTTCTTGGAGCTTGTCATATTTATAAGAACGAGAAAGCTATACCCTGTTGTAACCTTACCTATTTCTGCTCTTTCCTTGTCCTTTCCTCAGTGGCCCTATGTGGGCTTATATCTTGGCTCATGAGAATGCTATCTCCCTCTGGAGAACCCTGATGGGACCCACCAAAGTATTCCGAGCCCGAAACAGTGTCCCAGATTCCATCCGAGGAGCTTATGGCCTCACTGACACCAGGAATACCACTCATGGCTCAGGTAGGCTTTCTTGGCCGAGTGCTGGGTGGAACTAGAGATCAGTGAGGAGTGAATGATGGTGTTCTGTCTGCCTTTGTTTACTTTCTGTTCGGAGTGTCAAAATTCATGATTTGATCTCTCTTGCAGATTCCACGTGCACCTAGCCTGTTACAACCAAGCCTGGCACTTTTCTTTACATCCTCAGATTCTGCCCTTTCATTTGAGACGTAGTGCATCTTTAAGGTGCAAGACTATCATCTCTCATCTTTTTCCTCTATTCTAACAGATTCACCAGCATCAGCCAGCAGAGAAATTGCCTTCTTCTTCCCAGAGTTCAATGAAGAGCTCTGGTACCAGCAGGAGGAGCCACATCTACGCTGTGGTCAGGTGTATTACAATGCAGAGGAGCGTGTTCACTGTGTATTCAAGGATGAAGAAACAGAGTTGACCTGAGTTACCTGGGGGTATGGCTTACTGATCAGGAAGTAGCTTCTAGCCACTCTGTTTGGGTCAGCCCCATAACAAGCTATAGAACTATGACATGTCATGAGGAGTGAAAGGGAAGGAAAGACCTAGTGCACATTACACAGAGCTGCTTGGGATTGTTGTTCATGCAGTGTGTAGGTTCTGGGACACTTCAGAAAAAGCTTGTCCAGTATTTGGAGCAGTACTCCAAGTTGATACAAATACATACCAATACACTTCACCAATCCCTAAAGTACTTTGTGCATGAGCAGTACAGGTGAGTTCCTCAGAGGATTAGCTGGAAATGGGATTGCTATTTCCAATTATAGGCAGCTAGGGTATAAGCTCTGCCTTATACTAGGCTCCAGATTCTTTTTATTTACTCTGTTCTCTCAGTTCCTTAAGGAGGAAGAGGGGAAAAGGGAGGAAAAATGCAGTGGTGAGCAGTGTAATAGTAACTCTTATGTCATTGCTTTCCTGGATCCAAGCTAAGAAAAGATTTTCTTCAGTCTTGCGATTCATATCGTAAGAATCTGGTAGACGTCATGGTTTGAAGCTGTTTTCTAAATTAAAGCAGTATATTTTGTCAGTTGAGTTTCGTCTGGACTAACAAACCTGCAGCACATCCTGTAGAAGTTACAGAAAGATGTGGAACAGTCTGGTGCCTGTGAAGCATCTTATATTTTGTGCTTTTAGAGTTTCTGATTCATGAGGTTAGTACTTCTTGTGAAATTTGTTAGTGGCTCTTAAGGATGCGAATATTGTGAATCTATAATAAAGGTTAAAAAAAGGTAGTTGAATGCGGGTACACAGAAGCTGTAGAAGTTCTGCCTGGAGCTCTTTACATTAAGCCTTGTAACAAAATATCTAATGGCAACTCAAAGACTCAATTGCATACCCTAAGATTATGGGTTTGCTATGCACTGAAGCACTGAGTTTCATATCCTTTGTAAATTACATGGACAAAATCTTTCAGTCATCCTGATAATTGATAATAATACCATGTGGTGGTGCATGAGTATGGTTTTGATGAGCATGGCAGAACCTTGCATAGTACATCTGTCTTCTTGTACTAATGCATTTTGAGAATGTTTAATGCATTTAAACAGTCCCTTAATAGCTTCTTCCGATGCAGATTTTTTTTTTAATCAAGGTGCCATGTCATACAGAGTGAAATTTCTTTCATGTAATTTCAGATGCGCTGTATCATTGAAGATACGTTTGTAATGTACTTAGGACAACAAGCTTGTTTGCTTGAGGCCTTTTTCTGAAGTTTAATGTGACAAGTGTCAATGATAATAGTTGCTACAGCTCTGTTGACTGAGCTCCAAATTAACCAGTGTGTTATTTTCTCATGGATCAAAAGCAAGTTTCTCTTTGAGTAGTTTAAGACTAAGTTTAAGCTATGTGAAATCTTTGGTACTTGTTCAAAAAAAGTTAATTGTTCAAAGTGGTGCCACAGAGCTTCTTTGTTTAAGAATAGAAACATTTTTTTTCTTTCCTTACTATTATATGAGATTAAATGCAGCTGTTATTTTGTTTCAGGTACAGATCAAAAGGATCTGCTGACTATTTCTGCATTTTTGCTGCTTTTATTTTTACTAGCAGTATCCAAAGGTGGATGTGTTCATGACTGAGTAAGAATTGATACAAGCCTGAAATCATGCTGTCCCGAATGCTACTGACTATTGATATTTTATTGGTTCCCCAAATTGAAGTTGTGTGTGTTTTTTCTTGCAACTATTAATCATTTTTTCACCTTTCTTCTTTACAATGTGTTTTCTTTATTGGTTATTAATTTGGGATGTCATTAAATGATAATTCCTATCTCTTTGCTGTTCATTTTAGGTGTTTATTTTTCATAATCATTTAAGGTTATTACATTTGGTGAAACTGATACACTGTCATGATGTTTTCACAACATAACTAAGAGCTAACATTTACTAGTACTTAGATAGCTGCCAGTTGTTAAGTTAGTATTAACATTTCTTTGGTCTAGCAAGACTGTACTTAAGCAGAGGTAGTCAGAACTGTCAAGTTCCATTTCCCCAGACAAGGTGTTTGTTTTGCAAAACAAAAGATATTCTGTGGAATTTATCAGGAGAGCTAATATTGAAATTAGATGTTAATTAGATGTTAGATACAAGAGGTAATGTCAAAAATATTTTTTTAATGTCTAAGGTAGCCTTTGGATTTGAGATGACAGCAAATGCTTATTTTGAGGGCTCTACTGGCATCCTTTCTGCTTTTTCGCCCTTCCTTGTAAGAGCTTGAGATTTTATTTATTTATTTTTTTTTTTTACTACTTCTCTAGTGACAATTAGCATCTATATTGTACACTGGTGCCTCCTGGTTCTCTGATGATGAGTCATCTTTGATTTTGTAACTTACAGTGATTTTAAAGCAAAACAACCTATACCCTTTCTCAGTCTTCTTTTCTTGCTCCCCCATTCCCCATCCTTAATCTATCTTTAAAGAATAATAAATTCAACTTGTGCTGTATTTTTTAATTTTTTTTTACACTTGAGTCAAACACCTCTTAAGAAATCTTGGTAATGCCTGGCATATGCTATTTCTTCTTCCATATTGATTTTCAGTTTCTTTATTTGAGCTCCAACATTCTGGCTTAAAATATTACAGGCAAATTATCTGCAAAATTAAGCTAAACCAACATTCAATGTTTCATGCTGCAACGTTCTGACGCACAGTAGACAATTGTATATTTGTTGTTGTTGTCCACTTCTTAAAAAGGCTTAAGCACCTTCAGCCTCTTGTTTATTCATGCCTGAATATATATATATTTATATAGATATAAATATATATATAAATATATATATTTATATCTATATAAATATATATTTCATATATATATTTGAATATTAGGTATTCAACACCTAGTGGTACTTGAATATGAGACTGAGATGTTTAACCAGTTTGCTCACTGTGGAGGGAATGCTCTGGTATTTCATAAAAATACTGCAGTCTTTTAAGTATAACTTGACCAACAAATTGCTTAGCTCCCATACCTCTCCTTGGAGTAAGGATATGGGATAGATTTCTGAAAGTTATCTATAGTTTATTTTCTCTGGAAAAAAATAACTACTGTCATTTTTAATGTAAGTATGGAGCTTCAACAACAGCTTGTAGAATTGACTTCTCTTTTCTTAGGTGTTTTGTGGAAAATGTAGAAGTCGGGTTTTGTTTCATAGAATCACAGAATGTCTAGGTTTGGAAGGGTCTTTAAAGATCATCTAGTTTCAGCTGCCTGCCATGGCCTGGGACACCTTCCACTATACCAGGTTTCTTAAAGCCCCATCCAGCCTGGCCTCAAACACTTCCAGGGATGGATTATTCACAACTTCTCTGGGCAACCTGTTCCAGTGCCTCACTACCCTCTGAGTAAAGAATTTATTCCCAATATCTAACCTAAATCTTCCCTCTTTCAGTTTAAAACCATTAGTCCTTGCCTTGTCACTACATGCCCTGACAGAGAGTCCCTCCTTTTTTCTTGTAAGCCTCCTTTAGGTAATGGAAGGCCCCAACTCCTTCAGCTTGTCTTCATAGGAGAACTTCTCCATCCCTCTGATCATCCTCATGGCACTCTCTGGACTCATTCTAACAGGTCCATGTCTTTCTTGTGCTGGGTCCTAAGAGCTGAATGCAGTTCTCCAGGTGTAGTCTTTCAAGAACAGAGTAGATGGGGACAATCACCTCTGTCATCCTGCTGGCCATGGTGGTTTTGATGCAGCCTAGGATACAGTTGGCTTTCTGGTCTGCAAGCATACATTGCTGACTACTGTTGAGCTTCTCATCAACCAACACCCCTAAGCCTGTTTTGACAGGGCTGTTTTCAACCCACTCACCACCCAGCCTGTATTCATGCTTGAGGTTGCCTTGACCCAGATTCAGGACCTTGCACTTGGCCTTGTTGAACTTCATTGTGTTAACTTGGGCCCACCTCTCAACCCAGCCAGTCCCTCTGGGGTAGATGATGTCAGTTGCTCTTTGATCTGCCGATGCTGTAACCCCATTGTAGAAGGCCACCAGATTTGTCAAGCATGATCTGCCCATAGTGAAGCCATATTGGCTGTCACCAATTACCTTTTTTTTCCATGTGCCTTTAGCATATTTTCCAGGAGGATCTGCTCCATGATCTTGCCAAGCAGATGTGACACTGACTGTCTTCCTTTTGTCACCAATATGCCTATAGGAACCTTTCCTGTTGCTCTTGATGTTCAAGTCCAAATTTAATTCAAATTGGACTTCAGCTTTCCTAACCTGATCCCTGGCTGATTAGACAATATCTCTATCCCTCCTAGGCTCCATGCCTTTGTTTCCACCCTCTGCCTTCTTTTTCTGTTTTAGTTTGGTCAAGATCTCCTTTCTGCAGTGCTGGACATGCTTGAACTTCAATATGAACTTGAATCAAAGGCAGCCAAGTGGTATATTACAAATGATATCTCTAATGTGTTTTTCTCCATCCCTTTGGCAGCACTGTGCAAGCCACAGTTTGCTCTCACTAGGTGGGGCATCTAGTACACCTGGAATCGACTGCCCCAGGGGTGGAAACACTGCTGTACCCTTTGCCATGGACTGATTCAGACTACACTGGAACAGGGGGAAGCTCTTGAACACCTGCAATACATCAGTGACATCATTGAGTGGGGCAACACAGCAGCAGAGGTTTTTGAGAAAGGAAAGAAAATAATATAAATTTTCCTGAAAGCTGGTTTTACCATTAAATAGAGTAAGGTCAAGGGACCTCTAGAGGAAATCCAGTTCTTGGGGGTAAAATGGCAGGCTGGATGTTGCCACATTCCAACAGATGTGATCAACAAAATAACTGTTTTGTCTCTGTCAACTAGCAAAAAGGAAACATAAGCTTTCCTAGGCCTTGTGGGATTCTGGAGAATGCATGTTCCAGGCTACAGACAGCTTGTGAGTCCTCTGTATCGAGTGACTCAAAAGAGGAACTACTTTTAGTGGAGCCCCAAGATAAAATAGGCCTTTGAACAAATCTAACAAGAAGTAATAGCTCATGAGGTAGCCCTTGGTCCTGTCCATACAAGATCAACTGTGCAAAATGTATTTTATGCTGCAGCTGGGGAATATGGCCTCACCTGGAGCCTTTGGGGGGTGAAAAACAAATAAACAACAGCAAAAAATAAAAACTCAAGGTCAATCACTGGGTTTCTGGAGCTAGGGCTATCAAGGATCAGAAGCCAATTACACTCCAAGTGAAAGGGAAATACTAACAGCATATGAGGGTATTCAAGCTGCTTCAGAAGTTGCCAAGAGGAGCTGTGCTTCTGTACCATCACAGCTACCTGTGTTTCACTGGAAGTTCAGAAGGAGAATCCCCACTATATGTCATGCAACCAACACTACATGGAGTAAGTGGGTAGCATTAATTACACAGCAGGCTTGAATGGGGAAACCCAACTGCCCAGGAATCCTGGAAGAGAACATGGGCTGGCCGGAAGGCAGAAATCTTGGAGTATCAACCAAAGAGTAATTTGTGCCATAGAAGCACCACCATATAATGAGTTGCCAGAAGATGGAAAGCAGCATGTATTATTCACTGACAGATCCTGTTGTGTGTTTCGGAGCCATCAGAAGTGGAAAGCTGCTGTGTGGAGTCCCCCGCTATGAGCTGTAGATGCCATGGAAGGGGAAAGTGAGTTGAGTCAGTATGCAGAAGTGAAAGCCATCCAACTGGCTCCAAAAATTGCTGAAAGAAAAAAGTGGATAGTATTCTACCTCTATGCTGACTCACGGATGGTGGCAAATGCCCTGTGGGGGTGGCTGCAGCAGTGGAAACAGAGCAGCTGGTAGTGCGCAGAGGTAAACTTACCTGCTCTGTGGCAAAGTATTGCTGCCTGGGTAGAGGACCTGGCCATAAAGGTGTGTCATATAGATGCTCACATGCTCAAGAGTCGTGCCATGAAAGAATATCAGAATAATGAAAAAGTGGATTGAGCTTTGAAAGTTAAAGTGTCTCAGATGGACCTGGACATACAGGTGAGATGCTTGTAGCTCGATGGGCCCATGAAACATCAGGACATCTGGGGAGGGATGCCACACACAGATGGGCTCACGTTTGAGGGCTGGACCTGACCATTAAGGCCATCGCACAAATCATGTGAGCTGCGATGAGGCAAGCCATGAGAGTAATGTTCTCCCTGGAATAGGGGGCAGTGTCTAGGATTTCGATATGGTGAGGCCAGGCAAATTGACTATATTGGACTGGACCACTCCCACAAACTTGTCAAGGCAAATGTTACATACTCGCCATGGTAGAAACAACTAACAGGTGGCGGGAAACACATCCAGTAAACCATGCTACCACCCAAAACACCACCTTGGGCCTGGAAAGGCAAGTTCTGTGGCATCATGGCAGAACATGGCATCACTTCATTAATGACCCTCTATCAGGGAGTGTTGTGATAGAACAAGGGGGAATTATTTTAAACTAAAAGAGGGTGGCTATAGATTAGATATTAGGAAGGTGGGGGGTGGTGGTGGAGTTAGATGATCTTTAAAGTTCCTTCCAGCACAAACCATTCTATGATTCTGTGAAAGTAAGATTCACCTGTAAGAGAGTCAACTTGTGTGTGTAGTTAGATTTAAAGAGGCAAATCTTGTCTTTATTGTTATCAGCATTTTACTTCTCCACAATTCTGGCAACAGCTGGACGCTAGCTACGGAATAAGATTAAATGTGTAAAAGGAAATACTAAATAGCAATGGACACCACCTGAGCTGGGTATGGTCTGGATTATGGTCAGAATGGGAGGAGGGAGAGATTGACCTGTAACTCAGGTACCCACATGCCTACTTTGCATCATCTGCAGCTGAGCTCTACTGCAGCCCCCCTCTGGAGTTCTCACCAGTGATACTCAGGCTCCACCACATGTGCCACACATGTGCCACCTTTGCCCAGGTCACAGAACCACAGAAAGATGGAGTTTGAGAGACAGCAATAGAGACTGACTAGACTAACAACCCTACTCAAAGCAGGGTCTCCTATAGCAGGTTGCTTTGGTGGTTGTCTCATTACCCTTACTGTAAAAAGTAAAATAAAAAAAAAAAAAAAAAAAACACTTTATTATGTTTAAGTGAATTTTTTAGTCTTTCAGTTTGTACCTGCTGTCTGTCATCTATTCACTGGATACCACTGTTTACTGCCTCCTATCAGTTATTTATGTGCACTGGTAAACCCTTCTGAGCTTCTCTTCTTAAGACTGAACAGTCTCTTGGCCTCTCCTCACATATCAGATGCTTAAGTCCCTTCATCATATTCATGGCCCTTTGCTGGACTGCAGTTTTCCTATGGCTGTCTTGTCTTGGTGAGCCTAGAACTAGTGAGAGTACTGTAGAGTAGCCTTACAGGTGCCAAACAGAGTGTGAAAGATCTCCATTGACTTGCTGGCAATGCTCTTGCTAATGCACCTGACGATGCAGTTGGCATTTTCTGCCACAAGGGTGCATTATTGGCAATGCTGTTGACCAGTGTCATGGTAAGCTTGTTGGTCACCAGGACACCCAGGTACTGAGCATTGTCACATGGAATTATTCCTGCCCAGCTGGAGGATATAATATTTCTCTTTACTGAACTTCATGAGATTCAGTAAATTGGTCCATTTCTCCCTTAAGGAAATGAAGCCCAGGGAGGAACCGTGCCAGATCGGGAATGCCCCCAAGGAACTGAAGCCTGTGGAGGAGCCATACAGGAGCAGATTCACTCCTGAGGGAACTGAAGATCATGGGTGAAACACAGCTGAGTAGAGAAAATGAGTAAGAAAGAAAAAGTATTGGAAGAAATAAGTAAGAAGTAAGGAGTGGCAAAAGATTGCACAACATGCTGACCTCAGCCTCCTGCAGTCTCATCTCACCAAAAGAATTGGGAAGAACTGAGCATAACACAAAAGAAACACAAAGGGAGTTGGTACCAGGGAGAAGAGGAGTTAGGCTGAAGCTGAGCCTGGGAAAGGGGAGGAAAGGTTTCTATTTTATTTTATTTTATTTTATTTTGGTATCTCGTTTTTTCCTCAGTACCTGAATGAGTAATTAAAAGTTTACATTAATTGGCAGTGACTTAAGTGAAATTCCTCAAGCTGAGATTGTTTTGCCCATAATAGCGAATGTTAGGGTCCAGGGATGACAGGCTCCTGGGACTGTGGGCAGAGAGTGGGTGGAGGTCCCAGGTGAGAATAGTCAGCAATATTAAGGCATATTAGTACCCTCAGGTCTTTACACTTTTTGCCTTGCTCATTCCTCTCGGTTTCCTGACTTCCTCCATGTTGTGGTTACTGCATGTAAGACTGCCGCTAGCCTTCATATGCCTGAAAACTCTTTCTTATTTGTGAGTACCAAGTCTGGTAGAGAGTGTTCCCTCATCACCTCCCCGATCTCCTCTATCAGGAAGTCAATGGCAATGCTCTCTGGAAAATGGGATTGCTTGTGCCATGCTTGGCATTGAAAGTGGTGCATACCTGCAAAATTGGCTTGAAAATGCCAAAGGTGAGAAATGCTGGTTATTGGAAACAGATTCCAGGGATGCTCAGACTATGTTATGCCTGGCACATGTCTTCAGAAGGAACATGATTCTGAACTGTTCCAGCCTGACAGGTCAGGCAAATTGCTTTCTGGCATGGTTTTGGCTGGGATAGAGTTAATTTTCTTCTTAGAGACTCACACAATACTGTATTTCAGATTTTTGAAGAAAATAGTGGTGATAACACACCACTGTTTTAGTTGTTACAAAGCAGTGTTTACACAGATCTAAAAACCTTTCTGCTCCTTGTGCAACCCTGACAGTGAGGAGGCTGGGGGTGTACAAGAAGTTGGAAGGGGACGCAGCAAGGACAGCTGACCCAGGATGACCAAAGGGATATTCCTTACTGTATGACAACATGCTCAGCAATAAAATCTGGGGTAAAAAAGGATGGTGGGGGTGGGGATTTGGAGTAATGTCATTTGTCTTTCCAAGAAACTGTTATGTGTGATGAGCCCTGCTTTCCTGGAAGTGGCTGAACTCTTGTCTCCTGATAAGAAGTAGCAAATGAATTCTTTGTTCTGCTTTGCTTGCATGCACAGCTTTTGCTTTACCTGTCCTCATCTCAACCCCTGCATTCTCAAACTTTTACCTTCCTGGTTCTCTCCCCCATCCCATCTGGGAAGAGTGAGCAAGCAGCAGCATGGTACTTAGCTGCCTGTGGGGTGAAATTACAACACTCCCCAAAACACCCGTTGCTCTCCATTGTTGAGTAGAGAGCACAGAATGACTACTTCAGGTGAGTTTGTCATCTTTGTGCTACATTAAGTTACTACTCTAAACACATCAAGAAATCAATTAATTGTCTGTAAATTTGGTTATCATACCAGCAGCACTGTCTTTCTATGCAAAACTTTTCTCAAGGGCTCTTGCTGTGCTCCGTTTACTCAAGGCATGCTACATTCTGGCCTCCTGCATTGCCACAGACACTCTTGCTAAATTATTCAAGCAGGAAACCATTTCTAAAACTTTAAAACACACATTTCTGATTCTCTGTCCTAGCTTCACATGGTGAGACCATTCTCCAGGTGCTTACAGCAGACACCGTAGCTCTGACCGATGTGTCTTTGTAGCACCCATGTGCAGCTGTGATCTGGCTCATACCACTCATGAAGTGGGTCTTGTTGCTAAATGCAAACATCTATCTCCCTATGTGTGTCAGGAACCTGTTACTCCCAGTAAAAGGAAGGAATATCAAACTGCCCTTCCTAACTATAAGAACTGGGATATCTGATATGGCTGTAGTGTATGTATATAGCTAGACATACTGCCTCTGTGTAGAGCAGGAAGTTGAGCAAGAAGGTAAAATCAGTATTACAAGTGGTTATGGAACTTCAACTTCATATTTTCTGTTGCAATAATTTATATTTTCCACAAAGTTTGCTGACATTCAGGTATTTCATAATGACTGATAAGGCACTGTTAAATTATTTAGCTTTTTCTCTTTTTGATACTTCAAAAACTCTGTGTGTACTTTTTTTTGGCCTAGAGTGTGAACTTTTCAAAGATGGGAAGGTGTTTTTTCTCCATTTTTCATTCTTCTACATTCTGATGCAATTGATTACAGCAGATGTAAACAGATTCAAAGTTATTGTATGAGTGACTACATCAAACTTCTAATAGCTCCCTGTGTGCCTTGTTTAGAAGTTTCACAAAAACATGCTAGGTGGCAAAGTGAAGTGCTCTGGGCATTTACTACTTGGCACTGAAACCCTGGTGGCATATTCTCTGTGGAGGGGAGCCAGCAGGGAATGTATACCAAGCAGACAAACTGGAAGCAAGAAAACTAACTTTTCTCTCAAACTTCAGCATTCTATTTAAAGCATCTTGTTTGAAGTGCAATAATTGGCCCCCGGGGCAGGCTTGGCGCCCAAGTCTGGGCAAGGGCTGGGTAAGAAGCCTTAGAGGTCTGCCCCATGCAGCATGAGGACGGGACTGGTGAAAGGATAAGAAAGGGATGGAGATAGGGCTGCAGTTGCCATGGCTGTCCATTAAATAATCATTAGGCAAGAATCATAGAATCATAGAATGGCTTGGATTGGAAGGGATCTTAAAGATCATCTAGTTTCAATCCCTCTGCTATAGCCAGGGATGCCACCCACTAGATCAGGTTGCTCAGGGCCTCATCCAGCCTGTTCTTGAACACCTCCAGGGATGGGGCATCCACAACTTCTCTGAACAACCTGTTCCAGTGTCTCACCACCCTCTGAGTAAAGAACTTCTTCCTAACATCCAATCTAAATCTCCCTTCATTCAGTTTAAAACCATACCCCCTTGTCCTATCATTATCTTCATGAGTAAAGAGTCCCCCTCTATTCTTTTTATAAGAACCCTTTACTGAAAGGCTGCAATGAGGTTTCCCCGGAGTCTTCTCTTCTCCAGGCTGAACATCCCCAGCTCTTTCAGCCTTTCCTCATAGGAGAGATGTTCCAGCCCTCTGATCATCTTTGTGGCCCTCCTCTGGACGTGTTACAGAATCACAGAATCACAGAATTTCTAGGTTGGAAGAGACCTCAAGATCATTGAGTCCAACCTCTGACCTAACACTAACAGTCCCCACTAAACCATATCCCTAAGCTCGACATCTAAACGTCTTTTGAAGACTTCCAGGGATGGTGACTCCACCACTTCCCTGGGCAGCCTGTTCCAATGTCTAACAAAATAACGACCTGTGTTATAACAGGTCAACATCTCTCTTGTACTGGGGGCCCCAGACCTGGACACAGAACTCCAAATTGGGTCTCACAAGGGCAGAGCAGAGGGGGACAATCCCCTCCTTTGACCTGCTGCCCATGCCTCTCTTGATGCAGCCCAGGATACAGTTGGCCTTCTGGGCTGCAAGTGCACACTGCTGGCTCATGTCGAGCTCCTCATCTACCGTAACTCTGAAATCCCTCTCTGCAGGGTTGCTCTCAATAGGTTCTTCTCCCAGTCTATATTCATGCCTGGGATTGCTCCATCCCAGGTGCAGCACCCTGCACTTGGACTTGTTGAACCTCATTTGGTTCACGTGGGCCCACTTCTCCAGCTTATCCAAGTCCCTTTGGATGGCATCCCTTCTGTTGTATTAACTGCACCACTCAGCTTTGTGTCATCTGCAAACTTGCTGAGGGTGCACTCTATCCCATCATCTATGTCATTGATGAAGATATTGAAAAGCTCCAGCCCCAAGACAGACCCCTGAGGGACACCGCGTGTCACCGGCATCTAACTGGACATAGAGCCATTGACCACTACTCTCTAGGTGCAACCTCCAAGCCAATTCCTTATCCACCGAATAGTTCACCCTTCAAATTTATATCTCTCCAATTTAGAAATCAGGATGTCACCTGGGACCATGTCAAAAGCCTTACAGAAGTCCAGGTAGATGATATCAGTTGGCCTTCCTTTGTCAACTGATGCTGTCACTCCATTGTAGAGGGCCACCAGCTTGGTCAGGCACAATTTGCCCTTCATGAAGCCATGCTGGTTGTCTCAGATCACCTCCTTGTCTTGCATGTGCCTTAACGTTGCTTTCAGGCAGATCTGTTCCATGATCTTGCCAGGCACAGAGGTGAGACTCACCAGTCTGTAGTTCTCCAGGTTTTCCTTTCTACCCTTTTTAAAAATGGGAGTGATGTTTCCATTTTCCAATCACTGGGGACTTCACCTGACTGCCATGACTTTTCAAACATGATGGAGAGTGGCTTGGCAGCTACACCAACCAATTCCCTCAGAACCCTGAGATGGATGTCATCAGACCCCATAGACTTGTAGCTGGTCAGATGCATCAAGAGGTCCCAAACCTGCTCTTCACTTACAGTGGGATGGACTCTGCTCCCCCAGCCCCCGCCTAGAGGTTTGGAGACTTGAGAGATGTGGGAAGCCTGACTGCCTGTGAAAACTAAGGCAAAGAAGTTGTGAAGTACCTCAGCCTTCTTCATGTCTGTTGTTAGCAGTCCTCCATCTACAATTTTCAGGGTATACTCTCCTTAGTCTTTCTTTTCTGGCCAATGTACTTGTAGAATCCTTTATGGTTATTTTTGCATCCCTTGCCAAGTTTAGCTCTAGTGCCAAGTGCCTTGGCTTTCCTGATCCCATCCCTGTACATCCAGACAGTGTTTCTGTACTCTTCCCAGGACACATAGCCCTGTTTCCACTGCCAGTGTAGTTCCTTCTTTTGCCTAAGTTTGACCAGAAGGTCATTGCTCAGCCATGATGGTTTCCTGCCTTCCCTGCTTGTTTTTTTGCACATGGGGATGGAGAGGTCTTGCGCTCTAAGAAAAATATCCTTAAAGAGTTGCTAGCTCTGATCAGGTCTTCTTTCCCTAATGACAGTGTCCCATGGGATCTCATCCACTAATTCTTTGAATAACTGGAAGTTTGCTCTTCTAAAGTTGAGAGTCCTGACTTTGTCCTTTGCCAGGCCTACGTCCCTCAAGATCACAGACTCAACTAGGGCATGGTCACTGCAACCCAGACTGCCTCCAATCTTAACCTCTTTAATGAGGTCATCCACACTGGTGAGCACCAGGTCCAGAAATGCTTCTCCTCTGGTTGGTTTTTCTAATACCTGGACCAGGAAGTTGTTTTCAATGCACTCTAGGAGCCTCCTGGATTGCATACTGCCTGATGTGTAGCTTTCCTAGCAGACATCTGGGCGATTGAAATCCCTCAGCACAATGAGAACCTGTGAATGTGATGCTTCTTGTAGTTAGAGTAAGAACGCTTCATCAAAAAGCTCCCTTTGAATGCTGCTCATTAGTCACAGGACAGCCTTTACCTATCCCTTTCCTAGTACAAGCTGGCCGGGATGAAAAGCTGACCCTGGAGCTGGTGACAGGGCCCTGTGAAGTTGTTACACCTCCTCCAAACCCTGCAATGCAGGGATGATGCCACAGGTCAACAAGTCACTTTACATTGCCTGATCCATTTATACATACTCTCAGCCCCTGGCAAACACAAATAAATCAGGTCAGCTTTGGCCCTTTTTATAGATGGATTATGTAGGTGCAACCATTACTGACTTTTTTATTTTTCCTGCAAAGTAAATACTAGCGGTCAATTAAATTGAATGAAAATCATAGAACCATTTAGCATGAAAAAAGAGCTCTAAGAACATCAAGTCCATCCATTAACCTAGCACTGCTAAGTCTATCGCTAAACCATGCTCCTAAGCACCACATCTATACATCTTTTAAATATCTGCAGGGATGGTGGCTCAACCACTTCCCTGGGCAGCCTGTTCTAAAGCTTCACATCCCTTTCAGTGAAGAATATTTTCCAAATATCCTCTGATCCAACTTGAGTTCGTTTCCTCTTGTCCTGTTGCTTGTTGCTTGGGTGAAGAGATCAACACCCCCACCTCACTACACAGTACCAAACTAGTTATGCCTGTTCCCTGCTACAGAGTAGCTTGAGGCACTGCAGTTTTCTTCAGAAATTTAATAAATAAATGCAAGTCTTAGAAACAAATGTCACCTTGTATTCCATTACCATTTTCAGAAGATACAGAGTGAGGCTTTTGTCCTATCTTGGGCAGACCGAACTGGAAATGCCAGATTTTCCTTATTCTTGCTTATGGACTGGTCTAGTTAGCAGAGTATTCCAGGCAATTTATCTGAAAAAATAATAAAAAAATACGTGTGTGTATATATATATATATATATATATATATATATATATATATATATATACACACATATACTTCTTGAAGAAAACTCAACTCTTTACTGGAAAAAAAGCAACGAGAGAAATCTGAAATATTGTTCTTACAAAACCTGATAAGAATTTAATTTCAGAGGTCAGACATGCTAGTGGGAAAGAGGTCCAACCCCGCTCAGAGCAGGACCCATTAGCACAGGTTGCTCAGGGCTGTAGGCAGGTG
Organism: Aythya ferina; assembly: GCF_964211825.1. Lineage (NCBI taxonomy): Eukaryota > Metazoa > Chordata > Aves > Anseriformes > Anatidae > Aythya > Aythya ferina. The sequence continues at coordinate 207,267,054 of NC_140296.1, forward strand.
AGGGCTGAGTATCTGCAAGTACAGAGTCCATAGTTTCTCAGGGCTTAGATATAGTGCTTGAAGGATTTTTCTTCCCAGAGGGGGATGTTGCTCGTTACAACTAGGGCCTGTTGCCCTTTCTCATCATAATGCACCTGTGAGAAGAATCTGTCTCCATCAGCTCTTCCTGCTCCCATTAGGCAGCTGCAGACTGCAATGAGGTCTCCCCTTCACCTTCTGCTCTTCAGGCTGAACAAATCAAACTGTCAGCGTCTCTGCATACATCCTGTGCTCCAGCCCCAGAGCCTTCACAGAACCCACTGGGCAATGTATGACATGACTGACTTGTAAAAGGGAGCTGGAAGTTTGGTATGCTCAGTTGTATCGATGCTATAGTAAAAGAGGGCATTTTCCTACAATCTCTGTCAAATAAGTCTGAGTGCTACAACTGTGGTGTTTATAAGAAAATTATGAAGAATATTACCCATGGAGCTTTCTAAACAGGGATATTCAGAGGAAAAGGAGAACACAAGCCTGAGCCAGTTTGTACTAAAACTGTTGGAACTACTGTTTGGCTGACATCTGGCAGAGCAGTTTTAGCACCATCAAAACTACCTCAGTGATAGTCCAAATCACTGAGGAAAAAACAAACAAACAAACAAACAAAAAGAGAGCACAAGCCTGCTGCAGACAACAGGAAGAAACATCGCCATCAACAAAGCACTGAGCTCCTCAATCAGATGTGGCCACAGAAAGAATACAATAAAAGTGTATTTAAAAAAAAAGGGGGGGGGGGGGGGGGAGGAGAGGAACAGGAAGAAAAATGCATTCAGCTTTTATATGTCAAAGCAATAGCAATATCAGTGAAAGCAGTGGTATAAAATTATCTGGATCATCAGGTTCAGAGAATGGTGATTACCAAGTCATTCTCTGCCTGGATACCAGTGACAAGTAGAGCATCACAGATATCTGTCCACCTGACCTGTATTGTTTAGCATCTTCATTAGTTACATGGAAGAGATGGCACTCTTGTCAAATTTGCAGGTGACACCAAATTGAGGGTGTGTATGTTCAAGGGCTGCCTTTCAGAGGGACCTGGTCAGGCTGGAGGAATGGGCCAACAAGAACATCATGAAATTCGACAAGAACAACTGCCAAGTTCTATGCCTGGCAAGACAAAGCACCTGGGAACAAGACAGGCTGGGGATGCTTGTAGCAGCTCTGTGGAAAAGGCCCTAGGAGCCTTTGTTGGACAGTGAGCTGGATACGATGCAGCAGTTTGCCCTGGCAGCAAAGATGGCCAAGGGCATTCTGGGCTGTGTGAAGAGAAGCAAAGAAAATAGAATGAGGCAAGTGGTTATGCCCCTCTATTTGTTACTCCTGAGACCATATCCAGATACTGGATCCAGTGTTGGGCTCCCCAGAACAATGTCAACAAACTAGAGGAGAGTTTCAGTAGAGAGCCACCAAGATGATCAGGACTGGAGCATTTGCCTTGTGAGCAGAGGCTGAGGGTGCTAGGCTTGTTCAGCCTGCAGAAGAAATGGCTTTGGTGGGTACCACCTAGCAGCCTTACTGTACATATAGGAAAGAAATCCAGAAAATAATACCAGGTTCTTCACAATGGGGCTTGGACAGAGGAAGAGAGCAGTAGGCAAAAGTCAGGCAAAGATATTTCAAGTTCAAGATACTTCCTTCTGAATGGATGTAAGGAACAACAGTGACTCTGAAGCTTGTGAGGTAGTTGATCAGCATCTCAGAGAGGCTGTGGCATCTCTGTCTTCAAGGGAGTTTCCAGACCTAACTGACTACAACCCACAGCAGCCTTGTCTGACCATGGAGCTGGTTGTGTTTTAGGTAGTGGGTGGGCTGTGCAGGCAGATTACTGCCACCTGGAACAACATCATTAATTGCATTGTTTTCCTTGTCTCTGTGTCCAAAAGAAACATTTGTGTCCAGGTGCAGTCCATGAACACTGAGTAGGCACTACAGCTGTAGTAAGCTGATATAAGCGATGATGGTTTTTGACTGAGAAAGAATTCTTAAGCTGGTAAAGATACATCTGTCAAAACAAACAGGGAAACATGGAGACGTTCACAGTTTTTTACAATAGTGTATGTTTTTTGAAAAGCTTAGCACTTACGATTGAACAAGTAAAGGGCTCTGCACCCAGTTGAGTCTGATTTCCAGAACTGCTTAGTACTCAAAGGATCTGAGCCCAAACCTTGTGGTTACGCAACCCAAGGATAGACTTGATATGCCTTGGTAGAACAGAGGAGGATACGGCATTGAAGTTTCTCCTCATAAAGGCTGCCCTGAAGAAAGAACTACAAAAAAAAATGGACATGGATTGCCAGAAATAGCTACCAAGTTTCTGGCATCTGACAAGATTTCAGTATATTTTAATATTTCTGCCAAATATTGATGGTCTCAGCAAAGCCTTATTTCAAATATCAGTGTGGGAGGGGGTTTCTCCAAGTGCTGCCAGCATGCGTCTTCATATAAAAACATGAGAGAGTAGCCAGATTATATGGGAATACCAAGCCACTGAATTTCTGTGTGGAGCAAGGAAATATTCATCATTGTTACAAGAGGCAAAACTTTTAAAAGTCTAAGCAAATTACTGTGTCAAAAAGTCCTTTTGTCATGGTGCTTCGACCTTGTCAGCCCAGCTTCCCTGAAAATGCTCTCTCAGACAGGGCCTGGCTGAGTTGCCCTCAGAACAGCCTGGAGCGGTGTGTGGGGTCAAAGTGAGTCTTGTGTCAGGAGGGCTTCATCCCAATTGCTCAGATTCCACTTGTGTAGTCTGACTGGGGTATGTGTCTCTGCTCCTTGCCAATGAACAAGAACTACCTCTGCAAGCCTCTCCCCCAGGGTCCTCATGGGGTTAAAAGCAGCTCCTCTGCTCACAAGCCTAGCGGACACAGAGGCCCTTCCTCATGCAGGTAAGATGCTGTGGGCAGCAGTCATGAACATTGTTATTTTTCCCTTGTAGCAAGCACTGGATATCAGCCAGTTTGCTGTTGGACATGGAGGTAAGGGAGTGCAGGAAGGGCAGGCCCGCTGCCCATGGTCGGGACAGCAGTCTTGTTTATGGTGGGATGTTCTTAGGGGTCTTATTCATGGTGGAACCATCTCAGGGGTCCCTGTCAGCACATGGTATGGCACCCAGGACTCCTAGGTGTTCCAGGCATGCAAGCAGGCTGTGGCTGCTGGTGATGCAATCAAGTCTTTTTCAGAATAAATTAGTTCTGCATTATTGCCGGCTTCCTTAGTTCAGCCATCACCTCAAACTGGTTCTGGACCATACCCAAGTTTCAGGATTCTACCTCCCATGGCTACTTGCTCCAGGTTATCTGGTCTGCTCAGCTAGGTTCAAATGGGCCATGATAGCTTGGAGAAGAAAGCCACATTCTCCTTCAGGAGCAGCTAGCTTCCTTGGGTGGGCACACAGCATATTTGGCTTCCTGTAGGAGGTAGGGTGACACACAACACCCCAAAATGCTGGATCTATGCAGAAGTGCACTCAGATGATGCAAAGCACCTTCTTTAGGCATTTCACTAGTGGTAAGCTGGGTCTCAAACCAGTGCATCACTATCACACCAATCAACAGTGCCTTCCTACATCTACAGGGAGTGAGAGAAACCAATTGCCTCCCCAGCACTAACAGCAACAATGCTCCCTCTCTGCTCATCTACACAGCCTTTTGGGGCTGGTCAGCAGTGAACAACGGTGTAGTTTCACTGGGAAACAGCTGGGGGTCATTAGTGACCATGAGAAATCTCTTTCAGTGCAAGTGAAAGAGGCTCAATCCTGTGCAGTGTGAGGGAGGAAGCAAGATTTTCCTACCATGTTTCCATTTCATTGTGTACAGGATGTCTGAGGACAAAAGATTTAAATCAGGCATTTCTCGTCATGTGGCTGTGTCACTGACTGCTACATTGCTCCATACTATGGTGAAAGATTAGGCTCAGCTTCTGTGAAGCTTCTGTGTCTGCACTGTAGTCCTGTGCCTTAACACCTAATCAAGCCTGAATTTGTCAGTACGGGGAGTACATCATCTGCGGGTCTCCAGCCCTCTGTCACTACTGCAGCAGAACTAACAGTTCCCCGCAGTTGCTGGAAATACCATGATTGACATGTCATCACTGTGTACTTGCATCAGCCCAAGGGCTCATTGACATCATGTGATGGGCTCACTCACCTCTTTCTCACCTACTCTGATTTTCAAGGGTTGAGCTCAGAACATAAACAGATAACTAGCCATTACATACCTAATCTCCTACTTTGAATTTATTCTTATTTTTAGCACTCCTTTTATTGACATTCCCATGTCCCTCCTGCGTAACAGGGAGGTCCCCACCTTAACTGGAGCCATCTCCACTGTAATTTGTCAGTAGACTCCTGCTGCTGGCTAGCAGGTTAGTAGTAAAAGCATCTGACAAGGTCCTTAGCAGAGCATGCACTCACACCTGTACCACGGAGGCATCTGTGCCCTACCAAAACTGACTGCCTCAGTGCTGTGCATGTTCATGTTCATGCATACATAGTTTTGAACCTGTACAGAGAAATGTGCACATTATGCAGCTTTGCAGACAGGGACAGATGGAGATAGGAGATGTTTCCAGGGGAACACTGCTGTGTGCTGTTCCAGCTCTTGTCTCTCTCAGGAACATGATCCTGGTTGCTTTCAGGACTAAAGTAACACTGAGACAAACAAGCTGTGCTATTCTTGCATCAAAATCCATATTGCTTTGGCTGTGGGCTGACTTGAAGGAAGAGATCATCCCTAATTTCCAGAATACTCGATGATTAGTCCATTGGAGTCCAATGGATGATAGTCCTTATGTTCCTGTCAAACATATGCAGAAATAGTAATTAAAACAACAACAAAAACACTGTTAAAGAATATGATGACTTTGGACACTGCTGAAGAGCTTGGCCAAGCAGTTGCCACTCAGCTTTGCAGCACCCCCACTCAAGATGGAGTATCAAGTTTTTATGTCATTGAATGTGCTAAGATGGATGTATATAGACTTTTCAGGACCCATAGGCAGAGAAGGCAAAGAGGTGGAGTAGCCCTCCACATGAGGGAAGGTCTTGATTTTATGGAACTTACTTATAGTGATGAAAGGGTTGTATGCCTTTGGGTAAGTCGGGAGAAAGGCTAACAAGGGAGATATTGTGGTAGAAGGATGTTATAGACCACCCAACCAGGATGAAATATTTTATAAGCAGCTAGAAGTTTTGCAATTGCTAGCACTCATTCCCATGGGAGACTTCAACTTTAAGCGCAGGAAATTCTGGCTGAATATGAGGGAGCACTTCTTTACTGTGAGGGTGACAACACTGGAACAGGTTGCCCAGAGAGGCTGTGCTGTCTCCTTCTCTGGAGATATTCAAAACTCGTCAGGATATCATCCTGCGCAATGTGCTCCAAGTGATCCTGCTCTGTGGGGGGTTGGACTAGATAATCTTCAAAGGTCCCTTCCAACCTCAGCTATTCTGTGATTCTGTGATTCCCAGTTGTCTGCTAGAAATACAATACAGTGGAGAAGAAACAGACTAAGCGATTCCTGGAATGTGTGTCGGTAACTTCCTGACACAGGTGGTCAGAGAACAGACTTGGGAAGATGTCCTACTAGACCCGTTGTTTACAAGGAAGGTTGATGTGGTTGATATGTTGGTTGGAGGCTCTCGGGCATAATGATCTCAAGATGATAGAGTTCTTGATCCTTTGGGAATCAAGGAGGCAGTCTCATTCTCATGGCTTGGACAGATCTACTGTTTGCTGTGTAGAAAACTATCTGGATGGCCAGGCTCAAAGGGTTGTTGTGAATGGAGATAAATCCTGCTGTCGGTCAGTCACAAGTGGCGTTCCCCAGGGCTCGGTATTTGGGCCTGTTTTGTTTAATGTCTTTGCCAATGATCTTTATGAGGGGATTGAGTACATCCTCAGTGAGTTTGCAGATGACACCAACTTGGGTGGGCATGTTGATCTACTTGAGTGAAGGAAGGTTCTGCAGAGGGATCTAGATAGGCTGCATCAATGGGATGAGTCCAATTGCGTAACTTTCAAGAAGACTAAGTGTGAGGTCTTGCACTTGAGCTGTAACAACCACATGGAGTGGTACAGGCTTGGGGAAGAGTGGTTGGAAGCTGCCTGTCAGAAAAGGAACCTGGGGCTGCTGGTCAACAGCTGGTTGAACAGGAGACAGCCGTGTGCTCAGGTAGCCAATGAGGCTAATGCCATCCTGGCCTGCATCAGAAATACCATGGCCAGTGGGAACAGGGGAGTGATTATCCCGCTGTGCTCAGCACAGGCAAGACTGTATCTCAAGTACTGTGTTCCGTTTTGGGCCCCTCACTGCAAGAAAGTTACTCATTTGCTGGAACATGCTCAAAGAAGAGCAATAAGACTGATGAAGGAACTGGAAAAGAAGACACATGAGGAGTGGCTGATGGAACTGCGGCAGCTGAGTCTAGAGTAAAGGTGACTGAGGAGAAACCTCATGGCTCTGTACAACCTGAACACCCTGTCACCTCATGGCTCTGTACACCCTGCCTGCTGCAACCTGAAAGGTTGCAGCAGGCAGGGTGTTGGTCTCTTTTTTTCAGGTAATAAGTGGTAGGATGGGAGGAAACAGTCTCAAGTTGCACCAGAGAGGTTTAGATTGGATACTGGGAAGAATTTCTTCATGGAAAGGGTGGTTAAGCATTGGAACAGGCTGCCCAGGGAAGTGGTGGAGTTCCCATGCCTTGTGGTATTTAAAACACATGGAAGTGATGCTTACGGACATGGTTTAGAGGTGGAGTTGGTAGTGTTAGGTGATGCTTGAGCTTGATAATATTAAGGGTCTTTTCCAACCTAAATGGTTCCACAATAATGGTGAATTAACCTTTTGACTGCAAATTTTCCTTTCAGTATTAAAATTAGAAACAATAAATAGAGAGTAAGAGAAATTAAACAGAACTAAAAGTAGTGAACTTCACCATGGAAACATTAAAGCTCTTAGTCTACTTAGCACATTGAAACAAACACTAAGACTGATTACAGTGTGCAAGTGTAAAAACAAGGAGAAAATACTATCACACTAGAGGCTACCTAATCTGGAAGAGAAAGACCTGAAAAGCATAAATGGGACAGAGCTGACATTCCAGCAATTCCATCAGAACAAAACGCAAAAATTTAGCAATGTTTTTAATTTCTTAGAAAGCATAAGGAAAAAAAAAAAACTCCAAGAAAAAGCAGTAAATTCTCCATTGCTCACTGTTTTAACATCATGCTGCAATGTATGGCAGGGGCTGCACAAATGGAGAGCAACTTGGCTGTAAAGGACCTGGGGATCGTGGTAGACAACAGGTCGAACATGAGCCAACAATGTGCACTTGCCACAAAGAAGGCTAACAATATCATTGGGCTGCATTAGGCAAAGTATTGCCAGAAGGTCGAGGGAGGTGATCCTGCTCCTCTACTCAACACTGAGGAGGCCACACCTCAAGTGCTGGGTCTGGTTCTGGGCTCCCCAGTACAAGAGAGACATGGACATGCTGGAGAGAGTCTAATGAAAGGCCTCAACGATGATGCAGGGACTGGAACCTTTCACTTATGAGGAGACTCTAAGAGAGCCAGGACTGTTCATCCTGGAGAAGAGAAGGCTGGAAGGGGATATCTGAAGGGAGGGTGCAAAGAGGACAGAGCCAAGCTCCTTCCATTGGTGCCCAGTGACAGGACAAGAGGAAATGGGTACAAACTGGAACACAGGCGGTGCCATCAAGAAACTTTTTCTCACTGTGTGGGTGACCAGGCACAGGTTGCCCAGAGAAACTGTGGAGTCTCTCTTGTTGGAGATCTTCAAAAGCTATTTGTACATGATGCTGGGTAAGCAGCTCTGGGTAGCCCTGGTTGAATAGATGGCCCTAGTTGGACAAGAAGATCTCCAGAGGTCCCTTCCAAACTCAGCATTCTGTGATTCTGTGTTACATGCTTTGGACAGAGAAATTAAAAACATATAAATGAATGTTAAGCAAGGATTTATGCCTGAAATAATTTAATCATGTTATTATAGTGAAGAGACAGGACAATTGTAATCAGTTGCTAAAAATGTCTTTGAAGAGAAACGGATTTTGTGTGTGTGTGTGGCATATTCACTTTGGCCTTGTATAATGGCAATGGAACCCTGAATAAGCATCAGGAAATTTCTCTAATGTTCACTAAATTTAGAGTGACAGGAACTGACTGATAGCTTGGGGACATTGCTGAATACTGATCACAGGAGATTTGTCAGAGAAGATCGAACTGTTACCCATGAGGAAAAGCTTCTCACAGATACCCTGTACAGATGCAGGGAGGCAGACATGATGGCGTCTTGTTTTGAAGTGTACAGTTTCCATGTCAGAATAGCAGAGAACTACTTCCTTGAGTTCAATTATGTGCAGTACCCTGCCTTGCACTCCAGCCATACCTGGTACTGTCAGTGAAAACCAGTCCAGAACCCAGCAGCAGCTAGAGTTCCTGGCAAAGACATGCTCAGTGATGGTTGCTACACTGACCAGTTACCTTATTCTCTGATTCAAGAATATTATAGAGCACTAACATAGAATCATATCACAGACTGGCTCAGGTTGTAAGGGATCTTAAAGAAGTAGGGAAGTGTGGGGTCACCATAAGTGCAAACAGGAGAAAAAGAAAGACATGCTGGGTCTTCTTCAATGCAGTGGGTGAACCAAGGAAGTGTAGGTTAGTCAGGATGTGCAGTGGTCATGGTTTTTCCTGTGTGACTCTTGCAGTCAGGTCACCAACACTGAATAACACATCTATTGATTGCAAAATGCCACTGTCTGAAATACCAGTATGGGAGGCTTTCATCCATTACGGAGATAGGACTAAAGCCATCATACCAGTGAAATCCTTGCTTTGTGGGTGGGTGTGCACCAGTCCTGTGGCTCACAATCTCCACCTCTTCCCAGTGCTCTTTTCTGCCTGCAGACCAAACCAGCTGGCCCCATGGCAGGAGAGAACCAGACTCGGGTGACAGAGTTCATGCTCCTGGGCTTTTCTCATGGCCAGCCCTTCCTCTTCGTCCTTTTTCTGGTTGTTTACCTGGTCACGCTTCTGGGGAATCTTGCAATACTTGCCCTTGTGTCCCTGGATCCCCATCTCCACAACCCTATGTACTTCTTCCTCAGCCATCTGTCCTTCTTGGACATCTGCTACTCATCAGTGACAGTACCCAAGATCTTGTCAAATGTGCTGCGCTCACAGGCAACCATCTCCTACTGCGGGTGTCTGGCACAAATGTTCTTCCTGATGGCGTGCGCAGGAGCCGAGTGTGCACTCCTAGCTGTCATGGCCTATGATCGCTATGCAGCAATATGCCAGCCCCTGCACTATGTCCACACCATGAGCCGGGGTGTCTGCACAGTGGCAGCTGCGGGCTGCTGGCTCTGGGGTATGCTGGATTCAGCTGTGCACACACTTCTGGCTTCTAAGCTGTCCTTCTGCGGGGCTGCCCATCTCCAGCACATCTTCTGTGATGCTCCCCCACTACTGAGGGCAGCATGCAGCAACACCCACCCTGTTGAAGCGGCACTCCATGCTGCTAGCGTTTTTGTGGGCCTCAGCCCCTTCCTGTTTGTCATCATCTCCTACCTCCGCATACTGGCTGCTGTCCTTGGGATGCCTGTGGCTTCTGGCCTGCACAAAGCCTTCTCCACTTGCTCTGCCCACCTGCTTGTGGTCACCCTGTACTTCGTGACAGCCAACCTGAACTACAACCGACCGAACACTGGCTACTCGCCAGTGGCTGACACAGTGGTCTCTGCGCTGTACTGCATCGTCACCCCCATGCTGAATCCTCTCATCTACAGCCTCCGCAACCAGGAGGTGCAGAGGGCCCTGCAGAAAGCCCTGCGGGGATGGGGTGTGTGGGGCTCCCCAGGCAGCAATGCTGGTGTGGTGTTGGCCCCTCATCAGCTAGCTGTAGAAAATCTGTGATGGCAGCAGTAGGCTTGGGACTGCCTGGGAAAACAGGGGGTGCTTATGGGATACTGTCATCATGTGTCTGACCCTTGGCATATCACTGATAACAAAAAGGCAAAATCAAGTCGGGATCAAGGCTATAGGATCCAGGTTCCAGGATTATGTATCACATGCTGAGCTCAGAGAAGGACCCACTGCAGCCACATTATCATGGAATCATAGAATCATAGAATGGCCTGGGTTGGAAGGGACTTCAAGGATCATTTAGTTCCAACTACCTTGCCATAGCCAGCGATGCCACCCACTAGATCAGGTTGCTCATGGCCTCCAGCCACCTACACAAGGTCTGCATGATGAGGGAAGCTGTCACAAGCTGTACATGCAGATGCATGCCTGCAGGCATGGCAATGCTTCTGCAGCTGTGCCACAGAGGTACACAGTGGCTGGAAGAGACCAAAACATGATCATCTATACCTTGGTTACCAAACAGACACAGCAAAATTGGGGCGGGGTGTGTTTGTGGGGAGAGATTAACAAACAAAATTTTGAATTAAAAACGACATCTCACCTAAAACATAATGTGTCTTTCCCATGATTGGCAGACAGAGACTGTGATTTTTTTCCAGTCTCAAACAGTAAGCAGGGATGCTGTACTACCCTCCAGGAGCTCATGTTTTTTTTTTCTTGTCCAGGTGCAGGATGGGCCACAACAAACTTGTGAGCTATACTGGAAGCCAAAGGTGCCATAATGGGGTCCTCCACAACCCTGCTGCTGGCATTTGGCACTGTGTTGGGATATGTTTCTGCAGCTTCTCACAGGCTGCAAGGCTCAGCAAGTCCTTGATTTATTCCTGATGTGATGGTACTCACATATCAACAGCCAACTCCTATAGTGGCATGTTGAGCATCTAACCTGGAACACACTGGGTTAGAGGAGGGCTTCAGTTTGCATCGGGTTGTCACCTGAATGCTGCTTTAAATATTAAAAATAAATGTCATGCACATTTCCTCTTACCCTGCTTTCAATCCACTCGGCCTTTTCCTCATATCTGCAATAAAGGAGGGCTAGAAAGGAGGACCCTTTTCACTGTGTAAGGAATGGAGCCTACAACAGACACCTGACATGTGGTGGCATGAAAAACAGGACACAATTTTGATCATGTCAGAACAGAAGCAGTTTATTATTAGTGCAGTGCAGCAGAAGGACAGACTCTGCTCACATGAACTTTGTCCAAATGAGGCAGTTACAGAATTTATATACCTTTAGGTTATGCAACTTGTTCTTTTCCAACCTGTGCCAGCAAAGCAGGATAGGGGAAATAGCAACAAAAGGAGCCCCTAGCCTGTACATGAATAATTCACTCCCTTGTTAATTAAATCATGCTGGCTGGTGAGATAATTAGCTTCAAATAGTCCTTAACTAGTGAGGCCTGCAAGGACCTATGAGGAATAACTATTTCACTTCCATGGTAGGAAGTGGTGGCCTGACTTCAGCACAGAGAAGCAAACCACCCACCAGTACAGGGAAGCTGAACCAAATACTAGATGAAGGAACTCACCGTTATCACTGACTGTAAAACATGCTAGTCTTTAGGCTAGAGAAAAGCTGTGAGTCTGTTTATCTTGCACATGTGCGCTTATTTATACTGTCAGAGCTGTTAATAGGAAAAATGGAACTCAAAAATATACCATTCGCTGTATCCAGCAGCACTTATTCTGATTCATTTTCCAGAAGGAAAGGATCTCCCTAGAAGAACATTCCTCTGTTGGAATGCCTGGATGGCGACCAAAACAGTTAACATATTCCTTATTAAGTGAAGCCTTTTGGTATTTTTCTGTTGCTACAAGACATATTTACCGAAGTCATTGTTCTCAGAAAATAATCTAAATTTTATATTTCCGTTTTCAAAGTTTACCCCAGAAATAACATAGCTCCCAATAATTTTCTTGGCACACAGGGGAAAAACAAATAAGTAATCTACTACCTTAGCAATATTATGCTTCATCTTCATCGACCAACACACACTTGTCTTGTTTAATGGAACAGCTCATTACATCGAAGCTTATGTCTGTTTGCAGACAAACTCAGCAGTGTTCACTGTGAGGATCAGCTGTTCCTAGGTGTCAGCCCTGAATCTGCCCAGATAGCCCCAGCTCATATTTCTTTGCTCTGCACTGCAAACATACTGTGTCTTGCAAGTGGAAACTTCTTGGGAAAAAAGGCAAGTTCAGCCTTCACTGTGCTGTTTTCCCTTGACAACTGGGTAGGATGAAGTCCAGGGCAATAGCTCAGGAATCTCTTTTTCTACAGCTGTATTCTGGACTTAATCCTATGAAGAAAGAAGGCCTGTCAGATAGAGGTGACAAATGGCAATTCAAAAATAAAAGGTCCCTTCTGCCCTGACAAGATTAGTTATTTTTTCTTGCTGTGAATTGCCCTGATGAAACAGAAATGGACACACTTCTCTTGCAAGCTTTCCAGTTGACATATGGGACAGTCTAGACAGAAAAGATGTCATATCACATCCACATGTTCTGAAAACTGTCCCATATAGAACTGGATGGGAAACAGAATATAAATATCTGAGTGTGGGTGTCAAGAGGATGAAGCTGCTCTCTTTTCAGTTGTGCCCAGCAATAGGATGGGAGGCAGTGGGCACAGACTGAAGCACAGGAGATTCTGGCTGAATATGAGGGAGCACTTCTTTACTGTGAGGGTGACAACACTGGAACAGGTTGCCCAGAGAGGCTGTGCAGTCTCCTTCTCTGGAGATATTCAAAACTCGTCAGGATACCATCCTGCGCAATGTACTCCAGGTGATCCTGCTCTGTGGGGGGTTGGACTAGATGATCTTCAAAGGTCCTTTCCAACCTCGGCCTTATTGTGATTCAGAATCCATCCTGGGCACAGGCCAAACATCTTGTTAGAAACTGCCAATTTGCTCACTGGTACTTCTTGCACGTAGACATGCCAGGCTGAGCCAAATTAAGCTAACAATATGTAGAAGGCTGAAGCAGACAGAGGCAGAAGTTTGGAATAAGGCAGCTTGGACAACGCTGGTCTCACTGCAGAAGCTTCACATAATTTGCTGGGAAGAGGCCTACTTTTCCCCGGCACTGACCCCGCCACCAGCCTTCATCTACCATCTCGATGTGTGTGATTGTGTCATCAGGATCAAAAGAAATTTCATCATCTCCATCTGCAAGAATTGATCAGAAAACAAAGTCACAGTGTAAAGATAACCCCAGAGTGAACTGTTTTAAACCCTCCCTTAACTCTGCCCAGGAGAATACAGAACAAGCAGGTTGATAAATCCCAGAGTTCATCTTATCCCATCTATTTCTACAAACAGCACAGATAGAACAGAGAAGGAGCAGGACTTCACAGATGAAAGATGAAGTGTCTATGTTCCAAACTAAGGTCTCATTCTATTTTTCCATGAGGAAGAAATTGAAACAACCAACTCAAAATCCTTTTACCACTGTTGATGGTGTGAACAACCATCTCCCCACCCCACCTTGGCCAAATTCCCAGTGCCTCTCCTGTCAGGATGATTGCCTTTCCCACATCCTGGATGGCACACCTACCTCCTTGGTAATCATAGAGAGCCACAGCACAGGTCCCAGGGCTCTCCACCTCATAAACATTGTGCATTTCCCCTGCAGAAGACAGGATTGGTAAATAAGAAAGAGGCTGAAAGCAACCAAAAAGATCTGTTCAGTGCCACCCTCCACCCATCTGTAAGCCTTGGTGAGAACCATATCCAAACGCCATCAACAGGTAGAGGTGTTTTATGGCTCAAGGCATGGTGCAATTTGCCTCCGCTTCTGGAATGGGAGAGGAGAGGATCATAATGCTTCCTGTTCCTCCTTCCAAAACAAAAACAAAAACTGATGTAACTCCAGTTTGCCTCCTTTGCCATTTACAGTACTGGTGAATTTGAGATGGAAATATCAACAGTAGCCTATGCAATTTGCTCAGGTGCTTGGAGAAAGTCTACCTTGCTGCCTCCCCCCTTCACACCCAGGAGACCAGATCAGGTCTCATGAGCACCAGCATTTTGAGTGACAAACTGTGAATAAACAGGGATCCCTGTATCCTCAACACAGCACTGGCAATCAATTGCCAAGACACACTGCATCAAGTTAAAGAGCGTCAGTCCAGGTGCAGCTTCTTCAGAGCCCATGGCAGCCATCCTGCCCTCTTGCCTGAATCCTTCTTCAGCAAAGATACCTGCTGCCTGATGCAGCATCCCATGCAGCTGATTTTGCATCTAAGAGCAGGGCAAGGGGCTAGGAGACATAAAGTCTCTATCAGCATGGATTGTTAACTTGACCACAGAAGATTTCAGGACACAAAAGCCCTCTGGAGTCTGTCCCATACACCCTCTGATGCAAACAGACAGATACACTCTCTCTGTACTCACCCACACAGGGCTGGCTGGACGCCTCAGGAAGGATCTCCTCATAGTCCTCACCTCCGTCTTCTCCATGGTTGATGATGGTATCTGGCTTTCCCAAGGGTGCTGGCAGTTCCTCATAGTCAGCACTTGCACTGATGCCATCACAGTAGTCAGAGTGCTCTAGCAGCTCCTCATAGTCTCCACTGACATCCAAACTCTCACTGTAGATGGGTTGATCCTGGCTGGGAAACTTGCACAGCTCTTCAGCCAGATCTGCTGGCCTTGGTGGCAAAGTGGGGGGTGTTTCCTCATCCTCCCCTTTTGCCTCCTGCCAGGAGGTAAGAAAGTGACAAGAAAGTCAACTGGAAAGCATTCACTACAGGCAGCTCTACTATGACTGCACAGCACCCAATGCAAGCGAGCCCACTCCGCTGCATGTGTTTAGTACTACCATGACACAAATAGAACATCATCCACAAAAGGAACTCAGCCACTAGGTCTGGGCTGAACTAGAACCTGGGAGTGCTGAACACACTTTGATGACTCGTTTTTGAGCCTATCTCACATGCATAGCTACAGTTCACTCTACTGCTGCTGCAGTGACCCCACTCCAAGAGCCTGTTTTGCACGGTAAAAGGTGCTGTGCAGCCATATCCCATCACTATCCCAATATTTCCCCCTTACTCTTTGCAAAGCCTCTTCCATGATGTGGCTGCACCCTTCTTCTTTGTGCATGTCTACCTGTGAATCACAGTCCCCTCATAGGCTCGATCCCCTCTGCTCCCCTTTCTGGCTCCCCCCAGCCTGCCTCAGCACCTGCTCTCCTTGTGACACAGGCCTGTCTTGGACAGCTCTCTCAGGGACTCTTGCTGTCACAGTGGCAGGAACTGTCTCTCTGTGGTCCTTCTCTCTCTGTGGGATTTCCTGCTGGAGAAAAGTCATCACAGCTCCTCAGTCTCTTTCAAACAAGTCCATTCCCAACCAAGCAACTCTCAAGACAATTTTTCTCACACTGAAATCTGTTCCAGCTGCCATAAACCTGCTGTACAGACTGGACACCAGCAGGCCTGTAACTACTACTGGGTCTGCAGGAAGCAGACTCAAGGAGGAAATATGTTAGAGAGTGTTTTATTGAAGAAACCTTATCTGCACAACAAACATAGCAACAGCGCAATGCAGAAGGAAGTCTTTTACATATGAAGGTTTGGGTACAATCTCCAGTTTGGAAAACCTTGAATACATACTGCTGGGATGGCAGTACCAAGAAGGTGCATATTGCATTGTGCTTGCCTGTCACTAGAGGCAAGGAGACTAGACCAAACTGCAGGGTGACATGGTTGGGTGCTCACACATCCTGATCTGTGTGCTGAACCAGGAAAAACTGAATAGCATGGCATTCAATGGCAGTCTCTGGCAGGTACAGGGAAGCTGTTTAGGCAAGAGGTCACTGTAACAAGATTTGGTAGAAGCAGATGGACCTATGTGGCCCTTAGGAAAAGCCTGTTTCACAAGCACTGGGGGACATGGGAAGATGGTCATTTCTCACCTTCTGCCGAGCTGCCTGGCACTCCTGAGCTTGACGTCTCACCCGGTCTTCTTCTGCCTGCCTTTTGCTCTCCTCGTCTGCCAATTTAGCCAGGTTTTCAAATCTTGACCGCAGGCTGCTTGTGCTGCTGGAAGCTGCTGTGGAGATGACAGCTGCTCAAGCCTTCCCAATGGCTTGTTAGACATTGGAACAGGCTGCCCAGGGAAGTGGTGGAGTCACCGTCCCTGGAGGTCTTTAAAAGACGTTTAGATGTAGAGCTTAGGGATATGGTTTAGTGGGGACTGTTAGTGTTAGGTCAGAGGTTGGACTCGATGATTTTGAGGTCTCTTCCAACCTAGAAATTCTGTGATTCTGTGATTCTGTGATTCCTTTCCACCACCCCAAGCACCCAGGGGACACCTGGACCTCTGCCTCTGCCAGAGAAACTTGCAATACAGTCACCTTCTTCAGTTTTTCAACACAGGCTAAATCCACAGCCCACCACAGCCCCTGCCTGCCAGTGTGCTGCCACAAAGGGACCATGAGATTCACAGCTTCCCACCAAGCCCAGGACTGGTACACAATTATCTCACCTGCCTCCACTGGTCTTGTTTTCTCATACGAGGAAGTTGGACTTGCCATCTCGTTAAAGCCAGCAGCACTCTGCAAAAGGAAGTGTCCAGCTTGTTAGACAAGGCCAGTACTGAGATTCCACTAGATGGGTTTGGCTGTTGGTGACCACAAACAAGTCACAGCTTTGTTCCCAGCTATGTCTGCCTTCATCAGTAAAACTGCCACAGCTCTGTGGGAAGGGAGGCTGCTGACTGCAGTCCTGCTCTCCAGTGCCTCCCTGCACTGCCAGAAGTATCTGCTGATCTCCAGCCAAAGGCAAGGGCTGTTCCTATAGAGAGGCAATGCTCCAAAAACTTCTAAAGGCTATGTGGAGCCAAGCCAAGGAGGTTTAACAGTGGTAAGAGGACTCCTGTATGGGACAGGAAGGCTGGGCACTCAAGGCACGAACACTCACATATAATGCTGCAAACAACTGGGGTGATGCCTGACAGTCCACCTCTTCCTGAGGTCCGGTAAGTGGTGAACCAGTCCCCTGCACCCCCAGAGGTATGTGGCATGGAAGCACTTCCCTGTTGAATGCACAACCGCAGCTGCACAACCATGAAAATGGCACTGCCCTTCATCAGGTCATTGCCTGCAGTATATTTACACAACAGCTGGGGCTGGAAAACTTTAAGGAAAAAATGTGTGTGTGACTATCTGAGATCCTGATGGCTTTATGAGGTGTGAAGAGATGGCTAAACTGTTAATTAGATGTATAGTACAGTTTAATTCTCTTAGAGAGTTCTTCACTGGCTCTACTCATAGTCACATCACTAAATACTGCCACAAGAGAAAGCAGGTGTGTGACTGGTCAGTCTGAGAGTGGAATGATTCAAAAGCAACTGAGAATGGAAAATATTTTTCCCTTCCTCCCTGTCTTCCCAGGCTGCATCCCTCTGTGCCCTCTGGCATTTACAGTTCCCTCATGCCTGCAATGGTTGTGCAGTGACCAGTGGGACCTCATCTCCATCTGGGAATTCTAAACTCCTGCAGCAGTGCAAAGAGCACTGACTAGCAGGAGGCAATAGTAAACTCCTGCATGCAAAGACTTACCTTATCTACCCTGTCCTTCTGGACCCCGTAGCGGCCTCCAAATCCTTTGGCATAGTCTGTATGGAAAAAAATGAGGCTAATTTATATTTTATATTTTATAGGCTCCTCTGACTTCAGCATGCTGTGACTAGCGAAACAAGTTAGTTTTGTCTTAAATTGAATGGCACAATGTCTGGTAGCTAGCTACCTGCATCTCATCACACAAGGACCTATGTAAATGAGGCAAAATGCTCTACATGGAAGATTTTAAGACTAATTTTTTCATTCCTTTCAGTGAAGTGCACTGCTGTTCACTACTGTATGATGGCAAATCTCCTTCCAAGTCACTGGGTCACTTCCAAGTGACTGGGCCAGTCATGCCATTTGAGTGCAGTGTAGCCTTGTTCACTGAAGTTAGATATACAGTGCTAGAAGCACTCAAGCCATTTCCTTCCCATGTGCTCATTTTTTTTTCATGAGCTTATACAATCAGGACTGTACCTGACAAGAGAAAGCATAGCACAGTTGGAGAAGCCTGATTCAGGCACTTGTATTCACATCTGTCACTGATCCAAACAAGCTGCACTCTAAACCCTATTCTGGCAGAGTTTATCCTTGTGCTTTGGGAGTTCACAGTGTCTCAGCTGCTCCACCTGCCTGCAATTCCACAATATGCTATACACATTCAGTTTATATCAGCTGGATCTCTGTCAAGTACAAACAGGTAGCTCTACACCTACATGTGCTTCAAGGAAATTATGCTGCCACAATCTGGCAGCATTGCTATACCTGTTTGGGATGCATGGGGTTGTACTTCCTCCTGATGGTCCCAGCCAAGAGCACTCTTGTCCTGTCGATCCCTCTGGACCCCAAACTTCCCACCAAAGCCCGCAGAATAGTCTTCAGTCATGGGGATCCAGACCATGGAATGGAGGTGAACGGAGAATGGAGGGAAAGAGAGAAGTGGTAGAACTGTGAGCACAGGCTGTTCTCACAGAAGCAAGGACTTGGAGAGAGATGATGACAGACAGGGAGCAAGGCCAGAGCTCTCCACTGGTGGATACATCAATAACCCTCCCTCCTCCTGGAGACACAACACCTGCAATCAGCATCTCAGCATAATCAGCATCGGGCATGCAACAATTCCCTTAGCATTCCACCACACATACAGCAGGTTGCAAGCACCAAGTACAGAACTACATGGCCCCAACAGGGATAGTCCCAAGCCCCAGTCCTGACACAGCCGCTGCAACTGGCTTCCCAAGCTCACCTTTCTGAGAGTCATGCTTCTCCACCTGGCTCTTGTAGTCGAACCCCACTGCTGCTTTGTCCACCTTGTCCTTCTCCACACCATAACGGCCACCAAAACCCTTGGAGTAATCTGGGGGGGGGCAGAAATGACTGAGATTCTACCTCAGGTATGGGGCTGGTGAAGGAAAGACTGAAGATGGGGAGGAGCATCAGGGAGAAGGACAAGTAGCAAAGATGATGGACAACACTAGAAACAGCAGGCACTCGGAGAGAATAGAGTGGAGGACAGGGAGTACCGAGGGCCATTGAGGATGAGGGTCCATAGGAATGGATGTATGAGAGAAGACTGGGTCATACCAGCAAGAGCCCAAGAGCAATGGGCAGCAGGAGACATGTCATGCACAGAGGGCAAAGAAGGAAGGTAACATGCCAAATGCAGATGGGGAAGCAGTAGGAGCTCCAGCCATCAGAAGATGCAAAGCCACGACATGACTTAGGGGCCCTGAGTGCCTGGGTATCCACTCACGCATCTGCACAGCAAGCATCTCAACTTGTGGTCTGCCTGAACAGGTCTTTGAGTAAGCCTTTGAAATCACTGAAGAAATGGCAAACTTTTTTTGTATGGCTTATATTTGCCATAGTGGAGTCCCAACATCTACAAGGAAACCGCTGAGTCTGGATGCTGCAGCAAAGGCTGAAAGCCACATTTCTGGAGACATGCTACAGATCCTCTCAGTCTGTCTCTGTATCTTCTAGAGAAGCCTAGCAAATTCAGCCTTATCAATCCATGAAGATTTTGCCCTAGAGAAACATGCATGAAAACATTTTGGATTCATGAATGGCTCTCAGAATAATATTCACTCAATTTCATAGAAGCTCAGTCACTTAAGGTTGAATAAGACCAGAAAGTAATTATTAAAATCTGTAATTCTGAGAAATTTCTTAAATTTTTCTCACTTCAACTATTATTTACTGATTAGACCATCACAAAACACACCTTTTAGGAAGTTGTCTTCAGCAAATATAGATTTTATGACTGTTACCTTGATGCTAGAGTTTTCAACATTGAAACATTTTTATGAAAAATAAAGCAAATACGCAGCTGTTCAGTGTAACTTCTCCTTGCCTTGCTCCAAACATTTTCATTTTGTCCTGAGTGATTTCTGTGGTTTTATACTGCCTGACGTTTTATGCCTACAATTTACTATGAGGCCTCTTATACAAGAATGTGTTAATGTAACACAATTTTGCTTGAGTTATTACTTTAATATCAGCTAAGAATGCCTCAAATCTTTTTCCTTCTTTTATAATTTCCTCTGAAAAATAATTACAAGTCTTCTTTTCTTGGTAATGCAGCATTCTCCACATTTATGTGAAACAGTAACAGGCCTCGTCCTCTCTTCTTCTCTTGTCTGCAGAATATTTAACCTTTCATTTCAGTTCTTGCAACGTTCTTTCAGAATATAGCTGCTTTTATGTATATGTCAAAGTTTGATTGAATGATCTCCAGAACTCTGCAAGAGTTTGAGTGCTGTAAAAGCTTTTGTTTCCTTATCTATTGTTGTGCCTTTTCTTATATGCCATTTTTTTCAGAAATCATTTCTTATATCCTGCAGTGATTGGGTACTCGCTGTAGCAGTTTCTCAGGAGGACTTTTAAAGGAATGGGATAATCAGCCATTTGTCACCAGGTGTGTGGGGGGGTGTCCTCTCTGCTCAGTCAGGACACAGCAAAGCATAACAGAGAGGCAAGAGGGATGTACAGCAGAAAGGTGGTTACAGGACAGCAGGCAATGGAGCCACAGTGCTGAATGACTGAGAATAGGAATCTGCAGACAGGAGGATAATAAAGGAGGTTGTTCCATAGCAGACAGCACAGGATATCGGGAGAAGAGAAAATGGGTGAAGCATTAAGGGACCAAACATGCCCATGGACTTGCCTTTCTGGGACGAGTGTTTCTCCACCTCACCCTTGTATTCAAAACCCAGTGCTGACTGGAACAAGAAGAGGGAGGAATGTCAGTCATCCTGGGGGCCAAGCCAGATTTCATCCACCCTCATCCACTGCCCTGGGGCCTGCCTGGGACCCTGCTCCCAGTCCTGTGCTCTACATGCAGATACATGGCCACTCCTCGTCTGGCAAAGACCTCCTCAGACTTGCATTCCCATTGTCCCTGTGGCAGAATGCCCAGAAATGCAACTCAGGTAAAAGGGCCATAATCCTGACCCCACAGCCTGTTAACTGGCAAAGCCTCTGGGCAGTGTCTGCAGGACTGCATCCTGCTGTCACTGGCCAGTCCTGCTGTGGCCAATCACTGCCCATGGCAAAGCTTGTGGGTTTGGAGATGAGAAACACCCCCAGCTCCCAAGAGCAGCGATGTCCATGACACAAACATAGTGCTGCCTGGATAGGACACTGCAGGCATATTAATACACACCAGAGAGCCAATCTGCATAAGTACGCTGCAAATTATCAGCTCTTGTCCTGCACACAAGAGGTGAGCTATGTTACAGTGGAGACCATGGTGCACAGCATACCTAGACCTACTCCCATCAGCACATTGAAAACTGCAGCAACAATTCTAAATGTAGTAATCCAGATTTTAGCAGCAGCACTCAGCATAGGCTGCAAAAACATACTTCAGTTGCTCCATTCAGCTCACCTTATCAATCCGGTCCCGCTGTATTCCAAACTTCCCACCAAAGCCCTGTGCTGCATCTGTCTGTGAGGAATGCTTCCCGACATCAGCGACATACTCATGGCCCATGGCACACTAAGGAGAGAGAAAGCATGGCATGAGCTCCTTGACACTCAGTCCAGTGGACTAACAGAGACATGGGCACCGAGTTGTTATGTCCTGTTGACAAAACGCTTGCGGCCATAAGGAGACAGGTCCAAATTGACTACAAGGCAGGAAGGTCCGGGTACGACTGCTCCCTTTTGGCCTCCTGGAAACTCCGCTTCTCACCCTGTCATCCTAGTACCATGCAAATCTACATGGACCACACAAACTGAATAATATTGCAGTCTTATCATCTCACTTCAGACAAAAAGGTATTAAAAGCTGAAAGCTACGGAGAGAATTATGATGATGATTAGCAGAAAACATAAAACATTTTATATGAGAACAAAGATAACAAAGACTATGGACCAGGGCTTCATCTGGGGGAGGTATGAGAGAGGTCTGTAACAGAGAATGTGAGTGGGGGATTATTATTCGTTATTTCTCCAAGCACAAGTAGGAAAGCACCTAATTGTTATGCAGCAGTTTTGAAACAAGCAGTATAAAGTCCTTCTTCACAGAGTAGTTAACTAAGGGGAATGTTGCAAGGAAGCTGTAGAGACAAATTATACAAATAGGTTCAAACACATCGTGGAAACAGACTATGGGCTAGATGGACATGTGTGAATCATGCCAGCTTTCCATTCCTTCCCTTCAGGGTCAGGCCAGAAGACAGGGATGCTGTCTCCTTGATGCAAAAAAGCCTCTTCCAATAAGCCCAGGCAAGTCCTCTACAACTGTTACCTTATCCATTCGGTCCTGCTCCGTTCCAAATTTTCCCCCATAGCCATAGGAGGCCTTAGGGCCAGTCTCCAGCTCCTTCTTCTTGATGACTTCATGTTCCTCTGACACCTTGCTCCTCAGCTGGTGGATGCTGGCAAGACAGTGTCAAGGCAAGTCACTGTGGGATTCTGCAGACCTGTGCATTCAGCTGGAGCAGCCGTGTGCCACTATGCCACACAGAGCCCCATGCACATAAGCACACTGTCAGCAGCCACCATGTGCCCTCAGTGGGCCCCTCTGTGTGGCAGTCACACCTGCAGCCACTGCCCAGTAGCTGGGAGGTGATGTTACCGTGGGGCTTGGCAAAGGACCCAGAGAAGCAGGATCAGTAGATGCACCCAGTCCCTAACCTGCAGTCCCATTCAGGACTTTCACATGAACCCAAGCTTTCCTTCTGTGTGCTGCAGTACTTCACAATGCACAAGGCAGTACCAAACGTCCCAAGGGAGCTGCTAGATAGGGGTGGCTTTGGAGACAGAAGGAGCAGGATGTCTTTAGGATCTTAGGAAGAACTTCTTTACCAAAAGGGTTGTTAGACATTGGAACAGGCTGCCCAGGGAAGTGGTGGAGTCACCATCCCTGGAAGTCTTTAAAAGACGTTTAGATGTAGAGCTTAGGGATATGGTTTAGTGGGGACTGTTAGCGTTAGGTCAGAGGTTGGACTCGATGATCTTGAGGTCTCTTCCAACCTAGAAATTCTGTGATTCTGTGATTTTACCACAGCAGAACAGCCTCGGTCTGAAGGTATTTCACAGTTAACCCCCGATGGCATCACCTGCAGGCTGTGAATTTTGCTTCTGGTGCAACACAAGCACGTCAAAACAAGAGCCTGGGTGCAGCCGGCCGAGCCTGGACGGGCAGGCGGCAGTGCAGGGCGGCCCCGTGCGAGTGGCAGCGCAGCTCCACGGCAGCCGGCAGGCCGCTCACGCCGCTCCGAAACCTCTCTCGGCCCCCTTGTACCCATCGGCCTGGCAGACAGCCCGGGGCGGGCAGCGGGGAGGCCCTGGGTTCCGCTCCGCCCCCGCCGCGGCCCCGCTGTGTACAAGCCCTTATTTGGCTGCTTTCGGCCCGCGCGCGAGGCCGCGGCGGCCGCTTCCCCTCACCGCCCGTGGCCGCGCTGACAGCCTGCCGCAGGCTTCCCGACCCGCCCGGCCGCGCTTACTCGATGTGCTCGGCGCGTCCAGAGCCCGCGATGGTCTTGGCCCCCCAGCGCTGCTCCTTCTCAGAGATGTCGTTCTGCAAAGCGAACCGCAGCCGTCAGCTGCAACCCCCGGTTCCCCGCGCGACGCCTGCTGTCCTCCCGGAGGGCCGCGCTCGCTGCAGCCTCGCCGGGCCGGGCCTGGCTTCGCCCGAGACCGGACGACCCGGGCTGGAGCGAGCAAAGGGGGCCCGGAAGGCTCCCGGGCACGGACAGAACGGGGCAGCGGGCGAGGCATAGCGCGGGCGGGCGAAGGTCGTCTGCCGCCCTGCCGGGCCGGCGCCTGGGGACGCCGGGAGATTCCTTCCCTCCTCTGAGGGAAGACCTAGCAAATAAAAGTGCTGTCGAAATCAAATGATTAAGAAAATATTAGAAAAACGCCAAAATTGACATTTTACTCAAGGTCGGCTGTTCTGCTTCAATTCTTGTATGACAGCACTTGTTCTGACTTTTTGTAGGTCTGAAACTGTATTTGACCAATTGAAGCATGAATAAACTCTTTCCTAATGTAAAGCTAAAAGAAGTATATACAAAATAGAATACATGGTCTCATTCTGTTTGGGCTTATTTTAAATATATTCACAAATGGATGAATTAAGTAAAACAAAATAATTTTGATGTCACAGATTTTATTTTTTAACATTAGTAATTTGAGGCATGTGAGAAGGGGACTTTCTCTTTCATTCCAAGCTAGAATTTCTTATTGGAAATTACTAGGCAAGACTGAATCTTCAACACAGAGGGCACTAGTTGTGTCACTGGAGACTGTCCAGCAAAAAACTCTCTTGGAAAGGAAAATTTCACATAGCTCAGAGAGACCTGTGATGGTAAGGTACGGCTGGCACTCAGTACCACAAGGAGCAGAACTTTTCATGTTCCCAAAAGGTTTAGAAAAAGATTATGAAGAATGAGATGTTTTTGTCTTGAGCCATGAAAAGATAGTTTACATTGACCAAATACAGGAGACAACGCAGTGCAGAAAAATCTTGTGATGCCATATCAACAGGTGATAAAATTGTAAATGAAAGCTAGTGTTAATAAGTACTAAAAGCATATGGAAAAAAATAATCCTGTATCTGAACAACGATGGTTCCAAAATATTCATTCAGGAATGAGTATGAAGTAGGGAATTGCATGCAGTTATGTAGCAGAGTAGCAAATAAGGAATTGGCCAAAAGGCCAAAGTGTGAGTAACTTATTGGGAAAGAAATAGAGAATTAAAAAGAAAGCAAGTGTCATAACATTTTCTGAATCCATAGGGTTCTCACAGGCTGAGCACTTCTACGCTCTCATCATCTCACCTAGAGAATTACAAAAAATACAAGGAGAGAACAGAGCTATTTAGAGGCATGGAGCTGCACTTGTACTGGGTGACAATAAATACTGGGATTTTTCTATTAGGAGAAAAGACAGAGAAGGACAATGTTGGAATCCTGCACCAAGCCCTCAAGCACAGCTGACAAGCATGTGTCCAGACACAGCGGGACTCAGTGACGTGACTTTCTATACCAGACACTCACCACAAAATCGGGGTCAGTGTCCCAGTCGTCTCCCTGAGCCTCAACCTTCACCGACACATCGTGTCCCACGACTGCTTTCCACATCTGCACAGGGAATACATTTTGTCACCTGGGGCCTGGCATGCAGGCCCTGCTGGCTCGCTGCCATGGACCTGTCATATCACATGGACGTTTGGAGGCTACCTGCCTCATTGAGCTTGTATATTGCCTCATACAGCACAGGGCACCCCAAAATAGTTTCTCTTGAGCTCCAGCACGTCTTTCAGCAAAACACACAGTGAATCTAAGAGTAAACCACAGCCTTCTAGCCCACCATCTTCACAGTTAAACTGCATACTTTATTTTAATGCACGAATGCACGTTAGCACTAGCATCCAACTATCAGATTCTTTTTTTTTTTTTCTTTTTTCTTTTTTTCCCATCATATATTGATTTTCTGTGCTCTGTGAGGTTCTTCCATGCATTAACTTCCCTTTTGCTAACCACAGTCACAGCATCCCACTAGAGGCTATGGCTTCCTCTGCTACCACGATACAAAACATTTAATTGAGATTGAACTCCTGAAGTCTCCCGTTTTTCAAACTTTTAATCACTGCTTAGTGTGCTAAAGACAGTTCAGAGAAAAGTTGCATGTTGGTCTTACAATGCTGGTAGAGTGTGGTGTTTATGTCAGCTATAGAGTAAAAGCAGGAAATGAGGGCTAAAAGCATTAAGCGTGCATGGTGGGAAAGGCTGAAACTGCAGCAGTACAGCTCTTACAAGCTGTCTGAAGAGGCCTGGAGGAAGTGATATACCCGGGAAGAGGAAGTTAAAAAAACTAATGTGAAATCTAAAGCTCCTGAATTTCATTTTCAAGGTGACTGACAAAAGACGATGAAAAAGCCCCTCCCAAAAAACACAGTGTCTGCAAAATGAGAAGCAGAAGAAAGATTACATGGCTTGCTGGTCCATATACAACAGCTCATTTTCATCAGAGCTCTCACTTCTCACGTCCTGTATTTCTGCCTGTGGTGTTGAGGAGCCCTGAATTGTTCTTACGGTAGCCCAAAGAAGCTTTTCATTAGGGTAGAGAGAAAGACTGAACAGGATGTGCAGCATTGTGCCTGTGAGCCCTGTTTCACACCACTGCAAACATCCCACAAAATAGTGAACAAACCAACAGGAGGGAAGAGAACTGTTCTTTTCTGATCCTCATATCACAGCATATTTTTATTATGTGCTTCTCAACAGTACCAACTCCTCAATCCCACAACAGGACAGAAAATAAACTAGTACACAAGCTGACCCCATGTGCCCAAGACTGTTGCTTTCTGTGCAAGCAAAATGTTTATCATGAACTGGGAATGTATAGTCACAACAGCTGAATGAATAACCTTCCAGCCCAGCTCATTGCCCTGAGTTAAATTGTCCAGACAGCACTGAGAGATCAGGGAGCAGACAACAGGAAATGAAAGAGCAGAGCAGGGACGAATCTTTCATTTGGTTAAAAAAAGCCAGTCAGGCTAAGCTAAGGCAGAGTATTTAGGACCTAGGTAGGTACTGTGAAGATCTGACTTTAGGCCTTCCCCAGGTTGCACCTGGAGTTAAAAAAAAAAAAAAAAAAAAAAAAAAAAAAGTGTTATACTCCAGAAAACAGGAGGCCTGGAGACATACTCTGTGCTTCTGTGCTCTGACAACAATCCTATGACAGAACATAGCTACTAGCAAACAGGTGAAAAAGAAAGGTTGATGTGGCCAACATAGCACAATCTAACAATATATTTCATCTCCTTTTCCTCTGCCTAATTTATTAGCATCTCTCACTCCAAAGACTTTTAAAGTTTGTGGCTCATTTTTGTTTGTGTTAGAACAGCAGCAATAACAAATTAACACAGGGCTGTTCAACTCAGGGCAGCTAATATGATCAGCCAACTCTAATGCAAGTGGTTTAGGGTTTTAAATCCTACTGTAAAAGGTTCTTGACCACTTACTCTCCAAAGCCACCCACCAGGCATCTTGGGAACCATAACAAACCACAGTCTGTAATCACACCACAGGACTCCAGGCAACCTCTAAGAGACATACTACCAAGAGCAGAACATCAGTCTCATCAGTTTGTTCCATTCTTCCCCCAGAAGCATCCACTACAGCACAAATACAGGGCTACCACTTAGCACAGTTGTACCGGATTTGGAAACTTGTTTTTTTAAAGCCTCAAACACAAAAGCAACAATGATGACAATGAATCTATGATTCTAGGACCAAGGAGCAGAGACGTAAATACTGAGCATAATCAGCTCACACATGCTGGGTCAGGAATCTGCTCTCTCTGCCCACCAAAGTACTACTTTTGTTGTTGATCACTTTCCACTCTCAAAAGCCAGTCTTACCTTAAAAGGCCCACTAGCTCCTGCTGGCAAACTTGCTTCTTTTTGTCCCAGCACCTGATGCTAGTAACAGCTTCTAGACTTCCGTGCGTTCTGGGTTCCTGTTTTAACTTCAGCTAACTTCACTTCCTGTGTCCCAGCCCCCAACTTTGCTCAAGTAATGAGCACCAAAACCTGCTCTAGGGTGCTGCAGTTCCCTCACACACTGCCTGTGCTCTGGAAGGCTGACGAGGAGTATACACAGGATACAAATTGCTCCATCCATGTGTAGGGCTTAAGGACGCATGAATTTCTTAGTGTGCAAAAAGAGATTGTGATCTCCAGAGTAACATCTGCTCCACAGACACACACACACACACACAAAAATAAATTAAAAAAAAAAAATCTGACAGAAAAGTACAAGAAAGAAAAATGTCTGAAGCCATGGGCTTGACAATTACAAAGAGATCCCAAGAAAGCAAACTGGTGGTTACAGAACTTGTTACAATGCTTGGATCTGTACTTTACAGCCCTATCAAAAATCCATATAAACATATATCATAGAATTGTACCATAGAATCATAGAATGGCTCAGGTTGAAAGGGACCTTAAAGATCATGTAGTTCCAAACCCTCCCTGACATAGGCAGGAATGCCACCCACTAGATCAGGTTGCTCAGGGCCTCATCTATCCTGGTCTTGAACACCTCCATGGATGGGGCATCTACATCCTCTCTGGGCAACCTGATCCAGTGCCTCACCACCCTCTGAGTGAAGAATTTCTGCCTAACCTCTAATATAAATCTCTCCTCTTTTAGTTTAAAACCATTCCCCCTTGTCCTGTCAATATCTGATTGAGCTGAGTTGCTCTCCATCTTTTTTATAAAAAGTCCGCCTTCAAGTACTGAAATGCTGTAATGAGGTTACCCCCGGAGCCTTCTCTTCTGTAGGCTGAACATCCCCAGCTCTCAGCCTGTCTTCGCAGGAAAGGTACTCCAGCCCCTTGATCATCTTTGTGGCCCTCCTCTGGACTCGCTCTAGCAGATCAACCCTTCTTGTGCTGGGGGCCCCTAAGCTGTACACAGTACTCCAGGTGGGACCTCACAAGGGCAGAGTAGAGGGGGACAATCACCTCCCTCAACCTACTGGACACTCTTCTTTTAATGCAGCTCAAAATGCAGTTGGCCTTCTGGGCTGCAAGTGCTCATGTCAAGCTTTTCGTCCACCAGAACCCCCAAGTCCTTCTCCACAGGGCTGCTCACAATGAGTTCTTCTCCCAGTCTGTACTCATGTCTCTGATTGTCCTGGCCCAAGTGCAGCATCTTGCACTTAGACTTGTTGAACCTCATTAGGTATGTGCATATATATGTACGCATACACATAAATGAAAGCTCTTCCAGGTCAAAAAATGTAAATACTCTTAAATAGGAATATGGAAAGGATGTAGTTAAAGAATCCTAAGCACTTAAAGACCAGACTCTTCAGTATGTTGCTCAGTGGTGGGAAGTGCACAATTTTGGAATGACTAACATGAATTACACTGGTTCAACACCAAACTTCTCAAACCAAAACTACCTCCTTTCCAAAGTGTCAAGTGATGCAAGCGCTTGCACAGTCATTTCTACTTGACACAATGACAAGATACTTGGGGCTTTTTGCTTAATCAAAAGAGTGGGCGGGACACATGCATCCACAATGGGAAGAAACAAAAGGCTGAAACATTCAAAACAGGAATCATCAGGTAAAATTCTCTCTTTCATTAGATCAAATCACAAATCTATTAGGTCTGTCTATGATTATCAGATTAGGAGATTCTTCTGAGGTTTTATTCTATTTATTTATTTTAAGCTCTAACCGTTCCGTCTGAAGGTGTAAGATATTTAAGGTCCCCAAACCAGCAAAAGGTTGTCTTATTTCAGTTTACAAGAAAAGCAGGTCCTGAATTTGAGTCATGTGCATCATGGACTGTAAGGAAACATATTTCACTTGTAATTCTTGCTCCTATTAAATGCACCACGACCATCATATACACATACATATCATATACAGTCTTACAATACCCTATTTACCGTATTACTAACTTTTGTTCTAATGGTAGTTAGATTATAGTAGTGAATATTAACAAATGTACCTGTCTTTGGCTACAAAGCTGAAAAAGAACAGTATGTTCTAACTAGTCCCACCTAAGTTAGTGGCATATTTCCATCTTGCTGATGCTAATGCCCCTGACTTTCTTGGGGGTTGTACAACTCTTAACAGGGTGCAGAGCTCAGTTAAATTTACGTAAGTATAAACAGAAGTAAGCCCAAGCAGATCTTCAGATTTATTGGAATTGCTTTCAAAACTAAATGCCTCTTTCCTTCTTTGGTCATTACAGATAAAGTGGAAAAAGGATGGTAAGTGAGATAGCAGAAAAGGTCATCTCCATGGATGTTCAAATAATATGAAGAAACATATCTTCTGTAAATAACACACAAGCAAGTGTACAAAAAAAGTGACATACAGTTCCATGGTGGTCCTGTAAAAGGCATTCTATAGCAGCACTACACCCTCAAGAGACCTCTGACATTTACATGACAACGTTACACAACTTCCATCTGAAAAATAATCTTTATTATATACAGGAGCACATGCCCTGGGAAGCTATAGGCAAAGTATTTGGTCGCAGAATTTTATGTAGTTGAGGAAATTCACACAAATCATCAAGGATAGTGCAAAAATGGCTATTTTGTGCCAGTGTTCTGCCAGAGATCTAATTATTTGAGCTACAATGATGAATTCAATCCATCCTCAAACAGAGTTTATTCAGTGACTAGAGACTCTTAGGTTACCAGCAATATCAAAAGAACTCTCTACTTCCCATGTGAAAAAATGCAAACATGAATAGTCCAGCAAAAGGCAGATACAATCCTTCTGGCAAGTACTCTGAACAGAGCGATGGCTTAGTCTTTGAAAAGAAACTGAACTAGCACTATCTTTGCATTCAACATTCTCCCTTTGGAAGAGGGCACTGTCTCAACTCCAGGACATTTTCAGGAGTTCTTTAGAAAAGCACAGCTTTTCGTGTATCCTATTTAATCAAGTCCATTTACATCAGTTTGCTTTAGTCAAACAAGTCCAATGATCACAATTAGTATTCTACACGCTTTTCTTAAAGCAACGATGCCAAAGACCTCAGAACTCTTCCATTCCCCAGCACATAGGGAACAGTTATAGTTAAGTTCTTCTGCATTTGATTTGGACCCACATACCACATTATGGAACCCTTCAACACAGCCTCTACAGGTTTAATCTTGTGACAAGGGTACAGTGGAGCAGAATGCAAGAGTATGGCTGCTCTCTTTTCAAGAAGTATGCAAGCACTTTCCCTCTTCAGTAAGAGGTACACTAATGCTATAAGCAGCAAGGTTATTAACTTGGAGCTAAACCGTTTCTTCCTCCTATTCCTTTTCAATAATTACATCTCTGACATTATTTTACAAGCCTGTCAGAGCAGACATACAACTGTTTTTAAACTAAGTGCTCAGTAGGTCCAAACATACTAATTTTGTCCCTGTTTCAATAGGCAATACAACTGAGCAGGAAGCATGATTTTGAAATTCATATTCCTGAAAGTGTCCACAACCTCCTTAGGATATGCATTTCAAATAGCTGCATATTCAGACAGCAAGCAACTTGTGTTCAGGTTGCTGGGTGGTGCTGCCCCTTAATGGCTGATTTGGAAAGGGAAGGCTTCTGGGAGGTGTGCTGGTTACAGCTACCTGGTGGATAGGGAGTACAGGCTCAGGAATTACACAGAGGACCGTGGCTCAAGAAAAGGCTGTTGTTCTGTTCATAGGTGGCCTGTAAAGCACAGGAAGAGCAGGGCATGGAGAGCAAGCAGATACATGGCCACTAGCAGAGGCAAGTGGGTCCGGGAACGGAAAAGAGAGCGTAACAAGCGTCGTAGTCCAACAATATTCCGAGTCTGGAAGAGAAAAAGAGAGACCAATCAGTATTAGGAATGGCTAAATCCCTAGCTACCTTCACCAAAAGTTCTCCATACCACAAAGATAAGATTGTTTAATCTAAATAAGCACAAATTTTCCCAAACCCATTTCAATGTCAGATTCGACCTCTAGAGCCAATCCTCAGTGAAATACTCCCCTTTCCTATTTTCAGGTTTACCCAGAAAACCTGCTCTCTTCAGATTTCTCATGAACTATCTCTCTCTAATTTCAAACAAGAAAGGACAACAGAATGCAGAATGTTTCCCCCTAACATTTTCTCTCTACAAATTTCTAGCCCTTCCCAGTGAAATACAAACAAATTGATCAATGGTACTTCTCTGCTAGAGACTCAAACTATTAGGAATCCTGATTCACCCATCCTCTGGGCTAAAAGAAGAGAATGGTTATTTATTTGATGAGATCTTTCATCCTTGCAGCTGACTTTGCATCCTGTTGAATGCGCCGCCCTATTGCGATCTTATACTACAGAGGCCTTCAAGGAATCCTCAGACAATGTAACATCTGCTGGCAACTTTCCATAACAAAGAGAAAACTGTCTATTCTAGTGACAAACCTCCAGCATTAGTAAAGGGTTCCATCCAGTTGTGGGTCTTGCCCTACTTCTAGCGTTGCTGCTCTTGGGAGCACCAACCCCAAATGCTGAAGAGATAAGAGGCCAAGCTCTTCAGCAGGGCTTATTCCTTAGCAAAACTGAACAAGTGGCTGTCAGACTCTTATTCAGTACAGTGAAAAAGCATCTCTCCACTTTGGATCCCAGCCTGACACAGGCTGAAAGATAGTGACTGAGGGAAAACTGAGATGGTTGCTAAATAAAAGGTCAGGCTCTCCAGACATTGCAGATGCTGGGCCAGTAACATGTATACTTTGTATGTAAGATGTTTGCACAGACTTTGCCTGTTGCTCACCACTGGGGCCTTGACTATGCCACAAGGAACCTGGGACCAGATTCTGGGCACAAACAATGCTGTTCTACATTTCAGTGGCTTCTGAAATTTACTCTGTTTCTGCAGATTGTAGCAGAGAAACAATTAGTATGAGGCTTTTGGCATGGAAAGCAGAGCAAGCCAAGAGCAGAAACCTACCAGACCTTTACAGACCTAAATATGCCTACAGAAGGATTTAGCTGCTATTGATTCACAGTTTTCAGTTCACCTTTTCTTACATCAGCCAAGATTCACATTATTGACAGCTGTGAATGAAAATTCTTACTTTGCTGAAACTATTATCCATGGAATCAATCAGCAAGGAATGCTCATGACCTGGAGTCATATCAATGCTACCGCTTAAGGAAGATGTCCACTCACTTGACTGCAGCCTGCCACAGAAACAAACAAACAAATGTTAAATCAACGAGTACAAGGATTGGGTGATGCAAGTAGCAGCAATCCTCTTTTATTTCATTAAATATGGTTTCAAAATTAAATTATTGCCTGATTTTCTGTAGGCTAGTGAAAATGTAACAGAGTTGGTATATTGCATTATTGTATCCATAATTGTTACACTTGCTCAGTGTAGCCTCTTTCTGTGTCCAAAGTCAGAGAAAAATGGAAAATTTCCATGTTGCATGATGCACAGATTACCATTCCTCACCAGTAGAGGGAAGTTCAGTTGTTGGCAGTGAAGTCCTTTCTCTCCTAATTTATGTCCTACAAATTCCGAACTCTTGATTTCTTTTTGGTGCTGCTTTTTCTCTTCGGGAATTTCAATCTCTAACTTAACTGAGGTGTCTGTGTTCTGCATGGGGGCTTTCAAGTGAAATTTAATAGCATGTGATTTGAAAGAAGACAGGGCATATGATTTAATTATCTTAAATTCCATTAAAATATTTTGGAAGCCAGCTTAGATCCCAACAATGCTGGTTGTTGCTAACTATTTCCCAGTAACAGATCTTCAAGACTGGTAAAATACTATTAAAGGATGAAATGCACAAGCAGCACCATCAAATCTTTGGGTTAGTGTTAGTGAAGTGAAATCAGTTGTAGGAGGTTTTCATAGATTTCAATGCTAGAAATAGCAAAGGTTATCTGAGTTGTGGAACAACCAGGAAAATTAATCCAGAATTCTTCTATCTAGACCATTATTTTTTGTCAGAATCAGCATTTGTGTCAGAAAGAAAGCCAATGTTTTGTTGTAAAAGATTCCAACAGTGAGATTTAAATAAACCTCTAGGAGATGCATGCAGCTCAAGTATCACAGAATCACAAAATCACAGAATCGTCTAGGTTGGAAGAGACCTCAAGATCATCGAGTCCAACCTCTGACCTAACACTAACAAGTCCTCCACTAAACCATATTGCCAAGTTCAACATCTAAGCATTTTTTAAACACCTCCAGGGATGGTGACTCCACCACCTCCCTGGGCAGCCCATTCCAATGCCTCACAACCCTCTCAGTAAAGAAGTTCTTCCTAATATCCAATCTAAAACACTACCTACAAACAAGTTAAGTGACAAAAAATACTTTTATAGTCAATGACAAGAAACAGGCATGTGACTCACACTGCCTAATCCTAACATCTAGTGTATGTCAGACTCCTTTTCTCTACTGACTGTAATGGTACCTGTCAAGTAACCGGAGATAAAGTGGGCATCAACAGCAAGGTTTTGGTAACAGGGAGCTGCAGAGGGAGACTGTGTGGTAGGAAGCCATGAATTGCCCTGTGCCATTGACAGATGTTTTCATCTGGCTTGGCAATGGCTGATGACACCTCACTGCATGCCAAAACATCAGAAGAACATATTGTGTGTTTGCTTATTTAAAGAAAGGGTGGTAGCTCATAGGGGCAGGAGGAGGACATGTGGACACAGAAGAAGATACAGGAGGTGGTATGTGGAAAGGAACATTCTGGGTGACACAGACGGAGATTCACTCTTGTAAGGAGACACTCTATGCTGGAGAAGGTATGTCTAGGACTGTGGCTCAAAGACAGGAACATGCTGGAGTAGCTACATCCCCAAAGGGACAGTGGCCTATGGAGGAAGCTACACTGGAGCAGGTACTCCCCTAAATAGCCTGCAGCCATGGTGGGAGCAGTAATGGGGGTAACCTGACTGTAATAACAAAAGGTCTGACAACTTGAGAGCCAAGCCCAAGAACTTGTCTCTTGGCCTAATTAAATGAGCCTGGGAACCAACATCCTTGAAGTGTGGCTGAATAACTCATAATGGGGAAGCATCCTGAGATACCACTCCGTTGATCAGTACAAAACAAGAAAAGGAGAACAACTTATCATCTGAGAAAGTGCGAATTGATGTGAGAAATAAGCTTTAGTTTAAAGCAAAATAACAGAAACAAGAAATTTTATTTATTGACTCTCTCAGGAAGAAGACCACTACTAACAGCACCTGTTGCTTGCATAACCATGCTGTCCTACTCCTTCTTATGTCTTAATAGTATAAAATGGGCTTGATTTTCACCCAAGACAGTTTTTCTCTTTGAGAAACTTCTCTTTGTTTCCTTTGTTCCCTTTTCCCTCCTTAAACAGGTTGAAGCTTTGCTGGAACTTTAGGTTAACTTTGTGACTTGACCAGGTATACTCCTAAACCCCCTAATACTCCTCAAGTGGTGACACTTCAACTTTGAAGTGTGACTCTGTTACTTTATTCCCTTTCTGGGCCCCTTAGGGTTGTCTGTATTTTGGGAAATTGTTTCGTTTTTGACCTGTTTGGTAGTCAGTCTTGAGAATTGTTTTATTGATATTACCACCATCCCCTTCCTTTGTTCCCTTTTAGGATCTGCTTGATGCATTCAGTACTGGTAATTATATGAATATGTATGTATATAATCTGTCATAAGTCTAGAATTGATAAGGGTAACCTATTGTAAGTCTGTTTACTGTCAAAGTATTGATAAGTTTGTCATAAGTATTTTCACTGTCACAGTAATACTGATAACTTTGTAAAACCTATAATTACTCCCAAATCATATCTGCTGTTACATTACTGATTTTCTTACCTCAAATTGCATTTCTACTACTCCTAAGTGATATTACTATTAATTGGTACTACATCCTTGACACTTGTTGCATATATGTATATCTATGCATGCTTGCTTCCTGGTAATATCTGTAATAGCTTGGTATCTATCTTTCATCTTAGAATCATAGAATCTCCTCAGCTGGAAGGGACCCATGAGGACCATCGAGTCCAAATCCTGACTCCACACAGGGCAACCTAACAGTTAAACCATACACCTTAAGAACATTGTCCAAACACTTCTTGAACACCAACAGTGTATCTTCAGTACAGAAGGGAAGGTCCAACTAGAGAAGGACGTATTTATTTTTTCCCCCAAAGTGACATCAATCAGTTTTGTCAGAAATACAATTCCATACGTATTTGCCTGATTAATCATAGCATTCTTGATAGTGGTGATTCACGTTGATTAGTAATAAATAGAAATCCTTAGTGAATAAAGCCTGTGTGTCCTCGTGTATCACAGAATCCTACAAACTCACTGTTACGATCATTATGATCATTGAGTCGGGCAGTTTCCTTCTCCTTTTGGATCACGACAGGTCAGTAAAGGAACCCGCAGCAGAGCAGAGGAAATAAGTAAGAAGCAAGGAGCTGCAGAAAGAAATCATTGCATACTGACTCCATCCTCTTGTGCTGCCTTTTGCCTCACTGAAGGGAATGAGTATAATGTAAGGTGCAAACAGGAGTGAGGACTAGGAAAGGGGGAGAAGTGTCTACACTGAAATTGAGCTGAGGGTAGGGAGAAGTGTTTACCCTATATTAATTGCTTCTCAACACCCAAAGTTTATGTTCATTGGCAATAAATTTAAATTCAGTGAAATTCCTCAAGTTTGTTTTGCCCAAGACAGATAGGTGCTTACTGAAGAGACAAAACCCTTGGAAATATTGGGTCTTGCCCTCTGTGTTAGGGAATGGATTGATTTGGAAAAGTTAAGGACCAGACCAGTAAAGAGTACCTTGTGGCTGGGGTCTACTACAAGCCAACTGATCAAGAGGAGCCTGTTGATGAGGACTTCTTGCTTCACCTACAAGAAGCATCATGCTCACACACTCTCATCCTGATGGGGGACTTCAACCACTCGGATGTCTGCTGGAAAAGCTACACAGCAGGCTGTAAGTAATCCAGGAGATTCCTAGAGTGCATTGAGCATAACTTTCTGGTTGATGTATTAGACAAATCAACCAGAAGACAAGCGTTACTGGACCTGGTGCTCACCAATGCAGATGAACTCATTAAAAAGGTTAACATTGGTGGCAGTCTGGGCTGCAGTGACCATGCCCTGGTTGAGTTTGTGATCTTGAGGAATACGGGCCCGGAGAAGAGCAAAGTCAGAACCCTGAATCTCTGAAGAGCAAACTTTGAGCTATTTAAAGATCTAGTGGATGAGATCCCCTGGAACACTGTCCTTAGGGACAAAAGAGCTGAACAGAGCTGGCAACTCTTTAAGGATGTTTTTATCAGAGTACAAGAACTCTCCATCCCCCTGTATGTATAAAAGACCATGCAGCGAGGCACGAACAGTCCAGGAGGTTCCTGCAGCGCACTGATGGTATCTTTTTGATGCAGGTGGTCGAGGAGCCAACGAGGAGAGGTGCGCTGGTGAATACTGTGCTTACAAACAGAGAAGGGCTTGTTGGAGATGTGAAGGCTGGGGGCACTCTTGGCTACAGTGACCATGAGATAGCAGAGTTCAGGGTCTTGCAAGAAGGAAGCTGGGCAAGAAATAGTATTACAACCCTGGACTTCAGGAGAGCTAACTTTGGCTTCTTTAGGGACCTACTTGGAGGAATCCAAGTCCAATCCAAGGAATGAGTCAGAAGGTCCAAGAGAGCTGGTGAGTATTCAAGCATCACTTTCTCTAAGCTCAAGAACTATATATTCCTATGAGCAAAAAGGCAAGTAAAGGGGGCAGGAGACCTGCTTGGATGAGCAAGGAACTCCTGGAAGGACTCAAATGGAAGAAGGAAATACACAGGATGTAGAAAATGGGACAGGCCATTTGGGAAGAATATAGGGACACTGTCAGAGGATTCAGGGATGCAACAAGGAAGGCCAAGGTCCGTTTGGAGTTAAATCTGGCAAGGGGTGCCAAGGACAAGAAGAGCTTTTTCAAATATATTAATAGCAGAAGGAAGACTAAGAAAAATGTGAGCCTGCTGCTTAATGAGGTGGATGCCCTGGTGACAAAAGATACAGAGAAGGCAGAATTACTGAATGCCTTCGTTGCTGAATGTCTTCACTTCTAAGACCAGCCCTCAGGAATCTCTGGTCCTAGAGACAAGGGAGGAAGTCTGGAGAAATTAGGACTTTCCCTTGGTCAAAGAGGATCAGGTCAGAGATCTCTAAGACAGACTTGACACCTACAAATCCAGGAGCACAGATAGGATGCATCCATGAGTGGTGAGGGAGCTGGCGGATGTTATTACTAGCCCACTGTCCATCATCTTTGAAAAGTCATGAAGAACAGGAGAGGTGCCTGAGGACTGGAAGAAAGCCCATGTGACACCAGTCTTCAAAAATGGCAAGAAACTACAGGCCAGTCAGCCTCACCTCCATCCCTGGAAAAGTGGTGGAATTACTCATCCTGGAGGTCATCTCCAAGCACATGGAGGAGAAGGTGATCAAGAGTAGTCAGCATGGGTTCACCAAGGGGAAATCATGCTTGACCAACTGTCCTGGTTTCAGTTAGAACAGAATTAATTTTCTTCCTAGTAGCTGGTGGAATGCTGTGTTTTGGCTTAGGATGAGAAGAGTGCTGATAACACCCCGATGTTTTAATTGTTGCAGAGCAGTGCTTATACCAAGCCAAGGACATCTCAGCCTTTCGCTCTGTCCTGCCAATGGGCAGGCTGGGGGTGCAGTAAGAGCTGGGAGGGGACAGATCCAGGACAGGTGACCCAAACTAGCCAAAGGGGTATTCCATACCATCTGACGTCATGCTAAATAATATATAGGGGTGGCTAGCCAGGGGAAGGGGGCTGGACTGCTCGGTTAGGCTGGGCATCGGTCAGCGGGTGGTGAGCAATTGCATTGTGCATCACTTGTTTGTACATATTATTATTATTTTCCTATTATCACCATTGTATTATTATTATTATTATTATTATTATTATTATTGTTATTATTTTGTTATTATTATTTTCCTGTCTTATTAAACTGTCTTTATCTCAACTCACGGGCTTCACTTTCCATTTCTCTCCCCCGTCCCAGAGAGG
This sequence comes from Aythya ferina, assembly GCF_964211825.1. NCBI lineage: Eukaryota > Metazoa > Chordata > Aves > Anseriformes > Anatidae > Aythya > Aythya ferina. Next base: position 207,305,672 of record NC_140296.1, read on the forward strand.
GAGGGGGGAGGGTGAGTGAACGGCTGCGTGGTGTTTAGCTGCCAGCCGGGTTAAACCACGACAGTCTTTTTGGCGCCCAACGTGGGGCCCGAAAGGTTGAGATAACGGCAGATGTGACCAGAGTGTGTTAAACTAAAATTGGTGTAAGTATTAGACCTGCTTAATAGTCACTTGTCCTAATGCTGATTGCTTTAATCTCAACTCTGCTGCGCCTGTTTTCCAAATTGAGTATTATAGTACATTATTTTCCGTATTTGCTCTCTGTCATGTTGTTTATCCTCTCCGGGCCCTGGTTTCAGATCATTATGGTACTGAGTGTTGTAGCAATGGCTTATGAGACGATGAGATATCTGGTCATGACTCTAACTTGGTATTTGTACTCAGTAACATCATCGACTCTGTATTTTGGAAACTGTATCTTGGAAACTATTAGCAATTATACCTATTGCTTTTTTCCATTAGGGAGTCAATCTGTGGAGGGGAAAGGGGAAGATATTTTTTCTTACTTGATTACTCTCCCTTTCTCCTTCACCACCCCTGTATCCTCCTGGATCACTCTGCCTTCCTCCTTCACCACCCTCTTACCCTCCGAGCTTGCTACAATAGTCCTCCAAGATATTGAATATCCTTGGGATACTCAGACCAGCATAGCCTTGGTGTTAATTAATTCTGTTCTAACTGAAACCAGGACACCAACCTGATAGCCTTCTATGCTGGAAAGACTAGCTGGGTGGATGATGGCAGAGCAGTGGATGTTGTCTACTTTGACTTCAGTAAGTCTTTCAACACTGTCTCCCATAACATACTCATAGGCAAGCTCAGGAAGTGTGGGATGGATGAGTGAACAGTGAGGTGGATTGAGAACTGGCTGGATGGCAGAGCTCAGAGGGTTATGATCAGTGATGCTGAGTCTAGTTGGAGGCCTGTAGCTAGTGGTGTCCCCCAGGGGTCTGTATTGGGTCCAGTCCTGTTCAACTTATTCATCAATGACCTGGAGGATGGAATACAGTGCATCCTCGGCAAGTTTGTGGATGACACAAAACTGGGAGGAGTGGCTGATACACCAGAGGGCTGTGCTGCCACTCAGAAGGACCTGGACAGGCTGGAGAGTTCAGTGGTGAGGAATCTCATGAAGTTCAACAAAGGCAAATGCAGGTATACCAAGGGCAGAATAGCCCCATGCACCAGCACAGGTTGGGAACTGACCTGCTAGAAAGCAGCCCTATGGAGAAGGACCTGGGAGTCCTGGTGGACAGCAGGTTTACCATGAGCCAGCACTGTGTCCTTGTGGCCAAGAAGGCCAGTGGTATCCTGGGGTGTAATAGGAAGAGTGTTGCCAGCAGGTTGAGGGAGGTGATCCTGCCCCTCTTCTCAGCCCTAGTGAGGCCTCACTTGGAGTACTGTGCCCAGTTCTGGGCTCCCCAGTACAAGAGGGAGAGTTCCTGGAGCAAGTCCAGCAGAGGGCTGTGAAGATGATGAGGGGACTGGAGCACCTCTCATATGAGGAGAAGCTGAGAGAGAGAGCTGGGTCTGTTTAGCATGGAGAAGAGAAAACTGAGAGGGAATATTATCAATGTGTACAAATATCTGAAGGGAGGGTGTCAAGAGGATAGGGCTGGACTCTTTTTAGTGGTAGCCAGTAACAGGACAAAAGGCAACAGGCACAAACTGAAACATGGGAAGTTCTGGTTGAATATGAGAAAACATTCTTTACTGTAAGGGTGACAGAGCACTGGAACAGGTTGCCCAGAGTCTCCTTCTTTGGAGATATTCAAAACCCACCTGGATGAGATCCTGTGCAACATATGCGAGGTGACCCTGCTTGGCAGTGGGGTTGGACCAGAGGATCTCCAGAGATCCCTTCCAACTTCAACCATTCTGTGATTCTGTGTAAGAAGAGAGGCAGGAAGGACAGAAACTGGGATGACTATGCAAAGACCTGTGGGTCAAACTGAGGTGGAAGAAAGAAATGCAAAGGCAGTAGAAGCAGGGACATGTGTCCTGGAAGAGTACAGGGATGCTGTCCAGATGGGCAAGGATGGGGTAAGGGAAGCCAATGCACAGATGGAAATGAGCTTGGCAAGGGATGCAAGAAATAACAAGACGGGATTCTATAGGTACATAGGCCAGAAAAGAAAGGCCAAGGAGAATGTTCCCCCTCTGATAAGAAAAAAGATAACAAAAAACCGCAACAAAAATAAACAAATAAACAAAAAAAACAACCACCAACAACAAAAACCTGATAACAACAGGCATGGAGAAGGTTGAGGTACTCAACAACTTCTTTGCCTCAGTCTTCACCTCCAGCCAGGCTTCCCACATTAGATGTTAAGAGGAAATTCTTCACTCAGAGGGTGGTGAGGCACTGAAACAGGTTGCCCAAGAGAAGCTGTGGATGTCCCATCCCTGGAGGTGTTCAAGACCAGGCTGAACAAGGCGCAGGACAGCTTGATCTATGGGGTGGCATCCCAGTGCATGTCAAGGGGTTTGGAACTAGATGATCTTTAAGGTCCCTTCCAACCCAAACCTTTCTATGATTCTATGAAATACCTGAGAACTCCTTTTTTGTCTTCATCCAATTCTCATATCCAAATTATATTTTCCAATAGTTAATATAATTCATTAAGAAAACTGTCATTTCTAGTCAGAATTTGTCTTATGTGAGTCTTCACTCAGTTGTCTCATTCAATCTTTGTCTACAGTTGAAGGATAGACACAGCCTAGTCATTTCAATGTCCAACAGCGTAGAGAACAGTCATACTTGTTCTGAGAAGCACAAGCCATGGGCAAAGGGGAATTGAGCATCTTGTTCTAGTTTATCTCTTATACAAACTTTGTGGTTGGAGGTCCGCAAGCTTGATGAGAGGTTGCTGAAGGAGGGAGTCTTGTGTTGGTGGGATGGCCCTGCTTTGGCAGCAGAGCAGAATCTTAAGGGCCACAGTCCAAGAGTGTAACCTTTTGCTTCATTATGTGTAACATTAATATTAAAGTTCACACCCCCGAATATGATAATGAGCTTAAAGAAGTACATGCTAACCATGTATGATTATAGTACTCAACACTTTACCCAAATCACGCTAAACGTCACCCCAAGAAAGGAAGAGATAATAGATAAGGTTAGGATATAAAAGAGTGTTAGGAGTTAGTGTACATGTATAGGAGAAGAAAAAAGAAAAAAGAAAAAAAAAAAAGAAAAAAAAAAAAAGAAAAGATGAAGTTAGAGTGAAGAGCTGGGCGGGGGAGAAGAAATTCTAAACGTAGAAGAGGATGTGACCTTTCTCCTCCACCAAGACAGGGACATCTTCTTGATAAGCTCTGTGCCTTTACCCTTTGTTGAGGAATAAACAGGATAGAATTTTGTTGGTGCTATTATAATATATTAGCACTACTGCAGTAAGTGTATTTATCAATGGCAATGCCAAATCTGTTATACCTGTCACATTATTAAATACATTAAAAACATTGTTGAATGTCATGTTGAACACATGAATGTAATGAAGTGCAGAAATGAACAAAGAGCTATGATCACCATACTCTTACGGTAATACTGCTCATTTGGTCAAGCTCCCTCACCTCCTGATCTGATCCTGTGCTGCAGAGAGTGCTTCCTCTACAGCAATACGACGATCCCGTTCTTCCTCCAGTTGCTCCTCTAAATACCTCAGATCTTGCTTTGTGCTGCTGTGTAAATTTTCAGTTTCAGACAACCTGTCAGAAAATAACCAAGCACATGTGAAAAAATGGTCTAATTCACAGACTATTCTGTTTCTATTCAATAATGCAGTATGTGAACAGATTCCAACTCCCTTCCACTTACACAGAAAATGGGTATTTTTCATGAATATATTTAAATTATTTGGAAATAAAGAGTGAGAATATAAGTCTCTTAAAGATTCTGTGTCACATCTGGAAGGAGCTTCTTGGCTTTGTCATCCATGACCCCACCTTCTGCTAACTGTTTTGAAAGGGCACAATGAATCATGTGCTAAGTTTCAACTCCAGACATACTAGCAACAACAGTGAGACCAGGCTAACAACTCACAACATGGATACTAGGCCAAATTAATATACTTCGGCAGCTACTGAGGAACCAGCCCATCAAATCAAAGATGGTAGTTCGGCTGGTAATGGTGAACCAGAATTGCTACTGAACGTTGTCTCTTTACTGTTTGAAGTTCTATGCAAAGAAACAACTAAATATAGCTGTCAAGCATGTGACAGTACCTCCACTTCAACAAAGTCCTAGGGTGGAAATGAGCTGTTGAAAGCTCTGACAAATGTAACTCAACTGTGCTCTTTTCACCCTGAAGATCTCCATCAGGACTAACACTCTTCCTGGCCCCAAAGTTTCTTAGGTTTTCTTTACCTCAGCTGCAACTCCTGTAGTTCAGGTGTGTAACTCCCTCCAGGCTCATTCTTTTCTTGGGGTGCTCCAGGAGCTGCATCTGTTGTAAAAGACTCCTGAGAGATAGTATGAATATATAGCATAGGGCACTGAAAGATGATAGAAACTAGCTACAATGCTGCATGCTGAGTGGAGCCATCTGCAGTAAGTTTTGCACTCTCTTGCACCCAGAGGAAGACTCTTACCATGCTCTTGTCTGCAGACTGCAGCTCCTGGAGCTGCCTTTCAAGCACCAAGCAGCGGTTCAGAACCTCATTGTAGTGCTGGTGACTATCACTGATGTTTCGACTGCTACCACGCAGCTGGAGGGAGAGGGCATTTTTCTCTTCAAATACCTGAGAGAGCTGAGAAGAGAAGACAACTGTTGAGTAAAGAACTCAAATGTTTTTGTGAAAGTGAAATTTTCTGTGTAACTGAGGCTAATAATTCTAGTGGGAACATAGGTATTACCACATTGTACATTTCTAAGGTTCATACACCAGTGACAATCTCCAACAGTAGCTTGTGGCTAAAATTTCCAGCATACCTTTACTTTCTGCAACTTGGTGCAGCTTTGCCTGAAGACAGGCAAAAAAGTCATTGAGTACCTCGGCCGCCTTCTCTGTATGCTGGATAACTAGGTCTCCCATTTCCTTCTGGAGAGGGCCTGCAATTTCCCTAGTCATCATTTTATCACTGACAAATCTATGGAAGCTTTATTGCTGCCTTTCTCACTCTTCCTCCTTCCCCTGCTTCCCTTCACTCCCTCTCCCCTTCCCCCCCTAACCCTTCATCTAGCTATCAGTTAGACAAATGAACTGCTACATAGGCCCAAAATTGGTTGGACTCAAAGGTAGTGGTCAATGGCTTGACAGACAGCAATGGACAGAATACTCCTCTGGCCTGCTTGAGGTACATATTGCTAAGTACTGACAGCAACATAAATTGACACAGTACAGCATCAGGAAATTTGCAGTCAATATTGAATTTGTGGGATTGGCTGACATAACAAAGACTGAAACTTCAATCTAGAGGGACCTTGTACCAACAGAAATCTTTAGTCCAATAAAGGGAAGTGCAAACTTCTGCACCTGAGGCAAAACCCATGCATCAATACAGGATAGGAAGAGCCTGTCAAGGCAACAGCTCTGCTGTGAAAGACAAGGGAATTACAGCAGCTGCCCAGCTGAATACAAGCCAAGAGGACACTCTCACTACGGACCAGGAAAATTGTATCCTGGGTTACATTAGGAGAAGTAAGGCCAGCAGACTGAGGAATGCTACTACCTGATCTGTTTGGTAACAGTAAGACTGCACCTGGAACATGGTTATTAGTGTTGGGTCCTTGTTTCAAAATGGACAGAAAGTCCAGAAAAAGGCTACAGTGACAGTCAAAGGATTGAAGCATGTGATGCCTGTGAGAGCGGAGCTGCTCCATCCTGGTAAAAGGAGGCTAAAGGGTGATTTTACAGTCTTTTACAGTTACCTTAAAGGGAGTTGTAAAGCAGGCAGATCAAAACTCTTTTTGGTAGTGGCAAAAAATATAACAACAGACCATAGACTGTGGCTTAGAGAAGTCAAGCTGGACATTAAGAAAAAACATTTTCATTAAAATTGTAGAGCAGCATTGGACAAGGACCGAGAGAGGTTCTGGAATATCTGTTCTTGGTGGTTTTTACCACTTGGCTAGGGAAGGGCATGGATGACTTGATCTAATGTTCCTGACAGTGCTGCTTTGAGCACCAGAAGGGTGTACTAGATCATCTCCAGAGGTCTCTCCTAACTAATATTTCTGATTCTGTGTTTGCTTCAGTGAATGCCCACAAAACCAGAAAGATCTATTCTTGCTCTCTGAGCCTTATTCAAGCCTACCCTCTTCCTCACATTCCTCAGCCCAAACTCTGTGAATAGAAAATATTATTTGTACCTTACTGTTCAAATGCTGAATTCTGAGCTCTTTTTGGTGCAGTTCTTTCAGGCAGTCACTTAACTGGGCCTGGAGATGCTTTGTCTCTGTTTCTAGGCTTGAAAAGTCCCCTCTCAGAGCTTCTGGAGAAATCTGCCAGGGAAAGTACAATGAAAAACATTGTGCCAATCCATTCTCATATTAGTCCTCTTCAGTACTTCAAGGTTAAAGCCCTACATTATTCCTAGGCCTGGAACTTGATGGCAAATGGCAAATAAATAGAAATAACCCAAAAGCCATCTGAAAAGCTAAACAATTAGGAACGATCACTCTACGTGCACATAGGATGAGTCCTTCTCAAAAGCTGTCTCAGGGTTGTCTACAATACAGGAAGTAAAAAAATTTTATGAAAGAGAACAGGAAAACAAGAAAAACCACAAAGCAATGACCTGATTACTCTCATTCAGCACAGACTAAAAGGTTAGCACTGAAAAAAAAAAAATATCACATGCACATTGTTTTAGCTTTTTCTTTGCGTATATGCATGTGTGTCAAAGGGATAGGGAAGGTTTCCTCCCTACTTCACTAACAGAAAAGCTTTTCACTGGACCGTTACAGATATTGTCAGGAGAGTGGTTTCCTTATTCATAATGTTAAGGTACTGCACATGCAGCAGGGAAGTCTCTTTCCCTAAACCAAGCAAAACAGTCAACTTATTCCACTCTTAGGACTGCCATATGAAGAAAAGAAGGCAGAAAGTGCAACATTCAATCCTCAACCTCTCTGGGCTTGAGTAAGGATTGTAGATTCCTGTCATAGTACAAACAACAATAAAAATTCTGTAAAAGACTTAAAAATTAGAATGCGAAACTACAAAGGACTAAAACAGAAAATAAGATTTCAGACTCAAAAACAGTGCAAGAGGCAACTCTAAAATAGCCAGATCGAAAGACCTGAGAAGATCCAAACTGCTCAGAGGAACAAAGGTGCCTATGAAGCCCCATCTCTTTGACATAACCTTATATGCTCTTCCTATTATTCACTTTTCCTAATGTTTCAAGAAAGAGAGTAAAAGAGAGTTTTCTAAAAGTTTTCAACAATTCAAGTTACAACATTGGTATAGCCCTTGAAGGCCACGTAACTAAATACAATACTATAGTCTGGAAAACTTTTGACCTCCAAGATCTAAATATAAGCAACACATGCTACTTTGGCTGAATTTCAAACCTCACATTTCCATGCAGTACAGAATCTATATATTTCTACTTACCTTCTTTTGGTACTGCTCCTCTACAGTTTGAAACTTGGTAAGGGGCAGCCTCATTTCTTGCATGATCTTTTGTAAATGGCTCAGCTGCTTGTCTTTTTCTGCTATGACCATCAGGTACTGCTCTTTGATGCTGCAGATCTGCTTTTCCCAAGTAATTTTCTCTTGTCTGCAAAGCACCATGCAAAGGAAATTACCAGGAAATTACTAGTATTGCTTATGACATCCAGGCACCCAGCTTAGAATGAGACAAGAAGGATTATAACTATTTCCTACCACTATTACATGCCAGATAGGAAGTTTTGTAATGAAGACAAACTGAAACAAAAACCACTGAAGTATAAGAACCTTAAAAGCAAGTGCTGAAGCGAGTCCAGAGAAGGGCAATGAAGCTGGTGAGTGGCCTGGAGAACAAGTCTTACAAGGAGTGGCTGAGGAAGCTGGGATTGTTCAGCCTGGAAAAGAGAAGGCTCAGGGGTGACCTTATCGCACTCTACAGGCACCTTGAAGGAGGCTGTAGCGAGGTGGGGGTTGGTCTATTCTCCCACATGCCTCGTGGCAGGACGAGGGGGAATGGGCTAAATTTGTACCAGGGGAGGTGTAGGTTGGATATTAGGAAGAACTTCTTTACTGAAAGAGTTGCTAGGCATTGGAATAGGTTGCCCAGGGAGGTGGTTGAGTCACCATCCCTGGATGTTTTTAAAAGACGTTTAGATGTAGAGCTTAGGGATATGGTTCAGTGGAGGACTGGTTAGTGTTAAGTCAGAGGTTGGACTCGGTGATCTTGGAGGTCTCTTCCAACCTTGATGATTCTGTGATTCCGTGATTAAGGAAGTGTTCTCCATTCGGCTCAACAGTGCAGATTTTTCAAGGCTCATAGTTTTCATATTCCAGGACATTGTCTTGTTCTTGCTGAACAAAGAGCTTTTTTTCTAGGATGCTATTAACAATGCCTCTTGTCATTATAACATTAGCACTGCCTCAGTCACATATGCACAAGAACCACAGCATGGATCACAACATGCAGACTTGGGGCCTTAGTATCACTTGTGTTGTAAAAGCTATCCAAGAAATAACCCTTTTCTTCTATCAGGTGATATATAAAATTTGTAAGCTGCTTCACACTTAATGAGATTTGTTTAGTTTGGAGGTCAGATTTGCAAGGAAGGGAAAATGAGCACTAAAAGCTGTTATATAACTTTGGACAAAGATAAGCCATACATCTTTCTACAAACTGCCCCTGCTTCTCCCCCTCCTTCCCCTTTCACTCCAGGTTCAGTCATTCTTGCAGTCATTCTTCAGGATCTCTGAAGTATCTGAAACATTTTTTTCCCCATTTTTAGCACAGAGCCTATTTGATTAATTTTAGTCCAACGAGAGACGACAACTTACTAGACTTAAATTATAGACATTTTCAAATACAAGACGTAAAGCAAGTGAAACAAAAGATTAGACAGTCATACAAAATGAGTATTTTCTATACAATGATATCAGAAAGATAATAAAGAGTGTTCATTCTATTATCAGCTTTGACCGGAGAGTGCTATAATTATATATAAATAAATTCCAATATAAGAAACAGCTTAAGTTTCCTCTGAAGCAGATGACATTGGCCACCACTGGAGGAAGGAAATAAAAATTAAAAGGCCATTAACTATTTCACACAGGCTCTTCCTTCCAGTATGTCAGGTTGTAAATCTCCACCCTAAGCCTTAAGTAAAATGCTGAACAAGGGAAATGTGTGCCCACTCCTGAATAGGGCAGGTGATTTCGTGACAGTAGACACATGTAAGGCTGAGGAACTCAATGCTCTCTTTGCCTTCTGCCCACAATGGCATTTGGAAAGAAATGATACATTAACATCTCTGAGACAGTAAGAAGATAATTCTCACCTAAGCTGCTGGAGCTCCTGCTGGTAGAAAATACTTTCTTGCTCCAGCTGCTCTTGGAGATGGTGCTGTTTTTCTGCTTCTTGCTGATATTCCTGTACTTGTGCCTTTAAGCGAGAGTTTTCAGCTGATTCTATCCCAACTAGTACGTATTGCTGCTGCAGATTCTTCAGCTCTCTTACCTTTAATTAAAGGGAAATATCAGTGTGCATGACAACTGAGCAAGCAGCTATGTTTATTATTTCCAAGTGTTTAAGAACATTTGTCACTGTGGCATCTGGAGAAAAAGTCACATTCAAATGACAGATAAACTAGAAATTGACATCAGTGATAACAACAGGCTACTAAGAAATGCTCAGAAAAAAAAAAAATAAAAATCAGAGAATTCTATTGTGAATAACAGCATAGTGAGTTTTGAGACCTTTCATGAAGATTTGACACACATCAACAAAAAGACCCTGGACTACGACATTAATTTACGTATACAGAGGAAACCATAAAGTGAGATAGAAGGAGCTGGTTAAGAAAAAATCCTGAAGATGGTACTTAGTATAAACTAGGGCACTGAGGAACTAAAATCCTTCCAACAGTCTACTCTGACTGGAATTAGAATAAGTTGTCATTACATTGCAACCAGTTTTTGAGGTTTAGATGACATGACTGAGTCTGGAGACATACATGTAGAAGTACTTAATGAGCCAGATCTCTCTACTAAGGCTCTCTCTTAGTATTAGCAGTGCTACACAGGTATGTAAGTTCAACAAAACAGTAGTAGAAGAGAAATAAATCTACAAGTAACTGAGATATTAAATGGACAAAAATGGTCCTTTGTGAGGATTTGTGAGGATCCACGAAGATGATCAGAAGGCTGGAGCACCTCTCCTCCAAAGAAGACAAGCTGAGAGAGCTGGGGATGTTCAGCCTAGAGAAGAAGAGAAGGCTCCGGGCTGACCTCATTGCAGCTTTTCAGTACTTAAGGTGGGCTTATAAAAAAGATGGAGGAAAACTTTTTGCTCAGATAATGACAAGACAAAGGAGAATGGTTTTAAACTAAAAGAGGGGAGATTTAGATTAGAGGTTAGGAGGAAGTTCTTCACTCAGAAGGTGGTAAGGCACTGGAACAGGTTGCCCAGAGAGGTTGTGGATGCCCCATCCCTGGAGGTGTTCAAGAACAGGCTGGACAAGGCCCTGGGCAACCTGATCTAGTGGAAGGCATCCCTGCTCATGGCAGGTGGTTGGAACTAGATGATCTTTAAGGTCCCTTCCAACCTGAGCCATTCTGTGGTTCTATAAAAAAAAAGAAGTGTTTAAGACAGTATCACAAAGTACATGTATGTGGTGAATTAACAGAACAAAGAGAAAACTAAGACCAAGCATCAGTCGAAAACGGTGGTAAAAGTCTGTCATCTGAGCAGCAACTAGAAGTCTAACCGAGCTGCATTGTGTCAGAGAATACACAAAGACAGACACAATAAGTATGCAAGCAAGGATGTTAAAATGAATTTGCAATGTCTCGTACCTGTCTTGAGAATCAGAAATCACGAGGAGAAACCAACCCTTGTGTTAGATTACTAGCAGACTATAGCAAAGACAAATGCACGAGCTTCCACAGATGGAAGACTAACAGGGAACACATACCTTACTTCCATGGTTCCACGTTTTAAAAGAAACTAATAAGAGAAATTACTTTGCAAAGTTAACTATGAAATCATAAGTTTCCCTATGTCAGAAAGGGTAAGATAGATGGCACATACTAATTTAATAGGATCCGATGGAGTGCACCCACAAGCAATGAGGTCATTGGCAATTCTCAATTACCTTTGAAATATCATAGTGCTCAGCAGAGGTTTCTGAAGACTGGAAGAAGTATCATCCCTACCTTCAAGAAGGGCAAGGAGGAGGATGTGGGAAACTGCAGGCTGGTCACCCTCACCTCAATCCCTAGGAAGGTGATGAAGCAACAAATCCTTGAAACCATTTCCAGATACAAGAAAGAACAGGTTGGCCAGGGGACTTGTGGAATATCCACCACTGGAGATACTCAAAACTCAAGTGGACACTGTTTTGGGCAACCTGTTCTAGCTGACCCTCTTTAAGCAGAGGTGTTGGACTTGATTTCCAGAGGTCCCTTCCAACCTCTGAAGATCCTAATCTCCTACGGAGCTTTAAATAAGAGCAAGAAGAGAAAACAAGGACGTACTAATCTGTCTCTGTCATTCTGCAAGGAGGACAGTGCCTTCTTAAGACTCTGCACTTCTGAAGGACTGGTCAAACTGCTCCCTTCTGCTCGCTGCTTCTCTTCTTCAATCTTACGTGTTTTGTCCAATTCATTCAGCAGACGGTCTCTTTCATCCTGCAGGCTTGCCATAGCCTTGGAGAAAGATTTGACTTGGTTGGAAGAGCACTCCAATTCTGAAGACAAATGGAGAAGCTCATCATCTTTGGCTCTGAGCTTCTTATAAAGTTTCTCAATCTGGGCCAAGAGACCTCTTTCATCAGCGGCTTTCTGCAGTTCTGTCAGCTCAGATCTCAATGTGTCTCGGTCCCTGGCAGTAGAATTTTGATCCTCTTGTAACTGAACCATCTTTTTCTGAAGCTCCTGCACTAGACTCTGTTGTTCCTCCAAGTCTGCAGAGTATTTCTGTTTCAAAACTTGAAGCTCTTCATTGGCCTGGTCCCTGCTATCTTGAAGAGAGCTCATGGACTTCCCAAAAGACTGAATTTGGGCTCTCAGATCTTTGTTTTCATCTGTAACTGCAAGGAATTTCTGTTCCATTTCCATCAGGTCCCGTGCCAACTCTGCTACTCTCTCCTCTGCTGTTTCTGTTTCATTCCTCATTATCCCTGCATCATGATGCAGGTACTTTAATTCCTTTTTAAGCCTGTCTTCAACCTCTCCCACTCTTTTGGCTGCATCCCTTTGAACACATACTAGTTCTTCCTCAAGTTCCCTTATTCTTTTCTGTGAGAGGGCAAGCTTATGATTGAGTTCTTGTGCCTCTTCCTCCCGGGCCTTCAGTTGTGCTTGATACTCAATGATAGGACCCCCCTCACATAATGCTGCCATCTCACTCTGTACCCGGGACAGAGAGGAAGTAAGGGTTTCAACCTCTTGAGACATACTGACTTTATCCTCTCTCAAGACTTCCATGCACTTCCTGAGATTATCCTGAGCATTTTCAGACTCCTTCAGCTGTGTTTCTACTATTGCCTTCTCCTTTTCCAGAGTCTGGATCCGCTGAAGCTGTGTTTTGAGAAGTTGTTTCTGTTGGGAGTCCTTTATTGAAATTACTTGGTTCAGATCTTCTCTGTACCGCACCAACTCTGCACTCAGCTTGGCATTCTCAGAGTTGAGGTCATCCATCTGGCTATGAAAACTTCTGATTTCTTCCTTGAGTTTATTATTTTCAGCTGCAGCCTCTTGAATTAGCTGGTCTTTTTCCAATATTATAACAAGATGACGTTCCTCAAGTTGCTTGTAGTCTCTCAGTACACGATCTCTATCATCTTGCAAAGATGACATGGATTTGGTGAAGGATTCCAATTGTGCCTTCTGCTGCTTATTTTCTTCTCTGATTATCTTAATCTTTTCAGTGAGATGATCAAGTTTGTCAAGAAATTTGTTCTTCTCATTTTCCAATGCTTTTTTATCTTCTTCCTCCTTTGTTAGCCTATCCTCCATCAATGTAATTTCTTCAGAATATTGCTGCCGTAATTCAGATAGAGCTGCTGTAACTGCTTCTTCCTTGGCAGACAGCAAACTAATGATCTTTTGATCTTTGGCACTGGTTTCTTCATGCAGTTTATTTGTTAAATCCTTGGAAGCCCGCAGATCAGCCTCAAGCTGTTCACAGCTGAATTTAAAATTCTGGATACTGGTCTCTTGCTGCTTGACCATACTCTCCAGCTCTTCTCTGACCAATTCACATCTGGCAAAGGAACTCTGCAAGTCAGCAAGTTGGTCTCTCAGGCTCTGGATTTCTGACTCCAGTTTCTGCTGTTCATTCTGAGACTCCTTGAACAGTTTCTGAGACCCTTCTAGCTGAGTTAAAAGCTCCTTTTTTTCTGCCTGCAATATTTCGCATGTCTTTTGATGATGCTGAATTTCTTTCTTATATTCAGACTCCCAGTCTTTCTTACTGCATTCCAGCCTGAAAACAGAGAAAAGAAAACCAGTCACAAATCAATGAAGTATCTCAGTATTCAAAACCACACAGAAAAACCACACAATTAGTTTTACTGTAAGAAAATTATCTAGAAATAATTATCCTGGCTTGTATCAGAAACAGTGTGGCCAGCAGGTCTAGGGAGGTGATTGTCCCCCTGTACTCAGCTCTGGTGAGGCCGCACCTCGAGTACTGTGTTCAGTTTTGGGCCCCTCGCTACAAGAAGGACATCGAGGTGCTTGAGCGGGTGCAGAGAAGGGCGACGAAGCTGGTGAGGGGCCTGGAGAACAAGTCCTACGAGGAGCGGCTGAGGGAGCTGGGCTTGTTCAGCCTGGAGAAGAGGAGGCTCAGGGGCGACCTTATCGCTCTCTATAGGTACCTCAAGGGAGGCTGTAGCGAGGTGGGGGTTGGCCTGTTCTCCCACGTGCCTGGTGACAGGACGAGGGGGAATGGGCTTAAGTTGCGCCAGGGGAGTTTTAGGTTAGATGTTAGGAAGAACTTCTTCACTGAAAGGGTTGTGAGGCACTGGAACAGGCTGCCCAGGGAAGTGGTGGAGTCACCATCCCTGGAAGTCTTCAAAAGACGTTTAGATGTAGAGCTTAGGGATATGGTTTAGTGGGGACTGTTAGCGTTAGGTCAGAGGTTGGACTCGATGATCTTGAGGTCTCTTCCAACCTAGAAATTCTGTGTGTGATTCTGTGTGTGAAATATCCAGATTATTAGCTTCCCTCAATCTAAAATTCAAAGTATCAGGCGCTCTTCTGGACCTCATACACACCAACAAGCAGCTTGTTGGGAATATGATGGTCAAAGGCAGCCTTGACTGCAGTGACCATGAGACAGTGGAATTAAGGATCCTGAGGGCAGGGAAGAGGGGGGAAAAGGAAGCTCACAACTCTTGATTTTCATGTCCCCTCTGCTCAAGCAGGGACACCTAGACCAAATTGCCCAGGGCCATTTCCAGATGGCTTTTGAAGATCTTCAAGGTTGGAGACTCCACAGCCTTTTTGGGCAGCTTTTGCCAACGCCTGGCCACCCACACAGTGAAAAAGTGTTTCCTGACGTTTAGATGGCACCTCCTGTGTTCTGGTTTGTGGTCATTGTCTTTTGTCCGGTCACTGGGCACCCTCCAGCATCTTCTGGTGTCTGGAGTCATTCTGGCCTGGGTTCAGGACTTTATACTTTTCTTTGTTGAAATTCATGAGGTTTCTATCAGCCTGTCCAGGTCCTGCTGGATGGCGGTATGACCTTCTAACAAACATAATCATAGAATGTTACACACCTTAAGTAGCAAACAAAATCTGAGCCTCACTGCACATGGAAATGAATTTCTCCTATAAAAGACTGAAGATGAAACAAGCTGTAGCTTGGAATGAAAAGGGAATAGAATTTGCATGGTCTAGAGAGGACTATTGTGTCTTGGCTAATGTAATTACAGAATCATTTAGAGTCATTTATGTTGGAAGAGACCCTTAAGATCATCAAGTCCAACCATCAACCTAACACTACCAAGTCCACCGCTAAACCATGTCCCTAAGTGCCACATCCACGTGTCTCTTAAATACCTCCAGGGATGGTTACTTAAGCACTTCCTTAGGCAGCCTGTTCCAATGCCTAGCCTCCTTTTCCATGAAGAAATTTTTCCTGATATAGAACCTAAAGCTTGTGCAACTTGAGACCATTTCCTTGCATCCTATCACTTGTCTCCTGATAAATGAGACTGACACCCTCCTTGCTGCAACCTCCTTTCTGGTAGCTTTAGAGAACAATGAGGTCTCCCCACACCCTTGTTTTCTCCATAAAAAGGAGTATCAGCCACTCCTCCCTGTTTTGTGTCATCTGCAAACTTGCTGAGTGTACACTCTGCCCCACCATCTAGCAAATCAATAAAGATATTAAATAAGACTGGACCCAGTATTGACCCTTGCGCTACACCACTAGTTACTGTCCTCCAACTGGACTTTGTGCCACTGCTTATCACTCTCTGGGCTCAGCCATTTAGCTAGTTTTCAACCCACCTCACTATCTGCTCATCCAGACTGTACATCAAGAGCTTGTCTATAAGGATCTTATGGGAGACAGTGTCAAAGGCCTTACCGAAATCAAAGTAGACAATATCCATTGCTCTCCTCTCATCTACCAGGCTGGTCATTTCTTTGTAGAAGCTTATAAAATCAGTCAAGTATGAATTCCCCTTGGTAAATTCATGGTAAGTGTTCCTCATGAACACAAGCCAACAGTGTGCCCACGTGGCCAAGAAGGCTAATGGCATTCTGGCTTGTATCAGGAATAGTGTAGCCAGCAGGACCAGGGAGGTGATCGTCCCCTTGTATTCTGCTCTGGTGAGGCCACATCTCGAGTACTGTGTTCAGTTTTGGGTCCCTCACTACAAGAAAGACATCAAGGCCCTGAAGCATGTCCAGAGAATGATTACAAAACTGGTGAAGGCTCTGGAACGCAAGTCCTATGAGGATTTGCCGAGGGAACTGAAAGTGTTTAGTCTGGAGCAGAAGAGGCTCACAGGAGACCTTATTCTTCTTTACAACTACCTGCAAGGAAGGTGTGAGGAGCTGGGGGTTGGCCTCTTCTTGTAGATAGCTAGTGATAGGACCAGAGGGAATGGCCTCAAGTTGTGCCACGGGAGGTTCAGTTTGGAAATTAGGAGAAATTTCTTCTCAGAAATAGTTAGGCATTGGAATGGGTTGCCCAGGGAGATGGTGGAGTCACCATCCCTGGAGGTGTTTAAGGAAAGGTTTGATGTGGTACTTTGGGACGTGGTTTAATGGATAATATTGGTGGTGGGGGATGGTCAGACCAGATGATCTTGGAGGTCTCTTCCAACCTTAACGAATCTATGATTCTATGATTTTCTTGTCCCTCATGTGCCTGAAAATGGTTTCCAGGATTAGCTGCTTTATCATCTTCCTAGGGTTTGAGGTGAGGCTGGGCAGGCCTATTCCCTGGGTCCTCCTCCCTGCTCTTTTTAAAGATAAGAGTGATACTTGCTTTCCTCCACTCTTCAGGCACTTCTTCCTTTCACCATGATCAATCAAGGTTTATCAAGAGTGTCCTTGCCATGACATCTGCCAGCTGCCTCAGCACTCATAGGTGTATTCCATCAGGACCCACAGTGAATGAGCCCCATGAATGTCCAGTTTGCTTAAACCTGATACAATCTGATCCTCTTTCTTGGTACATCTTCCTTGCTCTGGCCTTTCACTCTAGTCTCTGGGACCTGGGATTCCTGAAGAACAGTCTTGCCAGTAAAGACTGAGGCAAAGAATGCATCTGAGTACCTCAGCCTGTGTACCTTTACCCTGTCCTGGGTACCCTGGTACCCCATTTCATACAGCAGTAGACCCACATTTTCCTTAGTCTTCCTTTTATTACTGGTGTATTTATATAAGCTCTTTTAATGATCTTGGCCAGACTCAGTTCCATTTGGGCTTTAGCTTTTCTGACTTCATGCCTACATGCTCAGACAATCACAGAATCACAGAATTGTCTAGGCTGGAAGAGACCTCCAAGATCACCTAGTCCAACCTCTGGCCTAACACTAACCAGTCCTCCACTAAACCATATCAGTATGTCTCTGTATTCTTCCCAGGTTACTCGTGACACACCTCCTGGCATTTTTGCCTTTCTATTCATTGGGGTGGACTGCTTTTGAGCCAAAAAGAGGTGATCCTTGAATATCGTTCAGCTTTCTTGGGCCACTCTTTCTTCCAGAGCTTTATCCCATAGGACTCTTCCAAGCAGATCCTTGAAAAAGCCAAAGTCAGTCTTCTTGAAAACAAGATGCCAGATGTGCCTTCCAACCTCAAACATTCTGTGATTATGTGATTATTTTTCAGTGTTCAGTGAAATAAATCTTTATGTCAATATTGTCAAAAAAGGTGAAGGTTAGATGTTGAGTATTATCACCTCCTTTTTCATCAAAATACTCCTTTTTCTCTCCCATTTTATCTGGGAAGTATAAATCAGTGAAGTTGCTGTTCTCAGTTGCTTGATACTCATTTCACTTTCCAGCATATAAAAATAGAGCATTTTGATCGCAAACTTTGTCAAACAAATTTACTCAATGGTTTGTTTTTAATGTTGGAAGATAAAAGATAGCTTTTCATTGTATTTCTCTTGCTCCGTCTTTCCCTTAAAATCTAATATGGGATTAAACTGGAATTATGTATCCCAACCCTCTATTGACTTGCCAAATTTAATTTCTAGGAGTGACAATTTGATGCAAAAGAATATTTTGAATTTCAGACTACTAAAGACTCAGGATAGTACTCAGTTGGCTACTGACTGTTACAGGGAATAGATCTAACAGGAGTACTCTCATGATGAGAAGGGGGAATAGTTCACAGTGTTAATTCCCCTGTATCTTTGTGCATTCAACAAATACATACTAACTCCCTACAGCCTAACTCCAAACCTCTTTTCTATTCAAATGCAAGTGATCCAAGAGATGAGCCTAATTATGTTTTGTTTGTTTGTTTGTTTAAGAATAATTCTTCTCTCCATCTTAGGCATTCATTACTTTTGCCAATTGTCACATTTAGCATATTTATGTATTCATAATTCTTTCTTTACAGTATGTTGCAAAAGGAAGTGGAAGTCCTTTCTTACCTTTGGCTGCTGCTTCTTAAAAGGAAATACATTAATACCAGCTTAGTCATTATCACCTTCTTTACCTGGATATATGAATCTGAAGTTCTTCCACATGTATAGTCATCTGCTTCATCTGGTCCTTTAGCATAACACACGTTTCCTCTTTTGAACGTATTTCTTCCTCCTTCTTTTGAATAGTTTCTGTGAATTTCTTCTCCCATGTTTTGGATTCATCTATCACTCTATCCCTGTCATCCTGAAGGGAAGACATGCTCCTGGTGAACGCTGCAAGTTGGGCTAGTGTTTTGTTTAGGTTGCCTTCCAATTCCTTGGCTTCTTGATCCTTTGTTGTCAAAGAGTCTTGAACATCACGAACAGTTGTTTCCATATAGTCTTTCTCCCTCTGCAAAGTTGCCAGCTTTTCTTCCATGTTCTTGATTTCCTTTGAGTGCTTGTTTTTCTCCTGTTCCAGTCTTCTTTCAAAGTCCTCATCTTTTTTCTTCATTTGAATTTGAATATTCTCTTTGTTTGCACGTAACTCTTCTTTTACTTTGACACTCTCTGCTAGAACCCTTGCTGCCTCACTCTGTGTGTCATCCAATACTACTCTGCAGAGAGCAAGCTCTTTCTGGGCTTTACTGGTGTCTTCAAGTGCTTTTGCTAAAGTTTCTTTGGCTGCTTCTAGATCTTTCTGAGACTCGCTCTGGACAAATTCCAGAGCTTTAACAGTTCTTTCTAAACTACTGATTTTTTCCTGGCTTTTAATACAGTCTTTCTGCAGCTGCTTAATCTCCTGCTGTTTCTGCCTCAGCAATTCCTGAAGCTCCTTTACATGTGTGCTACTGTCTCCCCTCCACGTGTCCTTTAGCTTTTCTACCTTTTGATTTTCTGAACTTGTTTTACTATTCTCCTTTGCCATCTGACGTTTCTCCTCCTCTACTTCATGTATAATTCTCTGCAAACTCTGAAGCTCACGTTTCAGTTGCTCATTTTCAATTTGGAAGTCTGTTGCATTTTGCTGATAATTTCCAATACTCCCATTAAGTTCTGCCAGCTGATTCATGAGCCTTTCTTCCAAATCATCCTTCTCAGCCTCTAGAGTGTCCTTCAGTTCAGACATCCTGATAAGGTCTTCTTTTGTGTTTTGAACTGTTTGCTCCATCTTTGCTACTGTGTCCTGGAGAATATTCAATTCATGGACTTTCACTTCCATTTGGGTCTCTAAAGCCCTCTTCTCACCTGCTAAAGTCTCCACACACACGCGGATGTCACCCAGCTGTTGTTCTGAAGCCCTCCTATTATCTTCTAGTTCTGTGATTCGCTCTGTGAGCTCAGCTATCTTTTTTACATAGATATTAAGATCCTCAGATAAACTACTATCTTCAAAAGCTTTTTGTTCCAGCTCTGCATTAGGAGATTTTGGTCTAAAGCTTAAATCCACTTGATTTTCAGTCCTCTCCACAGGTGGTGGCATGTCAACTGCCTGATTTGTTTCTTCTCCTGTTGTCTTCTGGGCACCATACTTGTCTATCAGTTCTCTGCTTTCCTTCAGCTTGGATTCTGTTAACTGCAAGTGATGCTTTAAGTCTGTGATCTCTTGAGTAAGAGACTCTTTTTCAGCCATTACTGTTTCAAGCTGAGTAGAAAGAGACTGATAATCCCTCCTAGAGCTCTCCAGATCTTCTTTCAGGCTAATATTTGTAAATAAAGATACATCTCTGGTCCTGTGTAGGTCCTCATCTGTAGAATGTATCTCTGATCTAAGCTTCTCATTCTCCTCCTCTAGTTCCAGGATCTTTTGTTGCTTTGATTTTGCAAATTTCCTCATTTTCTCCTTCATTCCATCAATTTCCTGCCCAGCTTCCTGTAGCTGCTTATCTGTTTCTTCTCTTTTTGCTTCAGCACTTTTCAGCTTAATGAAAATTTCCTGCTTTTCCTGTCTAACAGTTTCCAAAACACGCTGAATCCGCTCAGCCTCATTACTCACATTTTCATATGACTGCAGGAGAGTTTCATATTCTTTCTGAAGCTCCCTATATTTCTCACACCACTCAGAACTCTCAGCAGCTTGAAAACATTTCAAGGATTCCATCTCCTTCTCCTGCTTCTCTTTCTCTAGAACAACTCTGTCTAGAGTCAATTTAAGGTTTTTACAGCATCCATCAAGATTCTGATTTTCTCTAACTACCTTATCAACTTCTGCAATAAGTTTTTCTCGCTCTTCAGTGAGACCCACTAACTTTTCTGTTAAACTATCTGTTTCTTTAACATGGCCACGTATTTCACTTTCCATATTTGTCAGCTTGACAGAAAGATTCTCAATAATAGCTTTGGCATTTGCCAGTTCCTCTTTCAGAGATTTGCTCTCCTTTAATGCTTCTTTTCTAGAAATAAGTGCAGCTTGCAACTTTCTCTGCATTTGATTCTTCTGTTTAGCTGCTTCTGCATTGTCATCTTGCTTGTGCTGAATTTCAGGCTGCTCAGTTTGCAGTCTCTCGCTTTGTTCCTCATGTACCTGAGCTTGAGTTTCAAACTGACTACAGAGTCTCTTGATCAAATCTTCTTTTTCCAGCAACTGTGCCTCTGCGTTAATGAGAGCTTCACTTTTCTGCCTTAACTGCAAATTAAGGAATTCAATTTCTTCATCCTTTTGATGCATAAGTGTTTTCAGGTCTTCCAGATTGTCTTCTCTAGAAACTTTTACTTGACTTTCCTCCAATTCTGTCTGAAGTCTTGCTGTGTCAGCTTCAGCTTGGTCGGAGGTTCTAGTCAGTCCTGTCTCCGGAAACAACTGTGCTATGCGTTCTTGCAAACGAAAGACTAATTCTGATTTGCAAGCAAGTTCACTTTCCATATGGCTGACCTGATGTTCCAATTCCTCTTTTTCCATCTGCAATTTCTCAAATTTTGTCTTATACTCTTCCTCAGAAACACCTGCAACTTGTATAAGCTTGCTGTTTGTAGTATTTTCTGCTTCCAAGCACGAAGAATCCAACCAACCTTGATTCTCAGGAATACTCTCTCTTGATCCTCTCTGTTCTTGGAGTTGTCTGAGCTGAGCTTGGATGCTTTCCTTCTCTTTGCTTTGCATATCAAATTGTTCTTGTAAGATGTTGTAATCATCTTTCTGCTGTTTAAGCTGTTCTCTGTGATGCCTGTCTTTCTCTTGAGCCTTCTTTATAGTGTCTTTGCGAGACACCAGTGCTTCCTGAAGTTTTTTTTGAAGTTGTTCCTTTTCTTGTTCAAGAGTTGAAATCCTCTCTTTCAGAGCAGACTTCTGGTTTTCTTCAAGATTTGTAGCTGCTGAACATTTTTTTTCATTTTCTTCATAATCTTCTGGGCTTTTATTGGTTTCAGTTAGTTTGTCAGCAATTGTCTGACCTTTCATGATTTCAACTTCAATCGAATCAATGTTTGTCTTTCCTTGCAAGCTTTGCTTCATTTCCTCAATCACTGCGTGTAACTGTGCTTCAGCAGTTTCTTTATCTAGCAGGTCCTTCCGGATGCTCTGCAACTCCGATTCCTTTTCAGAAAGCAGTTGAATTAGATACTCCTCTCTGGGCTGGCTTTCAAGATTCACTTCTTGGCTTATTCTAACTGTCATATTTTCTCCTCCTTCAGCTTCTTGAGCCACTGAGTTTTCTGATTCAGCCCCTCTTCTCAGCTCTACTAATTCGTTCTCCAATTTGCTAACCTTCTTCAGGAGCTCCTTCCTGTTAACAAGTGCTGCTTGCAACTTCCGCTTTACTTGTTCATTTTCTTTTTTCAGAAGTTCAAGTTCACTTACTAATGTCTCACTTTCTTTACATGCTGTTTCTGTCCCATACTGCTGCTCAGATGATTCACAGCTCAGGTATGTATCTTTTGCTTTTATGTTTTCGTCTTTTTCCTCCTTGGCTTTTAATAAGAGGCTTGTTTTCTCTTTGAGACTCTTTAACTCAGTTTCTAGAGAAAATTTTTCTTCATTCAGCAGTACTATTTTCTCAGACATGCTGACACTGATCTCTGTCATCTGTTCTTCTTTCTCAAACAAGGTTTGCTGCAGGGTCTCTATACACCTGGTATGTTCAGCAACAAGCTGTTCTAGGCTTGCTGCTTCATTGCCCTTTAAGGTTAAGCTTTGGGAAAGCTCTTCTATCTCAGCTGTTTTCTTCCTCAGAAGTTGTTCCAGGTCAAGTACTTCACATTCCTTGTTCTGGACCTGGCTTCTCATGTCTTTTAGTTGCAGGTCCTGATCAGAAAGCTGAAGTTGTGCTTCATCCAAGTCTTTTTGCAAAGCTTCAATTTTTATCTCTTTGGATTTAAATTCATTTTTTAGGCTTTGGATTTGTTCTCTCAGAAGACTGTTCTGACTGTCTGACAGTCTCCGCTTTTCTGAAAGAGCTAGATTTTCCTCCAGTTGCTTCACTTGCTCCTTCAGTTCTGTTATGGTAGAAAGGTCCTTTGCCTGACAAAGGAGCTGATCTCTTTCTTCAGCCAAAACACAAAATGCACTGTCAGAATCCTCTATCTTTTTTCTGTATTCCTCAGCCAACTGGTTTAGCCTATTTATTTCGTCATCTTTTTCTCCCAGATCTTTCTTATAGGATTCTTCTGATTTCTGCAGAATTATTTGCAGTTCTGTAACTTGATTTTGCAGCTTTATCAGATCTTCACATTGAGAGGTGCCAGGCTCTGAAACTGTTGTAGAGACTACCTGTGTTGCTTCCATTTCCCTTCTGTCATGAACAGCACTCCCCTGGGGCACCTCTTGAAGACTGGTTTTGTTTTCCTGAAGTGCACTAATTTGCTGTATTTCTGTTTCTCTCAGTAATGAGCTATTGATCAACTTATTTTGTGCATCTGAAGCCTTTTGCTCTTCCCCGTCAAGATGCTGTATCTGGGAATTATCTTCCAGCTGGTTAGCTTCTTCTCCTGCTTCATTTACTGTAGAAGTTTGACTGTTTGGGTCCTTGAGCTGCCCTTTCAGAAATGCTATTTCTTCTTGGGCTTCTTTCAGTTCCAGCAGCAAAACTGACAGCTCCTTCTGTTTCTCTGCAGCAAGATATTCTAGAATTCCAGACATACATTTTTCCCCAGTAAACTGCTCACTTCCCCTGGGAAAGCCATCTGTTGTTGCCTAAAACACAACAAAAGGTTTCAATTTTCCTTTGAATCCTGTCAAAGGGACACTTTTCATTGTTCTCAAAGTAACTGCGTTCTACATTTTGTAGTTTAAGGTTACCCTTTCTTGTGCTATCAAGTGCAATACCCTTATTAAAAACAGGAGGACTCCTCAGGTCATTTCAGTTCCTGAATATATAAGGACAATATAAGAAGGACATGGTTGTATTAGAGAAAGTCCAGAGGAGGGCCACAAGGATGATCAAAGGGCTGGAACATACCTCTCCTATGAAGATAGGCTGAGGGAGGTGGGGTTGCTCAGCCTGGAGAAGAGAAGGCTCTGGGAAGACCTTATAAGGGCCTTCCAGAACTTAAAGAGAGCCTACAGGAAAGCTGGGGAAGGACTCTTTATCAGGGAATGTAGTGATAGGACAAGGACTAATGGCTTCAAACTAAAAGTGGGTAGATTTAGATTTGGTGATGGGAAGAAATTACTTACAATGAGGATAATAGTAAACATTATTTGTTTACTGGAACAAGTTGCCCAGAGAATTTGTGGATGCCCCATCCCTGGAATTGTTTAAGGCCAGGTTGGATGGAGCTTTGAGTAACTTGGTCTAGTGGAAGGTGTCCTTGCCCATTGTGGGGAGGGGGAGTTGGAATTAGATGATCTTTAAGGTCCCTTCCAACCCAAGCCATTCTATGATCCTATGAAGCAGCAGCATGAAAGACTGTTTTGAGGATTAAACCATAAATGTAACTTCCTGTTACCTTATTTCACATTCTTTCTTGGTTACAGGATAGTCTGATTCTGAAATGTCTCAGTTCTCCTGTGATTCTCAGATGTATTCCACTAGACTTATCTACTGTATCCATAGTCTCCAAAACAGGAGGTTTTGTCCCCTATTCTACTTGCCCATTTAATGTGGTTAAGAAATAATATAGAAACACATATTCCAGTATGCGTCCATCTCCAAAGTATGAAGACTAAACAAAACATCTGGTCTAAAGTGCTTGAATTTTTCCAAATATTAATCTTAAAGTTTCCTCTTACCCCCCAAAACAGTCACAAATCCTGGCCATAAAGCATGGATCACCAGTACAGAAATAAGTCAGTATCTTGTATTACAAAGACTGTCCATTCTACCAGGTTGCAGGGCAGAAATAATTTATGAGGAACTATTAAAAAAAGCTATGTATTAAAGATTACTAACTAGTTGTTATTATGGGATGCTAAAACAAAAACTGTTCTTTGGGGCTTCTGAAATTACAAGTAGTTACCATATCCATGGATTCATACAATATTGAAAAGTAAAAAGTATGGGGTAAAATTTGTACCTCAGGTAGCACCGAAGTATCATCAAAAGGCTTTTGCACTTCTGAATTCACCATCAATCCTGACATACCTAGTCATAAAATGTATATGTCACCATAAGTAAATGAGTTGTACATTAATTCAGTAGGTAATCAAACAGGCAATTTACAGGACTGGAGTTTCTCCAGTTTCCAAGGTAGGAAATAAAAAAGGTCAAGAGTTTGAAGCTATGGACTGGGTCCAGACATCCCCAAGCTCTGCAGATGCAAAAACTACTGCATTTACTGCATGCTGGCATCACCCAAGTCTACAGTATATCTAACCTCTACAAAAGGATGAAGAGACAAAGAGAAAAGTGAACCAGTACACTTGCACCCTTAAAAAAAAAAAAAAAAAAAAGAAATGAGGATTTAATTATGAACCCTGCAATTACACCTCTTCTTTGAGAAAATTACTTTTTTTTTTTTTCTGATAGCTAAATTAGCTCTGTCACACTGCTAGAACTATTATTAAAAAAAACCTCTGAAACCTCATTTTCTGTTTTGTTGGTTTTGCGTTGTTTCTTTTTTTATTGTTTTGTTTGTTATTGTTGTCAAAACCGAAAAAATCCTAGAAAATTATAAATATGTGCATTAAGAAAAGCAAGGTTGTAAATCTAAGCTCTTAAATGCTAAGAAACACCAGAGATTATAGTAGTTGCCCATTCAGGTTTGATTTTGCTATTTTGCTCATATTGTTCTCTCCAACTACCTGAAAGGAAGTTGTGGGGAGCTGGGGGTAAGCCTCTTCTCACAGATAACTAGTGATAGGACTACAGGGAATGGCCTTAAGTTGCACCAGGGTTAATTTAGGTTGGAAATTAGGAGAAATTTCTTCTTAGAAAGAGTAGTCAGGCATTGGAATGGGTTGTCCAGGGAGGTGATAGAGTCACCGTCCCTTGGAGTGTTTACAGAAAGGTTGGACATGGTGCTTACGGACACGGTTTAGTGGGTGATATTGGTAGCAGGGGGATGGTCGGACCAGATGATCTTGGACATCTTTTCCAACCTTAATTATTCTATGATTCGATGATTGTTGGCAACAGCTTAAGCTTTCAAGCAATTAAGCAAGTGATCATCTCTTCATGAAGTGCGAGAAGGTAGAGATATGAGCATTTAATCATAGCATTACTAATTTTTAGAAGCCTTACTCTGCAACCACCCAGGTAACAATTTTTAGTTGGTGGTGATGGTGGGTTTTTTTTGTTTGTTTTGTTTTGGTTTTGATAATTTAGAGGTAGGGTGGGGAGGGAAGGCAGTAGTACCAGAGACAAAAAAAAAAGCTTGCTAGTTTGAAGACAGGAACCCAATCCTTCATCTTACCTTAAGTCTCTTCCACGTACTACACATCAGTCTCTGCATCAACAAATAGCCTCCTTCAAAACGTTCTCCCTTTCACACAGTATTAGGGACAGTAGTAGGGACTACTTTTTTCTTCTCTTCTGATGCATTACTTCTTGCCTGCAATAGTGTTTTCTCTTCTAACTCCTGTGTATCTTTGCTAATTCCTGTGTATCTTTAGATTCTGACCTGAAAGCTCTGCTTTCCAAATCACCTTGGATTTTTCCATGACGACTCTCAAATTTCCACAGTTTTAAGGTCAATGTAATTTATTCTACGTCCTTACCTCTCAGTGTAGGAGAGCAATCTACATAAGAGGCTGGATCTTCCAGAGTCTGCAAGTCTTGCATTTTCACCTCAGATCCAGCATTTTTGTTCTATTGGTGGAAGAAAACATACTTAGTTTTGAGCTACAATCTTTGCATTGGAAGATAGCTATCTTAGCTGCTATTCTGCCAAGCTTTGAGTAAAACCTGACATTCCCTACTTTAGACCCATTTCTGATGCCTAACAGAAATAAAATTAAAAAAAAAATAGATTATTTATGATGGTAAGCAGAAGACTAAGACGTCTTTCTAAGATGAAAGACTAAAACTAAGACATCAGGTTACGGTATCCGATCAGATTTAGGGTATGAGTTCAGGATATTACTGAATGCAATTAATCTCCTTCCCACCTTGCTTACTCTTTCATCTTCAGTGCTTCAAAGCAACTGATAATAGATTTTTAACTTTTCACCACCCAAGCAGTGAATGTGAGAAATCATGTGTTTGTCACTGTATGCTTTACTGTTGGAGCAGATAAAGAACCTGCAGTCTCTCAAGGAAGGTTACACTAGGCTACATAACGTAAATGAATTAACTACTCAACAAGAATCTATTAACTGCTATACCTCTCCTGCTTCTCTTTCAGATAGGAAAGAACCTGACTGCTGAAGTTGGAGCATACTGCTAAGAGAGAGGAGACTTTGCTATTTCACAGACCCAGACTCCTTTTGCCCACACAAAGACGTTGAATAAAACTCAGGAAATTGGTTAGTTTGCTATTGACATTCATAAAAGAAGTAAGACTTACGGGTTGAGTTGCAATTAAAGCAAATTTCAATATTCCATGACAGTTCCTAACATATACTGTCTCTCACAAGAACTACCTCTGTGGGAAAAGGTTTGAACTAGAGTACAAAGGGACTACAAGTCATAACTTAAGTAGAAATATTGTGTTTGTCTGGGATAAGTTAATTTTCTTCATAGTAGCTCATATGGTGCTATGATTTGGATTTGTGATGAAAGGAGTGTTAATAACACACCAATGTTCTTTTACTTTTTGCTGAGCAGTGCTTGCATAGCATCAAGGCCTTTTCTGTTTCTCATAATGCCTGGCCAGTGTGTAGACTGGGGAGGCACAAGAAGCTGGGAAGGGACACAGCTAGGACAGATGCCGCCAGCTGACCAATACAGTATTTCACATACGATGCTGTGCTCAGCAATTGGATGAAGAAATAGTGAATGAAATCAGTTGGCAATTAATGAATTAACTCCTTATTTTGCTTTGCTTGTACACACCGCTTTTGCTTTACAATATTAAACTGTCTTTATCTCAACTCTGGAGTTCTCGCACTTTGACCCTTTTGATTCTTTTCCCCATTCCACTAGGTGAGAGTGAGCAAGTGGCTGTGTAGTGCTTAGCTGCTTACTGGTATTAACCCGCAACACTAGAGTAAAACGTCTTTAAAAAAATCTACTCCTCTCTCCTCTTGAAAAACAAAGACAAAAACAACATCCCAGTAATGTAAGGACATAAAACAAAATGAAGTGAATAGAATTAACACTTGCTGTAACTATCTAGAACATAAGTACATGAGGTGCTAACAGGTTACCCAGTCATATGGAAGCAATCACCAGACCCACATTCTAGAGTACTTTTGCCTTTGCAAGCTGCACACATTGAAATTAAATGTACGGGCTGCATTAAAATAATTTGTGTACACAACACAAACTGCATGTATTGGAATTGGATTCATACATATCTTTGCCTAAAGTAATGGGTCAGGAGCATGAGTTGCAGGATACAGCTGTCCAAATGTGAACACTGCATAAAAACTGTTTATATAGGCATACATATGTATGAAGGCACTGAAATGGACACTTCCAGAGTTGGATTCGTCCACTGTTTTAAACACCCACCTTGGTCAAGGTGAATCATATGCTAAACCACCTAGTCTCACCAATGCTTATAAAGGGGCTCTATAAAATAGCTCAGAGGCGTACAGCTGCCCTTGAAAAGACCACATGCATGCGTTTACACGTGTGTATACCTGTTGATCCACTAGATTAGACCTCAAAAATAGGCAATTGGAACGTAAGGCTCTGAAGTCAAGCAGGATGAACTGACTCAGAATGCATGAGTCCCAAATGTCAACTTTTGCCTTAATTACTCCACAGCAATACAAACTTAAGGAAACAGTCTTTGGCATTTTCATATGTAACACCTTCCATCCTCATTTTTAAATCAAAAGCTAATGAAAAAGTCAATAAATACATGTATGAAGCTTGATCTTTTACTATACAATTACTGGAGAAGGAGAGAAGCTGGAAACTTCAAACTGCCAACTCTCTCAGTTGGAGAGGATTGTTTTAGATAAAACACAGCATCATCTTCTTCCCCCCTGCAGGCAGACTGGAACAGAGTGCAGCAGTCTGGAAAGAGCCCAGACCATGCCCTAAGCTGACAAACAATTCTACAACAAATTCTTATTACAAATATACATCGGCAGCCATCTCCATCACCTGGCTGACTGAGTATAAAGCAAAGTAGAAGGTAGGCAATCCTGCACTCTTCTCACCAATGGATTACCTGCAACTGTACCTAAACCTGTTCACAGTGAAAGAATATATAGTCTAGTCTCCTGTTTTACAAAGAGAACTCAGCTTCTTCCAGTCAGTCTGCCAGATCCCCAAAAGGGCAGCGGGGATAAGTAGGGTTTGAAAGGTATCCTATAATGACAATTGAACCTTTGGAATTGTGTTTCCTGAAACTTCCCTCAGTTTAGCCTATGATTTAGCTGCAGAACTAACTCATAAGAGGTATAAAATAGCAAGAATATGGATTGGGTGAATGAAGGACACAAGAATTCCACACAGACAGCAAAGGGAAATACAGTCTGATAAGAACACAGGACAAGCAGTATTTGGAAGCTATTTCTGTCTTTCGCCATTAATCCGGTTAATAATAACCTTTCAAAGAGGATTGTTAAAAAAGGCCGTAACAGCTTAGCTGTTTTAAGGCCAGTCCTTGACCTGTTTTAGTTTTGGCTTATTTTTGCTGCTTAATCATTACCTCCTTTGAATTTTCTGCAACCATCGCAGCTTCCTGCTGAGGCTCCTGGAGAACAAGTTGCAAGCGTGGTATATCTGAAACATTCAAGAACGCATGCACATGAAACAATTTATTTGAAAATTAAAACTCTCATTTAGAGAGTGACATGATACTCTTTCAGGAACTTTATAGAACAGGACACGTGGCTCTAAGCAGCACTTCTGCACTGAAGATACATAACATTGTCATTGGATAACGTGTTAGTTATTTTTTTCTCTGAAAGACACAAACTACCAAAACAAATTAATGATTTTAAGCACCTTTTAGAAAAGAAAACTTACTGTTCTTTTCCCTTTCTCCTTCCCCTGAAGAGGGGAAATAGAGAGAGATGTGATGATCTCTTTTCCCTGGTAACCAGTGACACAAAATGTGTGCGAATGGTATAAAGCTGCACCAGGGAAGATTCAGACTAGATATTTGGAAAAATTTCTTTACTGTGGGGATGGTCAAACACTGGAGCAGGCTTCTTAGCAAGGTGGTTGACGACTAACGGCTGTCAACATTCAAGAGGCATTTGGATAACGTCCTTAATAATATGCTTAAACTTTGGTCTAGCCCTGAAGAGGTCAGACAGGTGGACTTGATGATCTTTGTTGGTCCTTTCCAACTGAATTATTCTATTCTATTGTTATTTAGATTGAAATTAAAGGATAGCTGATAGAGCTTCATGTTTTGAAAATCATTCTTAAAAAGGAGGGGAAAGAAAGAATTATTGTAGCAGAATGCTTCAAATTTCATTAGCATAAAAATGAAAGAGAAACTGTCAAAGCTGGGAGAGAATAAAAACACTGGAGGGCCATTGTCCAAATCAAGAACAGTACAAGAATTCATCTGCTGTTTGACTCAGGATATTTTTATTTTTATTTCTGAGAACTGGCATGTAAACACCATTCATGATAGGTATGTCACTATACTGCATATGATGAAATGACTGAATTGGTAGATAAGGGGAGAGCATAAGTATTGTCTACACAGACTTCAGTAAGGCTTCTGCCACAGTGCAACATAAAATCCATACAGACAAGCTCTTGAGGTATGGGCCAGGCCCAGAGGATGGTTTTTAGCAGAATGAAGTCTATCTGGAAGCCAGTAACTAACCACAGAGCCAATGTGTCAATACTGGGTCCATGGCTGTTCAACCTCTTCCTTAATCATCTGGAGACCACCAAAGGCCTCTAAGTTAATTAAAGGGTTAGAGCATGTCTCCTATGAGGAAAGGCTGAGAAAACTGAGACTTTTTAGCCTAGAGACCTGAAGGGGGGAGGGGTCAAAGAAGATGGAGCCAGGCTCCTTCCAGTGGTGCCCAGTGACAAGACATGAGGCAATGGACACAAATTTGAAACACAGGAAGCACTGTCTGAACACAGAAAAAAACATTTTTTGCTGCTTTTTTTTTTTTTTTTTTAAACTGTGAAGGCAACTGAGCAGTAGTACACGTTGCCTAGAGAGGCTGTGGAGTTTCCCTTGGAGATATTTAAAAGACAGCTGGACATGGTCCTGGATAAGCAGCTCTGTGTGATCCTTCTTGAGGAGGAGGGATGCACAAGATTACCTTCAAAGGTCCCTTCCAACCTTAACCGTTCTACAATACTCAAAACATTCTGATACTCAAAAGCAAAAGAAAGGCAAAAACATGTCCTGTACCATATAGAATCATAGAATGGTTTGGGTAGAAAGGCACCTTTAAAGATCATCTAGTCCAACCCTTGTGCCAAGGGCAAGGATATCTTTCACTACAATTACATCACTCTAAGCATGATTCAACCTGACTCTGAACACTTCCAGTGACTGGGCATCCACAACTACTCTGAGCAACTTGTTCCACAACCTTAATCATGAAACATTTATTCCTTATATCCAATCTAAATCTACCCTCTTTCAGATTAAAACCTTTGCCCCTCATCCTGTCACTACAGTCCCTAGTAAAAAAGCCTTTCTTATCAGCCCCCTTTACAAACTCAAAAAGGTCTCCTCAGAGACTTCTATTATTGTCCAGGTTGAACAACACCAACTTTGTCAAGCTTTCTTCATACAAGAGGGGTTCCAACCCTCTGAACATTTTAGTAGCCCTGCTCTGGACCTTATCTAACAGGTCCATATCTTCCTTGTACTGGTGATTGCAGAGCTAGTTACAGTACTCCAGGTGAGGTCTCATGAGCAGAGTGGAAGGAAAGAATCACCCTTGACCTCTGGCCACACTTCTTGCAAAGCCCAGGATATGACTGGTTTTCCAATTTACAAGCACACATTGCAAGCCCATATCCAATTTTTCATCCACCAGTATCCCCAAGTCCTTCTTTGCAGGGCTACTCTCAATCATTTCATCATCCATTCCATGCTGATGTTGGGGATTGCTCTGATCCAGGTGCAGGACCTTCTACTCAACTTTGTTGGACTTCATGAGGTTTATATAGGCACAGTTATCACACCTGTCAAGGTCCCTCTGGATGGCATCCCTTCCCAGTAGTGTATCAACCACACCATTCAGCCTGATGTCATCCGCAAACTTTTTGAGGTTGCACTCAATCTCACTATTGATTTTATTAGTGATGTTATATTGTATTGGTCCCAGTACAGACCCTTAAGAGACAGCACTCATTACTGGTTTCCATTTGAACACTGGGTTATTGACTGTAACTCCTTGGATGCTGTCATCCGGTCAATTCCTTATCCATCTATCAGTTCGTCCATAAAAACTATTATCTACCCAATTTTGAAGCAAGAGTGCTGTGGGGGACTAGAAAGGCTTTATAGAAATCCAGGTAGATGATAACAGTTGTTCTTCCCTTGTTCACTGATGCAATGATCAGTTATGGAAACTGGGGTCTACAGTAACTGAAAAAATGCAAATGTTGTATCCTACTTCAAACAAAAGAACAAAAAGATGATCTGGAAAACTGCAAGCTGGTGTGCCTTACTTTGGTCTCTTGGAAAAATCACAAAATGCGTCCTCTTGGTAAGAAAGAGTCACAGCATCATTCAGGTTGGAAAAGACCTAAGATCATCTAGTCCAACTGTTCACCTAGTACTAATGTCCACCACTAAAACATGTCTAAGGTCTAAATATACACGTTTTTGGAAGACCTTCACAGGTGGTGTCTCAACTACTTCCCTGGGCAGCCTATTCCAATGCTGCACAACCCCTTCAGTAAAGAAATTTATCCTAATATCCAAACCAAACCTCCTCTGTTTCAACTTGAGACCATTTCCCCTTGTCTAATCACTTGGTGCTTGGGAGAAGTGCCCAATACCCACCTCGCTACAACCTCCTTTAAGGTAATTGTAGAGTATGATAAGGTCTCCCCTTAGCCTTCTTTTCTCTAGGCTAAACAACCCTAGTTCCTTCAGCCACTACTAATAAGGCTTGTTTTCTAGACCCTTCACCAGCTTCATTGCCCTCCTTTGGACACACTCCAGCACCCCAATGTCCTTGTAGAGTGGTGCCCAAAACTGAACACTCAGTTCAGTTACTCACTAAACCATATCCCTAAATACCACATTGAACCTTTCCTTAAACACCCCCAGGGACGGTGACTTCACCACCTCCCTGGGCAACCCCTTCCAATGCCTAACCACTCTGAAATAAAGAACATAAACCGAAGCAAGCTTAGAAGACCACTGAGATGGTCATGTGAGGACCATGTGAGGAGAGGCTGAGGCAACAGGGCTTATTTAGCTTGTATAAGATGCAGCTTTGTAGACACCTAAAGTAAGCCTTCCAACACCTGTGAAGAGGTTCTTGAGAAGACAAAGCCAGGGTTTTTAGAGCGGTGCAAGTTATGAGGATGTAAGACAACAGGCATATGCTGAAACAAAATAGGTTCCAACTGGATATCATAAAAATCATTTCTTCCATGAGGACAGTGAAGTGTCAGAAGAGGCTGCCCAGGAGGTTGTATAGTCACCATCCTGGAAGTTTTCAAGACCTGACTAGACAAAGGCCTCAGCAACTTGGTCTGATCTCATAGCTGACCCTGCTTTGAACAGGAAGCTTGACTACAGTCTGCCTGAGATAACTTCCAGCATAAATTATTCTGCGATTCTATGATTCATCTTAGTTCTAATTCTATTAGCTAGAGGTGCTGCCTGAACCCTTCAGTATAAGAGCTAATAAATTCTACATTTAACAACTGGAAAGAATTAGCATTTTTTTATGATCTTGTCAACAAAAGCATATTGAACCAGTAACTGTGGACATGTTTTTTTTCTAAAATAGATAAGAAGGAGGATAATTATACCATCTTCAGTCTTCTGTCTTTCCAAGTTTTCTGTGGATAGTAGTAAAGTCCCAGTCCCATCTTCCTTCTGTATCATTTTTTCCTGTGAAGTTGTTTCATCCTGTATAAACATAGGATGGAGGAGAGAGACATGTTTGCATTCAGTTTTTACAAAAGCATTCGTCTTTGATTTTTCAGTTAGCCCTTTAACACATCAGTTGGCAACTTCTGAATTAGTCAGATTGTGTCCTAGTTTTGCCCAGGCTCTTATAGTAATAACATGTCTGTCCATGAGCTGAGAGAACCCAAAACAATCTTTCTGAAGCAACACCACATGAAAAAGAATTTTTAAACATTTCACTCTGTTTCAGTTCCTCAACATATGGGAAAATTTTACAGGACTTATGAAAATACCATACCTCTTTCTTCAATTCAGAGACCTCCAACACTGGCCAGGATTTCAGCTTATTCTGACAGCATACAAATTCTTCAGATTTCTGTATAAGTTCATCTAAAGGAGGAAGAAAAAAAGGGAGTTAAGGTGTACCTTTTTTGCTGAAATACACCCAGTTTACATGTATGCACTATAGTACATGGATTCTTTATATCCCAGTCACCGCTCCCGTTTTGGGACCTAAAGTAGCTGGAAAAAAAAACAAAAACAATTTGAAATATTAGCCTCCAGTAAGATTAGTATTTTTAGTTCTGATTCAATATAAGCTTACAGAGAAAAGTGGTACAGTTTGCTTTCCTTGGTTGCTCGTTTAACATTTCGGTAGAAGAATCTGAAAGATTTTGAAGAATGTGGCACATCCAAGAAGAACTTGTACAAGTTGATGGAAGAAATAGGAATCCAATGAATTATTAAAATTAATTAAAAATATATATCTGGCTCAAGAAATTAGCACGTCTCAAAAAACTATAGGCTACAACACCACACAAAGAAAGTACAACAAATGCTACCCTTTTCAAATAATATTTGGGAAGTTGTGGCAGTCTGGTGAAGTGCCAGTGACTAAAAAAGGGGAAATATAACCCCCATTTTTAAGAAGGGGAAAAAAGAAGATCCAGGGAACTACAGGCTTGTCAGTCTCACTTCTATGCCCAGTATGATCATGAAGTAGATCTGCCTGGAAACTACACTGAGGCACATGAAAAACAGAGATGACTGGTGACAGATAGCGTATCTTCACTAAGGTCAAATTGTGCCTGACAAATGGTGGCCTTCTACAGTGGGGTTATAGCACAGCTTAATAAGGGGAGAGCAACTGATGCCATCTACCTGGACTTGTGCAAAGTATACAATACTGTCCTGTACAACTTTCTTGTCTCTAAAATGGATTACATAAATGGACCACGTGGTAGGTAAGGAATTGGCTAGACAGTTGCATTCAAAGAGTTGCGGTCAACAGTTGCATTCAAAGAGTTGCGGTCAACAGCTCAATGTCCAGGTGGAAACCAGGATAAGCTGGCTTTTATCATAAATGGTGTGGCCAGCAGGACTAGGGCAGTGATTCACTCAGCTTTGAGTATTAGAGGCTGCACCTCTAATACTGTGTTCAGTTTTGGGCCCCCCACTACCATAAGGACATCGAGGTGCTGGAGTGTGCCCAAAGAAGGGCAACAAAGCTGATGAAGGGTCTCGAAAACAAGTCTCATTAGGAGTGGCTGAGGGAACTAGGGCTGTTTAGCCTAGAGAGAAGGTGGCTAAGGGGAGACCTTATCATACTTAGGTTGGATATTAGGAGAAATTTCTTTACTGAAGGGGCTGTACAGCATTGGAATAGGCTGCCCAGGGAAGTGGTTGAGACACCACGCCTGGAAGTCTTCAAAAAACATGTAGATTTAGAACTTAGTTTGGTGATTAGTGGTGGACTTTAATACAATCTTAAAGGTTGATGATCTTAGAGGTCTTCTCCAGCCTGAATGATTCTATGGTCAGTATTTTCTTATGAGTCATCATAAAAGCAAAGTCAAGTAGAAGGCAACCCAGATATCCTTCGGTTCTTGAAAACCTGCTTCACCAAAATACCATGCTTACTCACCCTGTAGTTTCTTTATTGTAGTACTGTTTTCAGCAGACAGCATCAACAGTTGGTCAACATCCTGTTTCAGCTTATCATTTTCAGCTACAAGGGCAGCATAGCTAGACTGGAGCTCTTGTTCAGCCACCTTAAGACAACTGATCTGTAGGTTTTTCTCTTCCACCTCCTGCCTTTGTTTCTTCTCCAGGCCTCTATATCTCTCTAATTCCACTTGCGCCATTCTTGCCTCTTGTAGCTGTTCTGAGAGACACTGTACCTCCTCCTGCAAGTGATGGCAGGATAGCTTCCTCTCGGCTAGTTCCATCTCCATTTTCTCTCTAAGACTCTGAGACTCTTGTCTCTCTGCATCTAGCACATCTTTCAGAGAGCTTAGATCCACTGACATCTTCTGGCATTGATCTTGTAACATCTGTAAAAAGTTATGGAAATTAATTTAACTCTTATCTAGATCAATTCAGCACCAAAGCAAAGTACCTGAATTAAATCTTAAAATTGCCATTATATCCTCCTCAGATATTTAAGTAGCAGAACAAATGAAATAAACATGAGAGAAACCTCGATTTCTTAGAGAGAACCTGCCCTACTACATCCTTCTTGAAAGGTCATAAAGCTGGGGTAAACATGAACTCACAATTTCAGTTCAACTCCCAAAACTAAAGAAAAGAAAAATCTAAATTTATTGCAGGGGAATAGACAAGAAGAAAACAGTAGAACAGTTACCATGAATTCTGTTTTAGAGGAAAGAAAGCTTCCCAAAAAGGGGAAGAAGCATGACAACAGGAAAAGGAGAATTAAGGAGGACAATTAACAAATGGAACAAAAGCGTGTACGTGAAATTGGGTTAAAAATGCTGAAAAAGTAAACCATAAGTGACAGAGCACTCTACACAATGCCCAGCGTAGAGAAGAAAATTCATCAAATTTCCTTCTCCTGGGCCTATGGATGATCAACATATTTAGTTTCCAGAGGAGGCTGATGAGGAGCTCCCTTTACACTATGGGTAGGAAGAGAAGCTTCCACCCCATGGCCCATGGCCTTAGGATGTAGGTATACCTGGATCTCCTGATGACCATATAATGGCACAAGGGGATTCAGAGCGTGGAAGAGGAATCAGGGGACCCTAACAACCGTGCCATGAAGATATTGTCCTGGTTTCAGTTAGAACACAGTTAATTTTCTTCCTAGTAGCTGGTAGAATGCTATGTTTTGGCTTAGGATGAGAAGACTGCTGATAACACCCCGATGTTTTAATTGTTGCAGAGCAGTGCTTATACCAAGCCAAGGACATCTCAGCTTCTTGCTCTGTCCTGCCAATGGGCAGGCTGGGGGTGCAGTAAGAGCTGGGAGGGGACAGACCCAGGACAGGTGACCCAAACTAGCCAAAGGGGTATTCCATACCATCTGACGTCAGGCTAAACAATATATAGGGGTGGCTAGCCGGGGGAGGGGCACCGGACTGCTCGGGGTTAGGCTGGGCATCGGTCAGTGGGTGGTGAGCAATTGCATTGTGCATCACTTGTTTGTACACATTAGTAGTAGTACTATTATCATCATTGTATTATTATTATTATTATTATTATTATTATTATTATTATTTTCCTGTCTTATTAAACTGTCTTTATCTCAACTCATGGGCTTCACTTTCCATTTCTCTCCCCCGTCCCAGAGAGGGAGGAGGGAGGGTGAGCAAACGGCTGCGTGGTGTTTAGCTGCTGGCTGGGTTAAACCACGACAGGTATCCATGCTACCACTCCACAAAACTCTCTGGCAAGCAGTAAAATCAACAATGAGTACATGTCAGTTCACTGAGGTTCCTCACCTCTTCTTGATAGTAAGAGGTCCCACCACTGTGCCTGGTTGGGACACATGAACAAGAAAATAGAGTGGTGCATAAAACTTTTAAAGAAATGAAAAAAGTTTCCAAAATGCGGCTCAGCACTGGACAGGCTTTGCGGAGTGTGTGTGTGTAGAAGCTATGAAGGCTTACAAAACAGATGTCCATGAGGGACATCTGGGTATCAGGTAGGAAATATTTTCTCTCGGCACGTGACTGAAGCAAGACAGGAGTCCTGGCCATTGCTGGAGGAATTATTGGGCAGGCTACAATTCTGATTCATTATGGTGACTCCTGTGAGAAGAGGTCCATAGCATTTTGCTTACTTGTAAACTGTATTGTAATCTAGCATTACTCTACCACTGGGGACTGGGCTATAAGGGGTCAGAAGAAAGCCATTGTGAAAGAGCTCCAAATTATGTTTACAAAACATATTGAAAATCAGAGCTCTTCAACCAATATACATGAAAGGAACAAAAAGTGTTTTTTTGCCTCCTCATCAAAACTACATTTCATCCACTAAACACCTTATGCAAATTCTATAATAATAACGGTAATAACAAAATACATGTACATTACCAAGAAGAATCACCAAAATAAACATGTTTCTTTGTTCATTGTCTTCAAGATCTAAACAGGAAGAAACTATTTCCAAAATATTCAAGAAGTTTCCAGCATTTTGGTCAGAAATCAATTTCTTTCTGCTTCTCTCCAAATGTACAAGACAATGAATCAGCTCACATTTGCTTCCTTCAAATACCTTGAGACCTTTCAAAGCCTGACCAACAGATCTGGAAGTAGATCAACCTGTTGTGTTCTGATAGAGCATAATTATAAATAAATAAAGGACGAGAGGTGGTAGAATTAGATATTGCTTTGAGACCAAGGATATTTATAATAGAATCACAGAATCACAGAATTTTCTAGGTTGGAAGAGACCTCAAGATCATCGAGTCCAACCTCTGACCTGACGCTAACAGTCCCCACTAAACCATATCCCTAAGCTCTACATCTAAACGTCTTTTAAAGACTTCCAGAGATGGTGACTCCACCACTTCCCTGGGCAGCCTGTTCCAATGTCTAACAACCCTTTCAGTGAAGAAGTTCTTCCTAACATCTAACCTAAAACTCCCCTGGCTCAACTTAAGCCCATTCCCCCTCGTCCTGTCACCAGGCACGTGGGAGAACAGGCCAACCCCCACCTCGCTACAGCCTCCCTTGAGGTACCCATAGAGAGCGATAAGGTCGCCCCTGAGCCTCCTCTTCTCCAGGCTGAACAAGCCCAGCTCCCTCAGCCGCTCCTCGTAGGACTTGTTCTCCAGGCCCCTCACCAGCTTCGTCGCCCTTCTCTGAACCCGCTCAAGCACCTCGATGTCCTACTTGTAGCGAGGGGCCCAAAACTGAACACAGTACTCGAGGTGCGGCCTCACCAGAGCTGAGTACAGGGGGAAAAAAATAATAAA
Source organism: Aythya ferina (assembly GCF_964211825.1). Lineage (NCBI taxonomy): Eukaryota > Metazoa > Chordata > Aves > Anseriformes > Anatidae > Aythya > Aythya ferina. The sequence goes on from NC_140296.1 coordinate 207,344,623, forward strand.
AGCTATCATTTCGCCAGGAAGAACAATATTAATGTTCAAAGCTTGAATTAACTAAGGACACTAGAGAACAGCACAACCAGTGACAACAGTAGAGGTCTCTTTTGTTTGTATGTAGAAACGATGAACATTTGAGCTTAAAAATTAATTTGTTAAATATCTGCTTGTTTGACCAAAAGTGCAACTGATGTACTGCACCACTCTCCCACGAGACTGATAAAGCAGAAGGTCATTCTAAATGGTGGAGATTTTCAGAAGTTGTGTTACTGAGGGGAAAAAAAAAGGTACTCATCATACATCTGCAAACAAATCTTTTAAGGGATCTCATCTCAAGGGGCATATGTATATATAGTCATATATGTAGAGACTTGATCTCATTTTATTCACACTCCAAAATGATTAGGTAAGAGCCAATACCACTGCAGAAGCTGTGTCATACTACCAAGTCCTTAGGAAGTTGCACCAAAGAACATCTGCCTTTGATCTGGCCCGAACACTGTAGTCCAGAACAGTGTAGCTATATTAGCACCATGCTAGGTACTTTTGTCTTAGGTGAAGCACTGTGTATTTGTCAGCTTTGAATGCATGAGACAGCAGTGCACAGTATGGTTAGATTTTGTCCCTGTTCACATGCACAGAAACCACACTGCTAGGGAGGTCTTCCAAAGCATCTTAATCCCTGTTGCTTGGCTGGACTAACTGTAAGCAACGCACAGAGACCTGTAGCTCTAAAACCTGCCTTAGAAAAAGTTCAAGTTGAGTGCAGATGCACATGTTAGTGTGGTGGCTAGAGCCTCCTAAACAACTATCACCTGGAAAATCTACAGCTAGCCACAAAACCAGATTACAGAAACACAGAATCACACAGAATCACAGAATTTCTAGGTTGGAAGAGACATCAAGATCATCGAGTCCAACCTCTGACCTAACACTAACAGTCCCCACTAAACCATATCCCTAAGCTCTACATCTAAACGTCTTTTAAAGACTTCCAGGGATGGTGACTCCACCACTTCCCTGGGCAGCCTGTTCCAATGTCTAACAACCCTTTCGGTAAAGAAGTTCTTCCTAAGATCCAACCTAAAACTCCCCTGGCGCAACTTAAGCCCATTCCCCCTCGTCCTGTCACCAGGCACGTGGGAGAACAGACCAAGATTAATAGTTACAGAGCCTTGTAGTCCAATAGTGTAGCATTGACACTACTAGTAACAGGGCTCAAAGCTTTACATTGTATTTACAAGTCCTCAGGAACAAGGCTCATCAAGCCTGCTGTCTGCCCATGCCTTAAATTCCTGGAAATGATTTTACTTAGTTTAGCTATAAAAATATTTCTTCTTACCATGTAAATAAGCAAAATTTGTTTTACTTATCTTCATATGGTATTATTGCAGCTTTTTTTTTTAGTTTTTCTGTAATAGATAGCAGCTACAAAGACCTACTCTTTGTAAAATGAAATAGGTATGACTAACAGTGTAGAAAAGTGCAGGCCTGGTGAGACAGCAGAGGCATTGAGAAGCAGGAACACAGAATGGGATGCAGGGAAGTACATGAAGGCAGGGAATGACAGAAGGTGAGGCACGCATTGGAACTGAAGACCCCGAGGCTATAAACATTTCACCAGTGGTCAGTTGAAAAAATGCACACTGAGAACTGGAGAAAATTGGACAGAGTAGTAACAAAATAGACAAAGAAATAGAACTCTATTTGATGACATAAAGCATGACATGTAGACAATATTATTTTATTTCTATGACATAAAACACACCATGTATAGTAAAATCAGATGCAGCATGAACTTGTTGTCTAATGAAGACAAAACAAAGTGTAAAACCATTTTAGCAAACATAAAAATAACTCCAAGTGGATCCTGGATTGAGGAATAAGCCACGGACACAAAATTGCTCCTGTTTGGAGATTTGTGATGCTGTCAACTTGCTGTAAGCCCTTATCCTCAACCAGACAGAAGTCATCAACTTTTGGGGAGACTGTACAAGGCTGAGCATAAAGCCAGAAGTAAGGTTAGAAAGTGTGTATAGTAATTTTTAATAGCGATATTTTGAAATCTTTTCTGCATAGTAGTAATCATTTTGTTTTCTTTTCCGGAACCAAAAAAAATCTGTCCTCTTCTTTGAAAGGGAGGAGTATCTTAATTTTGAGGTAACAATCACGTGATTCCCCATTCAGACTAAACTGCCTCTTATCCAAGAATTAACATTTTTTCTCTCTGAGCTGAGGGAGTTGCCAGCTTGATTTCATGCTGGAAACTTGGTGTCAGAAATAAGCTGATCTGGTAACTGGCTACTGACAAAAGTCCAGTCTACCGCATTCAGTCTGGTGCACAAAAAGTTTGACACGAGCCAGCAGTGTGTGCTTGCAGCCCAGAACAGCTGCATCCTGGGCTGTATCAATAGAGGAGGGGCCAGCAGGTCAAGGGAGGTGATTTGGCCCTCTCTGCTCTGCCCGTCTGAAGCCCCACTTGGAGTGCTGCATCCAGGTCTGGGACCCCCACAACAAAAAGGATGTCCACCTGTTAGAGCAGGTCCAGAGAAAGGCCACAAAGATGATCAGAGGGCTGGAGTGGAGCACTTCCCCTATAAAGAAAGGCTGAGAGAACTGGGTCTGTTCAGACTGAGGATGAGAAGGGTCTAAGGAGACCTCACTGCAGCTTTCCAATACTTAAAGGAGGCTTATTAAAAAGATAGAGAGCATCTTTTTGCTCAGGCAGATACTAATAGGATAAGGGTGAATGGCTTTAAACTAAAAGAGGAGGAATTATATTAGATGTTAGGAGAAAATTCTTCACTCAGAGCGTGGTGAGGCACTGCAACAGGTTGCACAAAGAAGCTGTGGATGCCCCATCCCTGGAGGTGGATGAGGCCCTGGACAGCTTGATCTAGTGGGGTGGCATCCCAGTGCATGGCAGGCGGTTCAAACTAGATGATCTTTAAGGTCCCTTCCAACCCAAGCCATTCTGTGATTCTATGACTCCACTAAAGAGACATGACAGTAAAGCAATAAGCAAAACATGAAAAAGTACCTGTTTTTGTTGTTCAGCCATATGCAATTCCCGCTGCAGAAATTCTACCATCTGAGTTTGTTCTAGCAGAGCCGTTTCCTTTTCCTGTAGCTTTCTCTGAAGTGTATGCAGGTTCTGTAAGAGAGACAGCACTGTAACAGTAATCTGAGAGGCTAACATAAGAAGGCTAGGTTCCCTTATTTCATCCATAGACCTACTTTTCATAACACAGTTAATTTTACAGCCTAAATAACTTTGTTCTTTATTGACATTTATTCTGGAACCATGGTACAGTAAGAAGAGCACACCACTGTTTCACAAATAGGGAACCAGAGCACAATAAATGAGTACTTCTTAACTGTGATAGGGAAGGTTTTATAGCAAATCAGCACATTGCAGCTGGAACTCTGAAAGTCAAAGATAGCATCCTAAAAATAAACAACCAAGAAAAGCAGACAATCAAATCAAACCCCTTCTCGTCCCTTCTGACTTACTTTGCTGAGAAGTGCCTTCCCAGTGAGTCCTCAGACTAATAAAAATTATTTTCTTTTCTCTTCACCTTCATAAGATTATTATGACAAATATACCTGCTGCATCTCTACATCCAGATTTGACTCAGCTGCTATCTTCAGCAATTCAGCTTGGTGCTGTTGAACCTGCTCTTTTAAGAAAGCTTCCTTCTCCTCAATTACTTTCTGCAGGTGACTCAGCTGAAAACATAAGCCACAATATATATATATATATATATGTATATACATAAACAAACAACAAAAAAAGACAAAAACAAACAAAAACCTGCACAACAACAACAACAAAAACAAACAAGAAAGTTATGAGCTTAATAAGCGTGCATGCCAGCTTTCAACTTCAGAACACCACATGTATGTGTGATGATGTCTTCAGCTTGGTAATCCTTTATGTCACCTTGGTTACACGGTATCTTTAACCTTCTAATATATATACATTAACTGATATTTCAGATTCCAGAAAGCAGAAAATGTAGATTTTTCATTTACAACTACACAGAATTTTAAAAGATGTAATTTCTACATAAGTGCAACTTCATAAAACTTCTGGTTTTGTATTTGCATAGGACACAGTCTATTTCACACACCAAAACCTAAAACTGACATCGGTAGTATTAACATAAATCATGTTATAAATAAATACAATAGCAGCAACAGTTGTTAAGTTATGTGATAAAAAGCTTATCTACGCATCCATGGCAGAGCAGAGAGAGTCAATGGCAGGTGTGGGATTAAAAAAATAATACTGTGTCCCAGCTACTCCAAAGCCCACCATAGGACAACAATAAGCCCACCAAAAGCCCACCTACACAAGCCTAGAAGCACAACAGCAGGCAGACAATAAACCAAATTCTGACTCAGAGCCCTTCTAAGGGCTGCTTCCGTAGTACTTCCTCCTCAGAGAGCCATCACTCCCATTATTTAAGCGTGAGACTCATAACAGCAGAGCACTTTTAGCAGTGGTTACTGCCTAGGGATACAGGATGTATTACTGGAAGCAGCCAAAGAGGACTGCAATTCTGGGATTGTGCAAGACTTATTATGGGATGTTTAGAAGAGGAAGCAAAGGCAGGGAAATTGATGGACCTAGGGTATTTGGAGAGGAACAAGCATGAAAAAAAAAGGGCAGTAAAGGTATATAAAAATAAAAATCAGTTGTGTGTGTAAACAGTGTCTTGTCTGCCATGCCCTGTGCCTGATCAGCAGTTTATTTCATCTTCTTATAAAAGTCCATTTCTCTTTTTCTCTTCTGTGGGAAGCACCCTCTATCCAGTGTGCACGTGTGTGTATTGGGGGAGAGAGGTCTGAGTACCAGTGACTAGAATCAGACTGTGGGTCAAAGGGCCCATGTGTCTGTGGCGCCAGCAACTGTAGAAAGTGTCAGCATGCAAATGAGTGTATGTTCACTAGCTAATACCAAGCCAGACTATCTGGCAAGTAGGTGAAGAGGCCTGGGAGCCAGGACAGAGGGCGTATGGCGCCCAAAGACAAGACCACAAGCAGACTTGACAACTGGATGGTCAGGGGAGCTTTAGCTAGCTACCGGAGTCACCACTGGGTCCTGATGAGGTTCTCTAAGAGCAAGACCTGCCTTTGTGTATTTGCATGTCTCTGAGGGTGAGACGACAGGGAGCTGGCTACTGGAAAGACCAAAAGAGTCCTGGTCAGGGTGTGCATGAGTGTATGTTATGTATGTCCATTAGTATGCCTGTACCTCTCCAAGGCAGGTACAGAGTTAGCAATTGGAGGGACCAGGGGAGTCCGAGTCTGTCAGGAATTTTCTGCCAGGAATTGCATTCTCAGGCTGGACCTGGGATCATGGAGCTATGGTAGCCTCACTTCTGTCAAGACTGCCATATTTGGCCATATACCCTAAGCAGCAGCATGCCCTCAGGAACAACTGTCCTAAATTATGCCAGCGTCAGTGGTGGAGTGAGAAACACACAAAAATAAAAGCCTTTTTGTGTACCTGTGTTGCATACTTGATTTCAGCATCATTAAGATTCATCTTGGCTAGAGCCAGCTGTTCCTTCAGATCCTGAACAGTATCCTCTTGTGTCCTGAGCTGCTCTATTAGTCCTCTGGCTTCATCTCTATGCCCTTCATTTGTATTTTGATTACTCTGATATTGCAAGAAGAAAGAATTGAGAAGAAAAAAAAACACAAGAAAGAAAACTGATTAGTACTACTGCTCAATTTTAAAAATAAACAAAAGAAAACGAACATGAAACGCTACATCACTCTTTACTCCAAATCATAAATCATTTTTTATTTCTTTACTTATTCTTTGTTTCTTAAAATGAAGTTAGTCTACATAAAGTAACATTTTTCCTCATTTCTATATAGGTACGTACAAGATGTCTTTAATTGGGAAGTGTTTCCTAAGTATTTGCATTGACAAATCTGGTGGCCTTCTAAAATGGGGTTACAGCATTAGCAGATAGGGGAAGAGCAACTAACATCATCTATCTGGACTCGTGCAAAGAATTGGATACTGTCCCACATGATATCCTTGTCTCTAAACTGGAGAGCTATGGATTTGACAGATGAGCTGCTTGGTGGGTAATGAATTGGCTGGATGGTTGCACTCAAAGTGTTGCAGTCAACAGCTCAATGTCCAAGTGGAGATCAGTAATGACTGATGTTCTTCATGTGTCAGTTTCTTTGTCACTGAAATGGACAGTGTACAAGCAAGCCTGCCAATACCACCAAGCTGTATGGTGTGGTCAACATGCTAGTGGGAAGGGATGCCATCCAGAGGGACCATGAGAGGCTTGAGAGCCTCATGAAGGTTTGTACAGGTTCATAAGGCCAAGCACAAGGTCCTGCATCTGCAAGCTGTACATACCCCATCCCTGGAGGTGTATGACATCAGGTTGGACGAGGCCCCGGACAGCCTGATCTAGTGGGCAGCATCCCTGTGCATGGCAGGCATTTGGAACTAGATGTTCTTTAAGGTCCCTTCCAGCCCAAGCCATTCTGTGATTTTATGTCTAGGTCTCTCTTGTACTGAGTAAAGGGTAAGGATCACCTCTCTCAACCTGCTGGTGGTAATTTGCCTAATGCAGCCACTAGCCTTCTTAGCAACAAAAACCTACCCTTTTAATGAAAATCTACATCACATTGATTCACTGGTGATAAACTCTCTGATTTTGCCTTCAACTGATGAATTTGAATTTTGCAGCAAAAATGCTCATTAGTCCGTAACAGTCTAGGAAATAAAGCCTGAGTGACATATCTACACAGACTGAGGATTTTTTTCATAGCCTTGCAGTATACAGTGGCAGGATACCAAAACTGCTTGATCGTATGTCTGTTAAATTATCTCATTTTCATGTTATGTTAATCCTCAAAATCATCCAGTTCCTCCTATATGAAAACCAAGTGCTAGTTTGTATTGAAAAAGGTTATCAAGATGATATTATAAAGCAATTTACAGCAGCAAATTCATGTAATTTTTTGTGATGTCATCCATCAACAATATTAAGTACAAGTTATGTAGCCAATCATTACTCCATTAGAATCATAGAATATCCTGAGTTGGAAGGGACGCATTAAGATCATCAAGTCCAACTTTTAGCTCCAAACAGGACCACCCATAAATCAAAACATATGTCTGTTACCCAAATGCTTCTTGAACTCCATCACACTTAGTGCCATAAACACTGCCCTGTGGAGCCTGTTCCAGTGCCCAACCATCCTCTCAGTGAATAACCTTTTCCTAATATCCAGCCTGAATCTCCCCTGACACAGCTCCATGCCATTCCCTTAAGACCTGTTGCTGGTCCCTAGAGAAGAGATGAGTGTCTGCCCCTCCACACTCCCATCATGAGGAAGCTGTTGGCTGCCATGAGGTCTCCCCTCAGCCTCCTCTTCTCTATGTTGAATGAATTAAGTGTCCTCAGCCACTCCTCATGCATCATGTCCTCTAGACCCTTCACCATCTTTATGTAGTTTTCCTTTGGACACTAATAGCTTATATTCTGGCACCCAAAACTGCACACAGCCCTCACGGTGATGCTGCACCAATGCAGACTAGAGCAGGACAGTCACTTCCCTCAACCAACTAGCAATGTTGTACCTGATGCACCCCAGGATATGGTTGGACCTTTTGAAGGCCACGACACACTGTTGACTCATATTCAACTTGCCATTAAACAGAGCCCCCAGATCTCCTTCTGTGGAGCTGCTCTCCAGGCTCTCATCCCCCTAGTCTGTACATATATCCAGGGTTACCCCAACACAGGTGCAGAATCCAGCACTTGTTCAACTTCATGTGGTTGGTGATTGCCCCAGTCTCTAATTTGTCAAGATCTCTCCGCAAGGCCTGTCTACTCAGGATGGAGTCAACCACTCCTCCCAATTTAGAATTGTCCACAAAGTTACTTAGTATACCTTCGAGTCCTGCATCCAAGTCCTTTATGAAAACATTAAAAAGAACTGGCCCCAAAATAGAGCCCTGCAGAACCCCATCAAGTGACTGGCCACCAGTCTAATGTAACCCCATTTACTATAAACCTTTGAGACTGACTCATCAGCCAACAGTTCACACATTGTACTATGCATTTGGTCAGCTGTATACTGGACATTTTGTCCAGAAGGATACTGTGAGAAACAGTATTGAAAGCTTTACTGAAATCCAAAAAGATTAAATCAACTGGCTTCCCTTGGTCAGCTAGGTGGGTACCTTGTCATAAAAGGAAATTACATTTGTTAAATGGGTCCTTCTCCTATTGAATCTGTGTTGGCTGTGACCAATGACTGGATTGTCTTTCATGTGATTTTCAATTAATAGCCACTCTTTACCTGACAGTTCACCATTAAATATCACTTACACTCACCTTTTAACATTTTCCATAATCTTTTGATCTTTTTTTCAATGTTTCTATTAGCCCTTATCTTCTCTAGTGTAATCAAGCCACCATCTGCAGCCAGTTCTCTTTAGTATTTTTATCAATGAAACGGACAAGGGGATCAAGTGTAACCTCACTAAGTTTGCAGACAACACCAAGTTGGGTGGCAGCATTGATCTTCTTGAGGGCAGGAAGGCTCTACAGAGGGATCTGAACAGACTGAATTGATGGGCTGAGGCCAGCTGTATGAGGTTGAACAAGGTGAGATCCTGCACTTGGGGCACTACAACCCCCTGTAACACTACAGGCTGGGGGTAGAGTGCATGGAAAACTGCCTGGCAGAAAAGGAACCTGGAGGTATTGCTCAATAGCAAAATCCCTACTTTTACCCTGTTTTATATAAATAGGTCTTGTTAATCATAGAACTTTGAGGTAGCACAGCAAGCTACATGGCTTGGAAATATTTTCTTTTTACATTTAAGTTACTGCCTTTCAAATTTAATAACCTTCTTGTTCTTGTATTCCAGCCAGCCTCATCATTCCTTTTCTGTACTTACATGACAGGTAATCTTTAGAAACTTACAGCTTAGACACAGATGTGATTTCTACAGGGAAAAACTTAACTGTAACAGAATACCAAAGATATGGGAAAGGTATGCAAAGTGAAACTGACCCATACCCTTGAGGACATCAAGCTGTGCACCCCAAGGGCATCTGTAGTACTAGAAAGCTGGACAGGCCAGCTTCCTACAGGACAGACATCTTTGCTGGAACTATTAATGACCTGCTAATAACAGAGATAGGCCCTACTACATCACTGGGACCTAAGACGTAGGAGAATACCAGACTATATCTAGAGGCTAACATCTTTTAAGTAGCCCTGTTCTCCCAACCTTAGAATACAATTGCTCTTCTGATAAGGTCTGTGCAGGCATTGGTGATCCTTTCTCTGTTAACTCCTCAATGCGTTTGTTCAGAGATGCCAGTTTGGCTTTGGCCTGAAGTTTCAGCTTCATCAGTTTTGCATCTGCAGCCTCCCGCTCTTCCTGTAAAAGAAAGATTCAAAGGGATTATGCTTAAAATACATACGTATCTTTGGTTAAATGCCATAAAACCACTGGACCACTGGATGGCTGCAATACAGCCCATTCTGTCTCAGAGATTCTGAACTGGAAAAAAAATCACAAGAGACATTTTTATACTAGTATAAAAGTATATATGAGGACTCCATGTGGGCACAGAGGAGCTCCAAGACAAAATACATGGCATGCAGTGTATCTACTCTAAGGCATCTACACCTAAGCTAAGTGTAATCCTACATCTCTTTGGTTAGCACACATTCTTTGGAATTCAATCGTTCTCTGAAATTGATGCATTTAGTGGTGCAGACATCTCTAAGGCTTGGAAGAAAACTGAGACTGACTCACACAGAAAGCTGATGCAGCATTTAACTCTTGTTCCCAAGTCCCCACTGAAAGAAATTATACCTTGAGTACGGTTTCTTTTTGCTGGAGCAGGGCATCCTTTTCTCGGATCAAATCTTTCAGCTGGACAACTAGTTTTTCTGTTTGAGCTAGGCGCTCCAGTAACTCCCCAGGTGCCTCCTCCACGCTTTCTGCTCCTGACTCTGAAGTTTGTACCTGAAATAGTGAAATGAGCGCTCTGGAGGAAAGAAGTCTGAAAAGACTGAAGTATAGCATCCAAATGGTATCTTCAGTGCCACTCCTAAACACTGCACTCTTTCATGCAGCCTACAGAACTGTATGCAATTACGTGAAACCAGAAGAAAAGCTCGGGATAGCCTTGACAAAAAATATACAAGAAAAAAAAATTGCCAAACACAACAGCAAATCTGAAACAGTTTGGGGAAGATGCCTCACATGTTCTGCACTGTCTCAGGTATCAGAGAGCAACATGTAGATCAACCCTCCCACTGTAACCCAATTATGCAGAGCTCCCTTTTATACTATACAGAATATTTAGCACTCTTATAAGTCTTTCTTCACTCAGAAAGTTTTTTTTTCCTAGATGAGATGCTGAAACTAAGATTATTGTCTTCATCGCAGAAGTGTTGACTTAAGAGGTCAGAAATGCAGGAAACAGAGTGGAATGCCAGTTCAGTCTAGCACTCAGCTGCAAAGAAACAGGAAATGGTTTTCACTGAAACCAAATACTTTACACTCCCCAACTAACTCTCAGTAAGATGTGAAAATCTTTCCACTACAACAAACTTACAGTCACAGAGGATTCAGTAACTGCATCTCCACCATCACCTGAGAACTCCTGTAGAACAGTATTTGCTAAACCTGACAAACGGCTCAGCATCTTCAGCCTGAAACAAAATAAAGAGTCAGAATACAGTTGCAGTCAAAACTGACTAGGATAAAGCAGGTATCCCTCCAGGCTGATTTTCAGTGTTACAGAGGAAACCAGTCTTACAAAGAATACATCTCATCTGCCAAGAGAAGGTTTTGGATGGGATAGAGTTAATTTTCTTTGTACAGGTTCCTATGAGAATGTGTTCTGGATTTTTGATGAAAATAGCGGTGGTAACACACCAACGCTTTTTGTGGTTGCAGAGTAGTGCTTACATAGAGTAAAGGACCTTGTTTCTTATGCTGTCCTACCAGCAACGAGGCTGGAGGCACACAAGACGACTGGAGAGGATGCAGTTAGGACAACGGACCTGAAATGACCAAAGGAATATCCCTTACTATATGACTTCATGCTCAGCAATAAAAACTAGAGTAAAGAATCATAGAATGAATCATAGAACGGCCTGGGTTGAAAAGAACCTTAAAGATCATCTAGTTTCGAACCCCCTGCTCTGGGCAGTGTTGCCAACCACTAGAGTAGGCTGCCCAGAGTTGCATCAAGCCTGGCCTTGAATGCCTCCAGGGATGGGGCATCTATAACCTCCCTGGGCAACCTGTTCCAGGGCCTCACCACCCTCTTAATGAAAAAACTTTCTCCTAATTTCCAACCTAAATCTCCCGCCTTAGTTTAAAACCATTCCCCTTTGTCCTATCACTACCAACACATGTAAACAGGTGTACCCCCTCGTGTTTATATGCTCCCTTCAAGTACTAGAAGGCCACAATGAGGTCTTCCTGGAGCCTTCTTTTCTCCAAGCTACACAAGCCCAGTTCCCTCAACCTTTCTGCAAAGGAGAGGTGCTCCAGCCCTCTCATCATCTTAGTGGCCCTCTTCTGGACCCATTCCAAGAGTTCCATATCCTTGTGCTAGGGGCCCCAGGCCTGCACACAGTATTCCAGGTGGGGTCTCACAAGAGCAAAGTAGAGGGGGACAATCACCTCCCTCTCCCTGCTGGCCACCCCTTTTTTCATGCAGCCCAGGACACAGTTGGCCTTTCGGGCTGCAAGTGCACACTGCCAGCTCATGTCCAGCTTCTCGTCCATCAGGACTCCCAAGTCCTTCTCCGCAAGGTTGCTCTCATGTTCCTCTTCTCCCAGTCTATATAAATATCTGGGATTGCCCCAGCTCAAGTGCAACACCTTGCACCTGGCTTTGCTGAACCTCATTGGGTTCTCATGGGCGCACTTCTTCAGCCTGTCCAAGAAGGAGGACAGCAGAGATGTTTGGAGCGATGGTGTTTGTTTTCCCTGTGTGATGAGCTCTGCTTTCCTGGAAGTGGGTGAACATGCTGATGGGAAGTAGCAAATTGATTCCTTGTTCTACTTTGCTTGTGCACAAAAGTTTTGCTTTACTTAGTAAGCTGTCTTTACCTCAACCGTGAGTTGTCATACTTACCTTTCCAATTTTCTCTCCCATACCACATGGGGAGAGTGAACAAGAGACTATGTGGTACTTAGCTGCCAACTGGGGTTAAACCACAACAGAGAGAAAAGTCAAAGCCAAGCCTCAGGAGTTGTGTTGGGTTTACATGGCAAGGTTTTGGTAGCAGGGGAGTGGGGGGAGGGGCTGCAGGGGTGGCCTCTGTGAGAAAAGTCCAGAAGCTTCCCCATGTTAGGTAAGAGCCAGTTCCAAACAAACTGGTCCAGCTCCAAAAGGGACCTGCCATGGGCCAAAGCTAAGCCAATGAGCAACACTAGTTGCACCTATGTGAAAGCATTTTTAAGGTTAAGAAATGCTGTACAACAGCAGCTGAAAGAGATGAGTGAGAAAATGTTGAGTGAAACACCAAGGTAAGTGAAGAATGAGGGGGAGTAGGTGCTCCAGGCACTGGAACTGATCACCTGCAGCCCATAGAGACAACCATGGTAGAGCAGGCTGTCCCCCTGCAGCCCATGGTTTATCACAGCAGAGCAAATATCCATGGACCAGCCCACAGTGGAATAGGTAGGTATGGCTTGAAGGAAGTTGCAGCCCATGGACAGTCCATGCAGGCAGAGACTCTGGGCCAGAACTGCAGCCTCTATAGACAAGCCAATGCTGTAGTAGGTTGTCTGGCAGGAGATGCAGCCTGTGAAGGACTCATGCTGGAGTATGTCCAATCCTGAAGGACTGCACCACATGGTATAGACTCATGTTGGAGCAGCTCCTGGAGAACTGCAGTCTGTAGGAAGCCCATGTAGAATCAGTTCAGGAAGGACTACATTCTGTGGGAGGGACCCCATGCTGGAGCAGGGAAAAAGAACGAGGATGAAAGAGTGGCAGCAACGAAGCATTATAAACTGACCATAACTTTCATTCCCCACACCCCTATGCTGCTTGGAGGGAGGAGGCAGAAGAAGGTGGATGTGAAGGAGTATTTAAGTTTGCTTTTAGTTCTCACTGCTCTAGTCCATTTTTAATTGGCAATAAATGACATTCATCTCCCTTATGCTGAGTCTGCCTTGCCCATGACAGTAACTGGTGGGTGATTTCGCTGTCCTCACTTCAACCCACAAGCTTTCTTTCATCGTATTTTTTCTGCCTGTCCTTCAAGGAGGGACAGTGAGGAAGCAGTGTTGTGGTGTCCGGCTACTAGTCAGTGTTAGACCACCACAGGAATACATAAGTGATCATGTAACCAAGAAAAGACAGACTCCTTAAACACATCAGCAGATGTATTGTTAAGACAAGATGATATTTTTATCACTGTACATGCATTATTGCAAAATACAATTTATACAGGATTTCAATTTACCCTCATAGTTCATTCTTGATCTTCCTTAACAATGTCATTACAAAACCACAGACAAAGAATCAACAAGGTTGGAACAGACCTCTGAAGATCATCTAGTCCAACCCCCCTGCTGAGCAGGATCACCTAGAGAACGTCGCACAGGATGGCATCCAGACAGGTTTTGAACATCTCCAGAGAAGGAGACTCCACAACCTCTCTGGGCAATCTGTTCCAGTGCTCTGTCACCCTCACAGTAAAGAAATGCCCTCTCATTCAGCCAGAACTTCCTGTGCTTCAGTTTGTGCCCGTTAGCTTCTCATCCTCTGAATGGGCACAACTGAAAAGAGACCAACTCCAGTTTACTGAATTATAGTTATTCAAAAGAAGAATAACTGACTCTTACATGAATAGACACTTCTTTCCGGGCCATGCATATATACGGGCAACAATACCTGCAAAACAAGCTTTCTAGTTATAGTAGTGGGAATGGTGAACTCAGTCTTGATGTTTAAGTTGATGAAGGTATGTCCCATGAGAAAGAGGAGACCTTCGCATAACACATATATGACAGGACCTTGACAGAGAGATACAGACTGGAGAGGGCATATATGCCCTGGCTGACACTTAGTATACCTTCTTTCCTTTCCTTGAAACTCAGAAGCAAAAATGGGGCTGAAGAATCAGAAAACGGCAGCTGTAACACCCAGCAACACAATTTGCCATCTTGGGATAAGTGGCGGAATATGATCTTCATTAATAACCCACCCACAAAAAATTCTCCAAATTGTGAGGAGCAGTTGATAAGCCAGAGTACAGAACTGACAATCAGAAGAATGTCAGCACGCTAGAGAAATAGACTGATGGAGTTCATCAGAAGAATAGACCTCATGAAGTTCAGCAACTTCAAATAGAATCCTACACACAGGGTAGAATAAACATATGCAGAAGCACAAAATAGGGGCCAACTGGCTGTAAAACTGTGCTGTAGAAGACAAACTGGGGATGCCGGCAGATAAGTTTACGATAAATCAGCAGTATGCCCTTGCAGTAGAGAAGACCAAGTACATACTGATTTGTATTAGTAAGACTGTACCAAGTAGGCTGAGGGAAGCAATTCATCCTTTCTGTTCAGCACTTGTAAGACTACATTTGAAGTATAGAGTCCACTTTCAGGCTCCTTGGTACACAAAAAAGGTCAGAAAGGAAGTGGAGCAAGCACAGCAGAAAGCTCCCATGATGATCAGGTTCTGGATTTCAAGACACAGAGAGACTGAGAACGCTGGTTTGTTCAGCTTTGAGAACAGAGGGTAAAACGGGACATATAATAATTGTCTTCCCTTTAATAGAAAAGGACCGAAGGAACAGCAAGAAGCTACATCAGGTGAGGTGCATATTGGGTATTAGGAAAAGGTTCTTTACTGATAGGGTGATCACTCACTGCAACAGGCTCCCCAGAGAAGTGGCCACAGCACCAAACCTGCTGGAGTTCAAGAACTGTTTGAACAACACTCTCAGACATATGATTTAGATTTTAGTTAGTCCTATGTAGAGCCAAATGTTGGACTCAATGATCCTTGTGGGTCCCTTCCAACTCAGGATATTTTATGATTTTCACAGAATGGTGTTTTCTATCCATCAGGTAGTTGAAGACAGAGCCAGACACTTCCAAAAGGTGCACAGCAAAAGGATATGAGTCAGTGCACACAAGTTGCAGTATATGAAATTTCAATCAGAGGAAAAAAAAAACAAACAGCAAAAGGTGACAAAAGAAAACAAAACACACAAAACCACACTGGAATAGGCTTACAGCAACCTGATCTAACTTTAAAGTTAGCCAGGCTAAAAACAGAGGGTTGAACCAAATGAACTCCCAAGGTCCCTTATGACCTAAATTATTCTAACATACTGTGAAGACCAGGTCACATGGGACATTTGACATCTCTCTCTCAAAAAAAAAAAAAACACAACAAACTATCCGTACCAACTGTAAAACATATGAGTATCACATTAGATATAAACTCTAGTTTATATTAGAATAATTATTTCCACCATATAGAACCTTTTAGTTTGACAAGATGTTTTACCTAGAGGTAGGCTTCTAAAGCTGGCTACAATGATCTACTCATTCTTGCCCCCATTTATCTTTGTAAGCTTATCTTTCATATTACATTGCCACTTAAAGCATGGAAATACTGACAGTTGAAAGGACACTTTTTCTGTGGCAGTCACACCTTTTAATTACCTGATTTTACAGAAGCAGAAAATCATAGAATCATTGTAATAATGCACATTTCAGTATCAGTTGCAGAAAAGGCCATGTGAACACCAACCTCTTCCATGCACTGAGTAGCTCGGAGGTATGCTTATTCAGTAGTGAAGAGACTTCCAGACACACTATTCATCACGCACAGGTCCTTCACACCAATCTTTTTTTTTAAATCTCTTGGATACTGACAGGTCGCAGGAGCCAAGACTCTTGGGGAGAGAAGAAAACAATTTAACAGAAAGGAAATAAGCACATTATTCATCCTACACAGCACATTCTTGGATTATTACAATCACTCATTTGGAATAAACGTAAGAAGTGAAAAGTCTTCCTTATTCATAAAACACAATTTCTCCCATTCTTGCAAACACACACTGATTCCTAACGCTTAATGGCATGAACTTAATCTCTGCAGCCTACAGAATAAAATACTTAAGAAGCAGTTAGTGAAGCAAAAAAACAAAACAAACAAACAAAAAAAAAAAAGCCAGGCCTCAGACAGTCTTTCCTGCAAAGAATTCTGGAGATGGCACTGCTGCTGGAGAAGGACACCATCATGTTGCACATGCTCTGTATCAATATGATAGTCAGTGAAAAAAAGTACTAGCATTTTGCACACGTCTTAGCTGGCCCTGCATGAGTCTAAGTCATAGAACTCCAAAGTAATATAGCCTATATAATTTCTACCCGAGACATTTCTTCCTTCAGCATTAACTGGTCACCAAGTCAGTAATACAAAAGACTCATTTAAAGACCTGAAATCGATGGTTCATAAGAACAATAAACTATTAAAGAATAAAAATAATAAAGGTGGTTTGTAAACCACCACCCCCACCGTCCTCCAGTGAGGAACACGCCCTACTCTCTTGGCAGCGGTAAAAGCATATTTCTAAAATGTCAGCCAAATGCACAAATGCCTATTGGTGACAATCACCAATATTTGAAGAGGATGACTCTGATTTTCCTACTAACCATTAAGCCACATCTCAAAATCACAAATACACAATCTGCAGCTGAGAGGTTACATGAAATAACATATAACATGATTCAGGATTGATAGAACTTAAATGCTACCTGAAAGAGGAATTATTAGAAGTGCTATTAGATACATGGGAAAAATACATAAAATCTAGGCATCTGCAGGCATTTGTTGTAAGCAGAATGTGTTATAGCGCTCAACACATATCTGCAGTCTACAGGAATTACAATTTCAACCATCTGTACGTGGACTTTGAGGAGAAACTTAATATTCCCTGGCCTATGTCCAGACTGACTGCAATAACCTGATACTGAACTACAGGTAATATGCCTTGCCAGACTTGGCTCAAAACCGGACTACTCAAAATGCAAACAGAGGAGCTGGTACCTATTTGCATAGACACGGAGTTTAATAACCTGAGCTCAAGTCTTAAAGATTCATGTCTTTTGAACTCACTTTTAAATTATTTTCTCAGGTGAGTTGAATATGGCAAGGGATGCAAAGAGCAACAAGAAGGGATTCTGCAAATACATGAACAGCAAAAGGAAGTCTAGGAAAAACATGGGCCCACTGCTAAATGTGGCAGATGTCCTGATGACAAAGTGCACGGAAAATGCTGAGGTACTCAATGCCCTCTTCCCCTCAGCATTTACAGGTAAGACCTTCAGGAATCCCAGTCCCCTGATTACAGCCTGAAAGTCTGGAGCAATGCAGATTTAAACTCAGAAGAGGACCAAGTTAGGGAGCACAAACTGGTCATACACAAGCCCACAAGAACGTACCCACATGTGCAAAATGAGCTGGCCGATACTATTGCAGAGTGTACCCTCAGCAAATTTTCACAACACACAACGGGGAAGACGTGCTGATACACCAGAGGGTTATGCTGCCATCCAAAGGGATCTGGAAAGGCTGAAGAAACACATTGACAGGAACCTCATGAAGTTCAACCAACAGAAATGCAAAGTCCTGCACCTGGGGAGGAACAACTGCAGGCACATGCTAGGGACCACCCAGCTGGAAAGCAGCTCTGCAAAGAAGGACCTGGGGGTCATGGTGGACAACAGGTTGACCGTAAGCCAGCAACGTAGCCTCATGACAAAGACAAACAGCATTCTGGGCTGCATCAGGAGTGTCACCAGGAGTGAGGTGTTACCCTTATCCCCTACTCAGTATTGGCAGAGCCATAACTGGAGTATTGTGTCCAGTTCTGGTCTCCCCAGTACAAGAAAGCTGTGAACTTGATGGACCAAATACAGCAACTAAGAGAACAGTGAGCGGAGGAGGATCTTTTTCACAGAATGGCTGAGGTTGGAAAGGACCTCCGAGGGTCATCTTGTCCAACTCCAACGCTAAAGCAGGGCCACTCAGAAACACTTGCTCCAGACTATGCCCAGCTGACTTCCCAAGGAGGTAAACTCCACAGTCTGTGAAACCTGTGCTACTGCTTTGTCACCCATGCAGTTTGTTTTTTTTAAAAAAAAAAAAAAAAAAGTGTTTCCAGATGTTCAGAGATAATCTCCTGTGTTTCAGTTTGTGCCTTCTGCTTCTTATCCTGTCACTGCTCACCACTGGAGAGCTTGGCTTCATCCTCTTCGCTCTCTCCCTGAGGTTAAATCCAAGAATAAGTATAACACTGTTAAATACCATCCCAAAGCCAAGAGTCAGCAGACAAGCTGGTAGCTGTCCTTTACATTAGCGCCACAGACTTGTAGCAGAAATAGCCTGGTGCTCACACTTCACATTTACTTAGAATCATGAAATAGTTGAGGTTGGAGAAGTCTCTTAACATTAAACCATATTAAACCATGTCCTTAAGTACCTCTAGGGATGGCAACTCCACCACTCCCCCAGGCAGCCTGTTCCAATACCTAAATACTCCTTCCATGAAGAAATTCTTCCCAGTATCCAATTTAAACCTCCTTGGTGCAACTCAAGACTGTTTCCTCGCATCCTATCACTTATTATCTGAGAAAAGAGATCGACACCCTCTTTGCTGCAACCTTTCAGGTAGCTGTATGACGACATTTTCTCTCAGCTGCCTTTACTCTAGACTCAACAATAACCTTCTTGCAGTGAAGTGCCCAAAACCGGATACAACACTTGAAATGCAGTCTTGCTTGTCCTGTGTACTGAAGGACAATTCCTCCCCTCCCTAGTTCCCTAGTCCTGCTGGCAACACCATTTTTGATACAGGCCAGGATGGCACTGGCCTTATTGGACACACCAATGGCTCCTGTTCAGCCATCTGTTGACCAGCACCCCCAGGTTCCTTTTTTGCTGGACAGCTTCCCAGTCACTCTTCTCTAAGCCTGTACTGCTGCATTGGTGTTGCTATGACCTAAGTGCAGCAGCTGGTACTCAGCCTTGTTGGGCCACATCCAACTGTATGGCATTCATCTATCCAGATCCCCCTGCAAAGCCTTCCTTTTCTCAGGTAGATCAATACACCCACCCAACTTGGCATCATCTGCAAATTTGCTGAGGGTGTACTCAGTCTCTTCATCAAGATCACTAATAAAAATGTTAAACAGAACTGACCTCAATACCGAGCACAACAGAACACCACTTAAAACCAGACACCAACTAGATTTAACTTCATTTACAAGGACCCTTTGGACCCAGACATCCGGACAGTATTTTTTTTTTTTTTTACCCAGAGAACAGTACATCTGTTCAAGCCATGAACAACCAGCTTCTCCAGGAGAATGCTGTGGGAAACTGTATCAAATGATTTGCTAAAGCTGAGCTTATAGCAGTAAAGCATTATATAGTGCTGGCCAATTTCCTTATAAACAGTAGACAAGCACAAAAGTACACAGGTTATTCTGTGCTCCACTGCCTCACCCACATAAGTAAACAGTACAGCTGGCAGAGACAAGCATATTGCTCTTCTGGTATCACACTGACTTGGATTTCCATTTTTGCATACAAGCAATATATTAGGCATAATTGTATCCATTTCTACCTCTACATATCAACTAATGATGAAAGCCTTGACAGTATTTGTGACTGATTTATTCAACTGTAACTTTATTATACGTAAATTAAGTTTAATTCTTTTTTTTTTTTCCCCTCCTTTGGGAATCAAACAGGCATTGAAAGCACTGTT
Organism: Aythya ferina; assembly: GCF_964211825.1. NCBI lineage: Eukaryota > Metazoa > Chordata > Aves > Anseriformes > Anatidae > Aythya > Aythya ferina. Next base: position 207,364,462 of record NC_140296.1, read on the forward strand.
GCTGTACAGAAGCCCTGGGACAAACCTCTCACACTGAGCTGAGGGTCCCTAAAAGGAACACGGAACGAAGGAGCGCAACAGGCACCAACCACTACCACCTGCCCACAGCTCCAGATCTCAAGGAGCCGGCAGCAACCCCTGCCAGCCGGTTCGCCCGCGCGTCCCAACGCCGGCGCAGCTACAGGAGCTCCCGGCTGCCCCGTCAGTCCCGCACTTACTGGCGAGGACACGGTGACCGCTATGCCTCCGGCGGGGCTCACAGGGCAGAAACCTTCCCAGGAAGGGCTCCGCTGCTGGTTAAAGCTGGGCACTGAGCTCAGACCCCCAACAAAAGAGGCTCGGTCGTAGAGCAGGCACCGGCGTACCGAGACCGGGCCTGACCACAGAGCCCGGTGAAGGCGGAGACGGCCGCCGGCCCAGCCCACCCGGCCGTTCCTCACTGCCCTGGACCCCAAGGAGCCGCGAACCCGCCCCAATTCCTCCCACACACCAACGGGGTCGCTCCCGCCAGAGCCGGCAGCGGTGCCCAGCGCCGCACAGCGGGCCGTGACCGGTCCAGGTCCGCCACCGAGAGCCGCGCGACAGCCCCACCAGACCTCACACAACCGTAGGACGGCACCAGAAGAGAGAAGGCACCGACCTACTGGCAATCAGCACGCAGCGAACCCGAACGACGGCTGAGCCGCCACAGCACCGAGCCCGCCCCCAGCCACCTCAGCACCGGAACGCTCCGACGTGGCTTCCGCCTCCCGTCCGGCCCCGCCTACCCGCCGGAGAACAGCCAATCGGCTGCGGGGCGCAGGAGATCGCTCAGCCAATCGCTGCGAAGGATCCGCCTCGGCGCAGCGGTCGCGCTGACGCACAGCACGAACCCACCAATCCCGAGGAGGCCTTGCGGCCCCGCCCGATAACGAGGAAGCAACCCGTTAGCCAAGGCTTTCTGAGGCATGCCGAGGGGTGCGGTGAGACGGCGGGCGGGACTGTGCGTCTCGTCCGCGCGCGGGGGCGGAGGCACCCCGACGCTTGGACGCCCGGTCCCCGGCCAGCCGTGCGCCCGGCCTGCCCCCCCAGGCGGCCCCGCCCCCGGCCTGCCCTGCTCCGGGCGGCCCCGCCCCCAGGCGGCCCCGCCCCCGGCCAGCCCCGCTCTGAGCGCTGAGGGGCGGTTCGGCTCGGCGTTGCTTGGCGGCTGTGTTAAGGGAGACGCTCGAACACGCTGGTGTTTCTGCTGCCGATGTGACCGCGATGTAACAGGGCATTGCTATAGCTAGGAACAGAGCATAGGCTCTGTATTGAGCTCATAAGGCTGCAGGACTGAGGCTTGTCTGAACCTTTGCGGTCTGCCTCTGGTTTCGTTTCACTTTGTTAAGATGTGAGAGCAATTTCTATAATTATCAGGTGTCTATGGCTAATTTGTTTTACTTTTGTTTGTCTTTGTGGGTTATAGTTTCATACAGGTAGTAATAACAAGCAGTTATTCTAGAAAGATATTTAAAACTCTAACATTAGATGCAGAGTAGAGAAATACAGGTCTGGTACACCAGCTGAGGTCTTGAGAAGTAGAGACAGTATTTGGTGTAGAGAATAGGTGCAGGATAACAAGAGGTATGGCGCAGGCTCCAGTGCTGGAGACTCCTTGTCTATAAACAAGTGACTAATGATTAGTTTAAAAATGTAGAGCTGGACAAAACAGGTTTTGATATGTGTGCAGGGCACCATACCAAGTAAATTCAGATGTAGTGGAGCTGTGGATCAGTGAAGAAAGGTGTAAATGTAGGTTCCAAAATGTAGATAAGTAAGCCTAAGGGGAAGGAAAGAGAAGAAAGGGAAAAAAAGGTGAAGGAAACCATCAACAAGGATATCATATTCCTCCCAGTGAAGGGCTCAAGATGCTGACAACTGACCATGACACCTCCCCACCGCCAACACTACAGTGAACCGCAGACCTTAGGACCCAGAGCAGTGGTCTGGTGAATGTAAAATCAGAAATATTGTTGAAACCATATGTGTGTTTTGCAATATTGATTGTATCATTGCTATTAGTACAACTTTTACCTGAGGATAAGTACTCAAACATTATTTTTTTTTCTGTAGTTAGATCTAGAGTTATGACAATTCTTGAATTAGACTATTAAAATTTCCATTACACTAATAATAAATTATTGGCTTTACATACTTACATAAAGTGTTCTTCCTCTTTGCCCATAAACAAGATTTTGAATGTGACACTGCAGTCTAAGTTTAAGAATGTTTAGTAATGTTTTCTAACAGAGACAGAAGCTATCTTCTTCATGTACTTACGTTTGTCTTACATGAATTACCATTGATATTTTTCAGGGCTCAGTTCCAATAGTATCTCGCTACATTCCCTAACACCAACATTTTTGAATGGTCACAATGATGTTGTGGTGTTTTTCTTTCTTTCTTTTTTTTTTTTTTTTTAAATTATATAATGCTTCAGTGTAAGTAACTGAAACATTTGTTATGCATAGATTTGTTGCATTGATTTAATATGCTCCTGACTGTCGTGGTTCCGCTCGAGTGGGCAGCCAAGCTCCACCACAGCCGCTCTCTCACTCCCCCTCCTCAATGAGGAATGGGGAGAAAATATGTGAAAAGGGCTCAAAGGTTGAGATAAGGACGAGAAAATCATGCAGTAATTATTGTAATGGGCAAAACAGACTCGGCATAGGGAGATAGTAAGATTTATTGCTTATTACTAACAAGCTAGAGAAGTGAGAAACAAAGGAAAGAAACCAAAAGCACCTTCCCCCCCCACCCACCCCCTTCCACCTCCTCCCCCCGAGTGGTGCAGGGGAACGGGGGAATGGGGGTTATGGTCAGTCTACAGCACTTCTTCTCTGCCGCTCCTTCTCGGTCACTCTCGTCCCCTGTGCTGTGGGGTCCCACCCACGGGACACAGTCCTTGATGAACTGATCCAGTGTGGGCTTCCCACAGGCAGCAGCTCTTCCAGAACTGCTCCAGATATGGGTCCGTACCACGGGGTCCATCCCTCAGGAGAAAACTGCTCCAACCTGGCTCCCCCACGGGCAGCAGCTCCTGCCGGGTCACCTGCTCCTGCGTGGTCTCCTCTCCACGGGCTACAGGTCTGGCCCAGAATCTGCTCCGGCAGGGGTCTTCCACAGGCGGCAGCCTCTGTTGGTGCAGGGCCACCTGCTCCACCGTGGTCTCCTCCACGGGCTGCAGCATGGAACCCTGCTCCACCGTGCTACTCCATGGGCTGCAGGGAAACATCCTGCTTCACCATGGTCCTCACCACAGGCCGCAGGGGACTTCTGCTCCGGTGCCTGGAGCACCTCTCCCCCTCCTTCTTCACTGACCTTGGCACCTGCAAGGCCGTTCCTCACTCCTTTCACTCTCCCAGCTGCTGTGTGGCACAGTGTTTTTTTTTCCCTGTCTTAAATATGCTCTCACAGAGGCGCAAAACAACATTGCTTATTGGCTCAGCTCTGGAAAACAGTGGGACCCTTCCCAAACATGGGGCAGCTTCTAGATCCTTCTCACAGAAACCACCCCTATGGCCCCCTGCTACCAAAACCTTGCCACGTAAACCCACTACACTGAGAAAGTTAATTTATGTACTACTTACATTGTTATACGATGCTAGCCATAAAAGATAAGTACATGGATTGTTTAGTACTGTTAATTGTTTCATCATCTAAAATTACTTCTCTGTGTTTTATTAAAAAGTCTTTATGTTTGAGGGGTTGTTTGTTAGGAAATTACACTATAAAAATAAACTATTACTGTGTTTTAACAGAAACCAGTTTTTGAGGAAAAAACTTGGAATTACAACCATTCCTAAGTAAAGCAGGTAATTGTCTCTGATTCTTCTGTGCTATTGTTCGGAGCTGTCAGATCTCCTGTCCTGATAGAAGTGAGGCTGCTACAGCTCCATGCTCCTAGGCCCAACTGAGTGCTCTGGCTGCCAGAGCACTCTGCTTGTTCGTGTTGAGGCTGCTGTCAGTTAGCACTCCCAGATCCCTGAATGTTTAATTAGAAGACAAGAGTCTTCCAGCATCCCTAGAACTCTAGAGTTTAATAAGAAGTCAGGAAAGACTGTGCTGATCTGGTGCAGGGCATGCATACTAAACAGCAATGTTTACATTCAACCAGCCCCTTTAGTCCATTTTCCTTCTATTTTGCCATGCTTGTTCCTTCCCAGACCATCTAGACCCATCCCTTTCCCTACCCTTGGTTCCTCCCCTAACCATCTCATAGTCTTGTGCAATCCCCCCAGTGTGCTTGCCATGCAACCCACAATGTTTTCTATGCCCCTGTGCAGTAACTCTCCAGTCAGCAAGGTACTCTGACAATTGACTCATGGTGATGGGTGTCACCTTCAGGCTGATGGGACTGATGGGTCCTCTATGACAGCCTTAGGAGAAGCTGAGGCAGGGGCTTATTTTCTCTTATTAGGTTAATGGGGTTCCCTCCCTATTATTGTCTCTTTTTTCTCCTTCTTGTTTGTGCAGTTGAGTCTTTTATGGGTTGATTGCCGCTCTGTAGTGTTTCTGGGGCTAGCCAGATCAGGAGATTATTTTGGTTCCCTCACCTGCTGTTGTTCTTCTGTGCCCCTTCATGTGTGTGGAGATGATTTTTTTTTCCCACATAGCCTAATTCTTATGAGGAGACATTTATGTGAATTGTTTTGGTCCTATAGTCTAAATTATTCAAGTTCTCTAGCTGAGAAGACTCTCAAATTCACTTAGAGGAGCAGATCTTCACATCAAATCCCCCATCTTGTAGCTTTTTCCTCTCATCTTCATGTATACTTATATTAATGTTAAAAATAGGGTAGTGTACAAAACCAGTATAGCTCCTGATGTATCTGCTTAACCTTCTCACCCCTTCTGATTTGTCTCCTGAAATAGCAGTGATTTACTAGATTATCTCACACCTTCTTTCCATTCTAAGAAGACTGTTTGTATCATTGAAACTTTCAGGTTTGTAAATCAGCATTTAAGAAGATTAACATTTATAATTGGCTTGGGGAAGGTTAGATCTTTACTTATCTAAGTCTAATGTTGAATGTGGAAAGGAGCAAACGGGCATTGCTGTGAGAGCTACAGGACGAAGAGGATCATTCCTATAACATCCATTCTTCTGAACACACGTACATATGGGGAACAATAGCAGCTCCACAGTGGATGATCTGCAGGCTGTTGAGATCCACCACTGGTACAAAAAGTTCATGACGGAGTGTCCTTCTGGACAGCTGACAGAGCATGAATTTAAACAGTTCTTTGGGCTTCGAGGGCTGGATCCACAGGCCAATGAATACATTGAGCAGATGTTTCGCACATTTGATATGAATAAGGTGAGTTACATAGCAAGAAAATGAAATACCTTGTACTGATTAAAGTAAACCGAGTCTTGCAAATTTTGGGAGTCCCTGTATTTTTTTTATTTTTTCAAAACTGCTGAGGGATGTCAATGTAAAGTAGCAGAATGTAAGGGGCAAGTTAACATGTATAGATAATGGCATAGATAACAACCATAGATAATAGCACCTCATTATCTAACTGCCTTGTTCAAGTTCACCTTTGAATTTTAAGAATTCCTTATAGTGTTTTAATTGGTTTGGCCTTGTTTGACTAGCAAAATGCTAATGGAAAGAGATGATGCTGAAATCTAGAGCTTTTAAAGCCTTTTATTATTCTTCAAAAATATGCATGTTAGATAGTAGAGACTACATGATTCAAAGACAATAGAAATCTTTATAACATTTGTAGAGGAAGTAATTTCTGAGTGACCTCTGGCTGTCTCATGTAAAAAACAGTAGCTCCCATAATGTCTTTAATCATTAAATGCCCCTCATTTTTGCCTGTTTTTGTTTTTTTTTGTTTTTTTTTTTTTTTTTTTTTTTTATCTGTATATACTTCATCCTGTGCTTGCAGGCCTGCAATCTCAATGGCAGATAAATTTGCTCATACAGCAACACGGGAAAATTCAGCTCTGCTCCTTGTTCCAACATTCTGAAATAGCCCAAATCAAGGAGGAACTGGGTGCTGAGACATGTGAAACAGGTGGTAAATCTCAGGGTAAATTTTGAAGAAGGAAAGGCTGGGGACTGAGAAAGGAATGGCAGTTTGGACAATATAAGAAAGCATATGGAGTTAAGGAATGCTAAAGAATATTGCAAAATTACTACAGAAAGGTAAGAGAGGAGCAGCTAGACTCCATTAGGATTGCTGAGATATTGTGGTGGATGTAATGACTGCAAGTGACTGCAGACATCAAATAATATTCTTTCTCATTCTAATGTTCTCTGTGCCCAGGATAGTGATGAGAAGCAGTTTTATAAACTAAACCAACACGTTTACAGTTCTTGCACAAGCTTTTCCCTTTACCTCTGTCATTTCTTGAGAAGTTTAAGGATTTGAATATTTGTTCAAAAATTTTGCACTGTTCAAAGTTCCTCATGAGCTCCAAGTTATGCACTGAACAATGTTTTAATAAAAGTTTCAAATTCAAATGAGATCATATTAAGTTAAAGAGCTATCATCTGAAGAAAATGATTTCAAGAGGAATGAAATAAGAGTGTGACAACCAGTGGCGATGGACCTAAATCAGTTAATCTTAGCTTGTTAAAAGCCATTTAATCTAACTTCATTTTATAATCAATGTCAAGGAACAAAAGCACCCAGGGGAAGAGCCACCCTGCAGTAATACAGATATCGACACTGGATGAAATCACCTACCTGGACATTCAGATTCTGAGAACTTTTCTGAGGGCAAAGAATAAAAATTTTCAACTGAGCTATTTTGTAAATTACAATTATCCTCTCCTTCCCATATTGAAAGTTGGTTATCTGTGCTTTCTGTTATTTTGCTCAATGAAGTTATGAAAAATTCATGTAATGGGAATATGGCAATGATCCTGAATGAATATTCTAAAATATTGTGGTCCTTGCTGTAAAACAGTAGTGCTCAGCTAGTCTACCTACATTTGCATTTTACATATATTTACGTGTATTCCAGAAAGGCATCTGACTTTGCCTAAATACCTCAGTAAATAAAAGTTTCATTTTTTTCCTTTGCAATGTGTTGAAGTAGTTACTCAGAATCACTGAGGAACATATGCACTTTATTTTTTTCTGTCTTAACTAATATAAATTTTAGTCAGTGTAAAATCTAGGGATTACGAACCCTTACTGTAAAAAGAGCACTGGCCACAAGGAATGACATGTTCTGTCTGCAATTGGTGATGACAGATTATCCTAGACATGTAATAGATCAGAAGTACAGGAATCCAGATGTTTAGGACATCTTAAAGGCGACCAGAAAATAAGTGTGTGTACATATACTTGTTCTAAAGCTTGTACATACATATGCGTTTCTGTGACATTTGTTTTTCTCTTTTAGCTGTAAATCTACACAGGAATAAGGTAAAGCAGCTCCAGAGACACAACTCCCCCTTTTCCTGTCACAAGTTGGTTTTTGTTTTGCCACAGGATGGATATATTGACTTCATGGAATATGTGGCTGCCCTCAGCCTTGTTCTCCGTGGAAAGATGGAACAGAAATTGCGGTGGTATTTCAAACTGTATGATGTAGATGGCAATGGCTGCATTGATCGACATGAATTGCTCAACATCATTAAGGTGAGTCTCCAGCGGTCCCTCCCCTCCCCTCCCCTCCCCTCCCCTCCCCTCCCCTCCCCTCCCCTCCCCTCCCCTCCCCTCCCCTCCCCTCCCCTCCTCAAGAGAAGTTCCACCACACAAGTAGGACTTCTGACATTCCTCACATGGATGATCATGGTTGACATCTGCTATAAAAGCATTTTTTTAGCAGATTTCCCTACAATCTCATAGTCCAATAAGCAGACTTAGCAGTCTTCTTTACCACAATAGCATATATTACTGCATAGCATCATAGAATGTCTTGGTTTGGAAGGGACTTTAAAGATCATCAAATTTCAACCCCCCTGCCATGGCCAGGGACACCTTCCACCAGACCAGATTGCTCAAAGGCCCATCCAACCTGGACATAAATACTTCCAGAGGCAGGGCATCCACAGCCTCTCTGGGCAACCTCTCTTACTGCCCTCATAGTAAAGAATTTCAGAATGTCAAATGCAAAGAATGTTTGACAGTGTTTATTGAGCTTAGTGCACCATAGGGTACTAGAAGGTGGATTAGCAAAAGAACAAGGCGTGTAAGGAAGTTAAATTGTGTCTTTGTATCATGTTTAACTACAGAGGAATCTAGGAAGATTCACACATAAAATAGAGTATTTTCATGCTTTTTCTCAATCAATTAATGTGTGGAATACTTCAAAAATGCATAGCATTCGCAATGATACTAGATAATATGAACTGTTAGCAAGATTTTCTGTGTGGAGCATGAAATCCCAAAGGGCTGCGAGTGATCTTTTTATATCCAGTGCTTCACAGATAGATTTGAATGTTTTGCTTTTAACCTGTCAGATTCTGAAGGGGTAATTTATTCCATCTTCACTTCACACCTGAAAAATGATAATCTAGTTTTAGATTTGGCATGGTTCGGCTGCAGTGGATGCATTGAAACGGGCATCTGTAGAGAGACATTCATGATATCCATCTAATAGTTCTCAGTACAGAGTAAATTGGTCTCCAGAAATGTGTCTATCAATATTCTTCTTTTGTTTAGAGGTAGCACAGATGGTCATCTTATATCTGTGAATATAGATGGCTTAAGTTAGGTATGTCTGGGTAAGTGGCCGTGATCCTGATTCTGCCATATCTGCAGTACCTAAGCTCTACCTAAGCAGATTTAGGGCAGTCCTCTGGTTTTAACTGCTCATTACATGCTCCAGAAGCACTCTTCTTTCGTACCCTTCAGTGCAAACCATAAGGCCAAATGATTTCTGCTGTGTTTTTCCTATGATTATGGCATGGAAAGGTACCATGCATGACTACCTTGTTCTGAATCTATGCCGACAGGCTGCAGTGAAGTAGTCTATTGTTCTGGGAGTCAATAGGCAGCTTCCCATTCTTGCTTTTTTCTTTTAGGCTATTCGGGCTATCAATGGTGGTGACCATGAAACTAGTGCAGAAGAGTTCACCAACAGAGTCTTCAACAAAATTGATGTGAACGGAGATGGTGAGAATGCTATGTCTGTCATCCTACTTAGATAGTCTCAGTGCTAAAGAGAGAGATCCATGTTTTCTTTCTTGAACTTTATGGTTCTTCATTTTATATTTGCTTGTTACATTAATCCAGTTTTCATGAATTTTGCTAAGACACTTTTCTCCTTGAATCATACATAATCACTACTATAGAATTTGTTCCCTGGTACTAATTCTTAGCTACATTTTCTCCACAATAGTTTTGTAGGGTTTGTTTTTTCTTTCCTTTTTGTACGTTTCTGTGTAACTTATGTCAGAGGTAGAAGTGGGCTGGGCTATCAGGTGTTCCCAGCTGCTCCTAACTCTTTCAGCAACAGGAGAAGGAAGAACTGGAATTTAATGTTGAAGTTCTGAATTCCTTCACTGAGACTGTTACAGGCTGTACAGCAAGTCCTTTAAGTGCTATGGACCAGTCAGCCAAAAGATACTCAGTGGCACTGTAATCGTTGCATTTCCCTGAGAGGTACTTCTTTCCTTGCTACTTCATGTGCTTATCTTATCATATGCTCTTGTTATTCCAGAAGAATTCTGCTGAGCTGCTTCCCTTAACAAGGTCTTATTGGTCTAGGACAGAAAACCTATTTCTGACTGGCACAATTTCCTACTGTCACTTCACTTTTTCATGAAAAACAGCAATTATGGGACAGGTTTAGCAGTATGACAGGTTACACCAAAAAGAAGTAGACTAATCCAGCCTTATAAATAGGAATCTATGACCCTGTTCCTTAGCCATAGACTTCTTGTATTTCTTGTAATGTATAAAATTATTCCCTTGAATGTACAAAATATTTCCCTTGGAAGGGAAAAACGTGAGAGTTGGAGTTCCTGGATATTGGCTAAGTTTCAAATAAAATTAAAATGACTCTCAGGCCTCTTGGTGCTTGAGAACAGTGTATGTATACCACGTTGTCCCTAATGTCAGATTACTGTACTTTTTTTTACTGTTCAAATGTGGATTGGCATGATTCTGAGGTCTTCTGTTTGTGCCTGACACAGGTGAACTTTCTCTGGATGAATTTGTGGAAGGAGCAAGGAAAGATGAGGAGTTCATGGAGGTTATGATGAAAAGTTTGGATCTGTCACACATTGTGGCCATGATCAACAACCGTCGGCATAGTGTATAAATCAATCTGGGAGAAAATGGTGTGCCAATGGACTGAAGAGTGTACACACACCAGGAAGGACAGAAGTTTTTAAAAAACAAACAAAATTTCCATAAGCATACATATGGAAGTAGGAACAGAAAGAAACTGTTATATGTGTGTACCTGAGTCCATGTTCTTGGACAAGTGTTGAAACTTAGACACACATATGCAGGGGTGGTTCAGAAAAACTGGGTCTGTGTAGCAGTATTCAACTTGACTTCCTAAACACTAAAGGGCAAGTTTCAAGACACAAATTACTTCCTTCTGTGCCCCAGATTGTCACTTTGCAATGGACTAAAGGTAATCCTAAATTTGCAAAGAGCACTGGGAGAAAGAAGTGATGGGCTGTGAAAAATATCAGATGTATACAAAACAAGAGCTACAAATTGTTATCAATGGAAAGAACTGTCAATACATTGTAACATCCCCTGTTCTTGTCATGATATTAGATCATAAACACCAGCAGGCTTGTCTGTTCCAGATGTGCTCATATTTGGTAGTCTCTGATAGCCTTGGTAGCTTTATTTATAAGAGCTTGACAGCTGGAAGAAACATCAGTCTTTAAGGCTCATAATGACTATTCTGTTCCCAGCTGCACTGTCAGTAATGCTGCCATTTGCAGCTTTTTTTGATAAAAGTACTCTTTACCAAACTAGTCAATCGTTTAGGAGCAACTTCAGTAATCAGAGAAAACATGCCAGTCGTGTTCTCAAAGAAAAAGAATTACCTGAGATATCAGATCATTTTTTGCATTCCTTGTAATTCCTACTACTCTTCTCTCATACAACTGAATAAATGAAGTATGTGAAGATGATCCTAACTATTGTTGCTTCACACATCCTTATTGGTCTTTTTTTTTTTTTTATTCTTGGGGAGAAAATCTGAGAAGCAAAAGGCAACTCAGTAAGGTGACTTGTGAATTCTGCTGTTCATGCAATTGTTGAAGTTCATACTATAGATCAGTGTTGCCACGAATGACTATGTGTCTTTGTAGATGATGGGATGAGTAATGTAGCATGGATAGAAGCTGAGCCATGTAGCATGGATAGAAACTGAGCCAACTGTTTCCTGTTCACTAATGTTAGGTAAGGTCAGAATCAGAGGCTCCTTTGAATCTGGAGAGAGAGATAGAAGGTAAGAGAATGCAGGAAAAGTTCAGCAGAGTGCCTATGCCACAGTTGTTTATGCGATTCCTGTGCAGAAGGAAGAAGTTGCAGATCTATAACAAGAAGACTTTAGACATTAGGAGGGGGATTAATCTTGCTTATATTTTAGCTTCCGTGATGTACCGATATATACTGAGCAAAGTGTCTAATCTTTCATCTAAGTCAAGGAAGATTTAGTCAGTATTGTCACTAGAGCTTGAGAGTGTGACTGATCATTTTTAGCCTATGTGCCAATATTTTGCCAAGGGGGCTCACACTCTGGGTCCCAGTGGCATGTACCCATCTGCAGTCTTAGAGCTGCTGAGAAGAATCACAACCTGCATATTGGTAAACATTGTTCAGTTGTCCAGAGGATTATTATGAACATATGCTGTTGGATTCTGCTGTCTCTTTGTACTAAGAAAGACAGACTTTAAAAAAAAAAAAAAAAAAAAAGAAAGAAAAAAAAAAGCACCTCTATTAAACATGTCCTGTACCTGTTACAATTACTCGCTCTATTGTACCTTTGTCACTTAGCTACATGTAAAACTGCATTTTTAGTATCATCTGACATACAGAAAAAAAAAAATCTAATTTTAGTTCTTAGGAAAGAAAAGAATTTTTGTAAGTTTATTTGTAATAGATACAAAAAAATGTCCAATATGTTATCATTACACTCAGCTGCAGACATGCACTGTGTTCTCAATTTCTCGGTTTTTATGTCCTTCTGTTACTGGATGATTTCACTTATTTTTGGCTTTGCAGCAAGCATGTTTTTTTGTGAGACCATGCTGACAGTGTATGTGCCTTTGTCAGAACCTACAGGGAAGAAAACTGAGGGTGTGGGAAAGAGGAAATCTCTGTAAAGGGGACGATGGTTGTTTTCTAACCTATTTGGCTTTCTTTGTATATAAAGGATTAAAAAAAAAAAAAAACAACCAAACAACCAAACAAAAAAACCCACAACAATAAATCTATCTTGGAACTGTTACCTTTGTTAGAAAAATAGAATCACAGAATCGCAGAATCACAAAATCACAGAAGGTTAGGGATTGAAAGGGACCTTGAAAAGGTCATCTAGTCCAATCCCCCTGCCAGAGCAGGAATACCTAGATCAGGTCACACAGGAATGCATCCAGATGGGTTTTGAATGTCTCCGGAGAAAGAGACTCCACAACTTCTCTGGGCAGCCTGTTCCAGTGTTCTGTCACCCTCACTGAGAAGAAGTTTCTTCTCTTATTTAAGTGGAACTGCCTATGTTCCAGCTTGAACCCATTGCCTCTTGTCTTATCATTGCATATCACTGAGAAGAGCTTGGATCCATTCTTCTGACACTCACCTTTATGTATTTATAAACATTGATGATGTCACCCCTCAGCCTCCTCTTCTCCAATCTAGAGACCCAGTTCCCTCAGCCTTTCCTCATAAGGGAGATGCTTCACACCCTTAATCATCCTTGTGGCTCTGCGCTGGATTCTCTCAAGCAGTTCCCTGTACTTCTTGAACTGAGGGGCCCAGAACTGGACACAATATTCTAGATGTGGTCTCAGCAGGGCACAGTAGAGGGGGAGAAGAACTTCCCTCGACCTACTAACCATAGCCCTTCTGATACACCGCAGGAAGCCATTGGCCTTCTTGGCCACAACGGTGCGTGCTGGCTCGTGGTCATCCTGCTGTCCACCAGGACCCCCAGGTCCCTTTCCCCTAACGTCAATCCTTAACTTATACTGATATCTGGGGTTGTTCTTGCCCAGATGCAGGACTCTACACTTGCCCTTGTTGTATTTCATTAAATTTCTCCTTGCCCACTTTTCCAGCCTGTCTAGGTCTCGCTGGATGGCAGTGCAACCTTCTGGTGTGTCGGCCACTCCTCCCAGTTTAGTGTCATCAGCAAACTTGCTGACAGTGAACTCTATTCCCTCATCCAAGTTGTTGATGAATATATTGAATAGTACTTGTTCCCATACTGACCCTTGAGGGACTCCACTAGATACAGGCCTACAACTAGACTCTATTCTACTGACCACAACTCTCTGTTTTCTTTCCTTCAGCCAGTTCACAGTCCACCTCACTACCCGATCGTCCAGACCATGCTTCCTCAGTTTAGGTGAGAGAATGCTATGGGAGGCAGCATCAAATGCTTTACTGAAATCAAGATAGACCACACCCATTGCTTTACCATCATCTATCCACCTGGTTATGTCTTCATAAAACGCTCTCAGGTTGGTTAAGTATGACTTCCCCTTGGTGAAGTCATGTTGACTGCCCATAATGACCCTCTATCCTTGATATGCCTAAAGACAGTGCCAAGGATAAGTTATTCCATCACCTTTCCAGGGATAGAAGTGAGGCTGACTGGTCTATAGTTACCTGAGTCCTCCTTCTTGCCCTTTTTGAAGACTGAAAAGAGTAACATTTGCTTTTCTCCAGTACTCAGGAACCTCTCCCGTTCCCTATGACTTACCAAAGATGATGGAGAGTGGCCTAACAATGACTTCTGCCAGCTCCCTCAGCAACCACAGGTGCATCCTATCAGGACCACAGATTTATGGAAGCCCAGATTACTTAATTGGTCCTCATCAACCAAGGCAAACTCCTCCTTTATCCTGGCTACCTCTGGGGACTCAGGGGTTTGGGGCTCCTTAGGAAAGCCTCCAGCAGTATAGACAGAGACAAAGAAGCACTGGACTTTGCCCAACAGTTCCCTGTTTAACCATGCAGGTCTCCTGGCTCCCTTTCTTGACTTCCTACGGGTTGAGATGCTCTGATCTTGAGCTCGGAAGAAGCAGTCCGAGATGGATGGCTGGGCCCAAAGAGTTGTGGTGAATGGAGTCAAATTCAGTTGGAGGCCAGTCACTAGTGGCGTTCCCCAGGGCTCGATACTGGCGCCAGTCCTCTTTAATATCTTTATTGATGTTCTGGATGAGGGATTGAGTGCACCCTCAGTAAGTTTACAGATGACACCAAGTTAGGTGCGTGTGTCGATCTGCTCGAGGGTAGGAAGGCTCTGCAGGAGGATCTGGATAGACTGGACCGATGGGCTGAGGTCAACTGTATGAATTTGAACAAGGCAAAGTACCAGGTCCTGCACCTGGGGCGCAATAACCCCAAGCAGAGCTACAGGCTGGGAGATGAGTGGTTGGAAAGCTGCCTGGCGGAGAAGGACCTGGGAGTATTGGTTGATAGTCAGATGAATATGAGCCAGCAGTGTGCTCAGGTGGCCAAGAAGGCCAACAGCATCCTGGCTTGCATAAGAAGCAGTGTGGCCAGCAGGTCTAGGGAAGTGATTGTCCCCCTGTACTCGGCTCTGGTGAGGCCGCACCTTGAGTACTGTGTTCAGTTTTGGGCCCCTCACTACAGGAAGGACATCAAGGTGCTTGAGCGAGTCCAGAGAAATGCAATGAAGCTGGTGAGGGGTCTGGAGAACAAGTCCTATGAGGAGTGGCTGAGGGAGCTGGGTTTGTTCAACCTGGAGAAAAGGAGGCTCAGGGGTGACCTTATTGTTCTTTATAAGTACATTAAAGGAAGCTGTAGCGAGGTGGGGGTTGGTCTATTCTTCCATGTGCCTGATGACAGGACAAGGGGAACAGGCTAAAGTTGTGCCAGGGGAGTTTTAGGTTGGATATTAGGAAGAACTTCTTTACTGAGAGGGTTGTGAGGCATTAGAATGGGCTGCCCAGGGAAGTGGTGGAGTCACCGTCCCTGGAGGTCTTTAAATGACGTTTAGATGTTGAACTTAGTGATAGTGGTAGGTCAGAGGTTGGACTCCATGATCTTGAGGTCTCTTTCAACCTAGACAATTCTGTGATTCTGTGATCATCGAGTCCAACCTCTGACCTAACACTAACGAGTCCTCCACTAAACCATATCACTAAGTTCAACTCCACCACTTTTCACCAATTTACACCTTTCATCTGCAAAGGGTAAGTCTGTGATTACCCCTGCTGGGGCTGCTGTGTGTGCATGTCTTTTTGGCATTTGCAGAGCTCAGTTTTTGTTTTTGTTTTGTTTTGGTTTTTTTTTGGTGTGTGTGTGTATGTTCTAACTTTGCTTTTTTGAGGGGCAAATAGTGTGTGTGCTGAGCGTGGTTGGCAGGAGGAGGTGGGGAGCTGCTCAGGACTGCTAGGTTTGGTTTCTAGGAGTGTGTGGCATTCTTCCTGTGCTATGCGACTGATTGTTGGGCAGGAACATTCCAGCTCGTGTGTCTTAAACAATGTAGCCTGTGTAGTGTGTGTTGTGTGGTGCGGGCAGAGTTTGCTGCGGTGCTGTGAGTGAAGAATCTCAGAGCTGGTGAGCAGATGAAGTAACAGAGCTGGGAAGAGAGAGGTATTGCAGCAGGTACACTGTGGCTGTGAGGCGTCTCTGAGTGTGCTTTTTTCTTGTCTCTGCAGGTGCTTCATGCAGTCGTGGACAGGGAAGGCAAATCCCCGTGTCATGCAGCAGTGAGGGAAGGTGAGTGCTGTAAACCTGGTCATTCCTTATCTGCAGTGAAGGGAAGATGCTCAGGTGTTTCCCTGTGAGGGTCCGAGGTGAGGCTGTTTGGGATAGAGGAGCAGTGTGACAGGTGGTTGCTTGCTAGCACAGTGGTTGTTTTGTCCTTTTGAGTTCCCAGGTGGTGTGGATGATGCTGGCCGCTCCTTTTGAGCTTGGACCTAATTCGCAGGTACAGAGGCAAGTGGATTGCTGTTTTGAAAGGATAAAACTAAAGATGGGGTCGCTTATGTTGTTGAGGGATGGGTGCTACTGCAGTCAGCTGAATGTTTATCTTCTGCCTGTGTTTTCCTTTGTTCAGGCTGAAATGCAGTGTGCAGTGCAGGACGTCACGACCCGAGCTGCCTCTGCAGTGACTCTGGAGCATGATGAACAGAGGTAGCTGTTATTTTTGGGGTCTTGTTGTCACTGCAGTTATTTTCCTACATCCAATAGAGTATAATTCCAGTTTGCCTTTTAGAGGTGCTATAAGTGGGTAAAGAGAACAGGTGGAAGCATCTGCCATGTGGGGCAGGAAGGTGGCTGAGGTACAGGAGGGGATGAGAGTAACTGTCCTAAGGGTGCTGTGGCTTTTGCTGCTGCGGTTGCTTTCTCTCCTGTTTATCAGGTGCCACAGACAATTTGGGCTGAGATAGCCTTTAGAAGACGAGGAAAGCATGTATCTGGAATGCTGTGTGGTTCCTGAGAAAGGTGTTGTAGAGAAGAAAAGCTTTCGATATTGAAAGGTGAAGCAAAAGCATGGGGATTGTTGCTTCTAGAAACACCCCAGGTCTCTTGTCTGCACTCTGCATGCTGTTGTGCTAAGCCATATAAATAAGTAAATAAACCACAGCTGCTGCTCCTCCTCTTCCTACTTTCTTGTGCTTTGCCCCTGCACTTTCCCAGGTGATTGGCTTCAGGTTCCAGGTGGGACCTAATAGTAACTGAGTTGCAGGTGTGCCATGAGAGAGCTTCTTCTGCCTGGGCTGCTCTTTGGGGTAAGTGCTTTGTTTTTCCTTCAGTCAGTTGCAGGGTTCTTTAGGTGGGTCAGAGTCTATGGACTGATGCGTTTTCAAGTAGAAACCGGTACGCATATCTTTTTGAGGTGGCAACTGGTAGGATCTGTCATAGTAAAGCAATCTAAGTAGTAGGTGCCTGTATTGCACGCAGCTCTTCCTCAGGTGAGTAGTTATTACAGCAGTTTTACAGATAGTATGGCGATGTTATTTTGTGTGTTTGCTTTGTGTTTCTGGGTCCCTTATGATTTTTGCAGAATTACAGGGCTTTTTGTGAGTCTTTGCCTATATGTCAAATCTTATCAAAGTCACAACCTTGGTGGCAAAGTGATGGAGCAGGGTTTAGGAGAAATGCATCATCGAAGCTCCCTGTGTGAGCGTGTATCTGAAAATGGCAGCATTGGGCATATAAGCGGTGGTCTTTCTCAGGGTTAGGGGCGGTTTGTTATATTTCTGGAGCTTTTGCCTGTGTGTTTGCTGTCTGTTGAGTCGTTAGACCATAAAGCCTTCTAGGCTTTATGTGCATGGAATTCACATATTTGAGGTATGTTTATGAGGGGTTGCCAGGTACGTTGTTTTTGGGAAACCGTGGGGTACGGTTTCTTGACCGCGTAAGTGCAGTACTGCCAAGAGACTGAGCAGGGTCACCTTCTTCATCACTGAAGAATAAGTCTGTTCGGGCACATTTTAGCGCGGCGCCGCCCGGGCACATTTCTCAGTTGGAGCTACTGAGCAGGTGAGTTAAAGGAACCGGGAACAGGGAGGTATTGCACAATGATATGTTGCATTAGTAGTAGTGAGCGTTGTGCAGGACGTGGGTATTAGCTCTGGCATGCTAGTGAATGCTGGTTCTCTGTTTTTGCAAGTGATGATGAACCTGCTTGATGTAATTCCATTTGAAAAAGTTCCAGTTACTTGACTGGTCGTGTTGTCCTTTGAATATTAAAAGCTGCAGCAAAAGCATGAGGATTGTTGCTTCTAGAAACACCCCAGGTCTCTTGTCTGTTCTCTGCATGTTGTTCAGGTAAAGCAGATTTAAAAAAAAAAAAAAAAAGAAAAAAAAACCTGCTGCTCCTGCTCTGCTCCTACTTTCTTGTGCTTTGTCCCTCCCCTTTACAATGTGATTGGGTTTGGGTGCGGGGCAGGGCCAAATGGTATATGAGCCCCAGGCATGGCATCAGAGAGCTCCTTCTGCCTGGGCTGCTCTTTGGGGTAAGTGTTTTGTTTTCCTTCAGTCAGTTGCAGGGTTCTCTAGGCAGGCTGGAGTCTATGGATTTCTGGATTTCTAAGTCCTTGGAATTCATTTAGTAGAGGGATATTTAGTAGAGGTTGCTGGCTTACTGTTCTTTGGGATGGTGGGATACGCTTCTGTTTTTGAGCTATAATTTAATATTTAGATGTATAAACCTACTTGTGTAATTTTCCAGAGGACTAAAACCAGCTTCATTTCATGCTACATGTGGCTTGGCAGTGTAGATGCAGCATTACCAAGAGCCTGAGCAGGGTTGTATCAGAGTCTGCTCTTTCCTCTGCAAAGGGTATGTCTGTGATTACCCCTGCAGGGGCTGCTGTGCGTGCACGTCTTTTTGGCACTTATGGATCTCAGATGTTTTTTTTTGTTTTTTTTTTTTGTTTTTTTTGTGTGTATGTTCTAAGGTTTTCGTTTTTTGATGGGCAAATAGTGTGTGTGCTGAGCGTGGTTGGCAGGAGGAGGTGGGGAGCTGCTCAGGACTGGTCGGTTTGGTTTCTCAGAGTGTGCGGCAGCCTTCCTATGCGACGCGACTGATTATTGGGTGGGAATGTTCCAGTTTGTGTGTCTTAGCCATTGTAGCTTGTGTAGTGTGTGTTGTGTGGCCCAGGCAGAGTTTGCTGTGGTGCTGTGAGTGAAGAATCTGAGTTAGAGCTGGTGAGCAGCTGAAGTACAGGAGCTGTGAAGAGAGAGGTATTGCAGCAGGTACACTGTGGCTGTGAGGTACCTCAGAGTGTGCGTTTCTCTTGTCTCTATATGTGCTTTGTGCAGCTGTGGACAGGGAAGGGAAATCCTCATGTAACGAAGCTCTGTGGGAAGGTTTGTGTTGTCAGCCTGGTCATCCCTTATCTGAAGCGAAGGGAAGACGCTCAGGTGTTTCCCTGTGAGGGTCCGAGGTGAGGCTGTTTGGGATAGAGGAGCAGAGTGGCAGGTGGTTGCTTGCAAGCACAGTGGTCATTTTGTCCTTTTGTTTTCCCTGGTGGTGTGGGTGATGCTGGCCGCTCCTTTCAAGCTTGGACCTAATTTGCAGGTACAGAGGCAAGTGGCCTGCTGTTTTGAAAGGTTAAAACTAAAGTTGGGACCCTTTTGTTGTTGAGGGATGGGTGCTACTGCTGTCAGCTGAATGTTTATCTTCTGCCTGTCTTTATCCTTTGTTGAGGCTGAAATGCAGTGTGCAGTGCACAGTGCAGGACGTCTTGACCCGAGCTGCCTCTGCAGTGACTCTGGTGCGTGATGAGCAGAGGTAACTGTTGTTTTTGGGACGCGGTTGTCACTGCAGTTATTTTCCTATATCCAATAGAGTAAAATTCCAGTTTGCCTTTTAGAGGTGCTATAAGTGGGTAAAGGGAACAGATGGAAGCATGTGCCACGTGGGGCAGGTAAGTGGCTGAGGTACAGGAGGGGATGAGAGTACGTGATTTTTTTCTGGGGATGAAATGGACTCAATTTTGTTGGTGTATAATGTGTTCTGCTCCTAGATTTTTCTTTCAATGTGAAGAAAAGTTTGAGCTAATTCCAGGTAAGAAAGTTCCAGTTACTTGCTGGGTCGTATTGTCCTTTTAATATTCAAAGCTACAGCAAAAGCGTGGGGATTGTTGCTTCTAGAAACACCCCAGTTTTCTTGTCTGCACTCTGCATGCCGTTGAGCTAAAGCAGACTAAAAAATAAATAAATACAGGAAACACACGCACAAAAAACAACAATAAAAAAAAAAAAACAAACACCATTGGCTGACTTGTTGTGAACGCAATGATCATTTAATCCCTTTGTTTTCCCAGGTGGTGTGGATGACACTGGCTGCACTGTTGGAGCTTGGACTCGGAGAGGAACAGGTGAGCACAATCGTATGTTGCATCAGTAGTGGTCAGCATTGTGGAGAAGGTGAGCAATGGGGCCGGCGTCCTAGTGAATGCTGGTACTCTGTTTTTGCAGCTGATGATGAGCCTGGCAATTGACTAAGATGACAATCAGTGCCTGTGCGTTTCTTGAGGCGGAGGGAATTTACCATTCAGCAATCTGAGAGCTAAGCTGGGGGGCACCTGGTATTTGCATATCTGGGGTGGCTAATGGGAGCTGGGAGTCAGAGCAGCATGGAGCCAGCTGGCTGCCTAGACTTGGTGCCACGGTGAGGGTGGCTCAGGCTGGGTCACGTTCAAGCTGCTTGTGGCTGGGTCACCAGCCTAATAGAAGAAGTGGGATTATTTTGTAGCGTGAGTGCGTGCGCCAGGCAGGACAGTTTCCTTCTGTTTGTCTGCCTTGTGGTGTTGCTTCTGCAATGTCTGTTCTGTGCTTCTCGGGTCTTGATATCCTCCTAGCTTTTTACACTGGACTGACCAGACAGGCGACTTGGTAGCGGTGCTGAAGGGCCTCAGTGCTTGTTTTGTCGTCATGACTCTGATCTGAGCACTTCTTGTGTTGCAGTCACTGCTTAAAGAGCAGGTCTGTTTCAGGTCTTGTGCATCGTATTTGGTTTGAGATCGCGTCTGTTTCCATCCTCACTCTTGCAGAAGTCATCTGGGCCGCATCAGGAGCTCTTGCTTGGGAATTGATTTCCTAAGCTTTGTCTTATGGGGTTTTCAGTCCCCATCCTTCTGGTCTCTTGTCTTGAAGGCAGGCTTTTTAGGCCTCCATCACCCCAGTTCTGGCAGTGTCTTCCAGTCGCGTGTCGTGACATCTGAGTCTCTCCTAGGGTCTGGTGCAGAGCACCTGTTCTGACTTGCTGTTGCCATAGGGCTTCCCTCCGGGGGTCACTTTTTCTTGCGCCTTGTGTTGTGTGTTTTGTTTGTAGTGTTTGTGGCGTGGCTGTGTGTGTATGTGTTTGGTCTGGAGCTGTCCTGCCTGGCAGTTAGTGATGACAGCTAACGTGGCAGTGCATGGGTGTACTAATACATTGTCTGGACTGTTTAGGCAAAGTCATCTGGTCTGCCTCTGGGCACGTGCTGAAGGGCAGCTGTCACAGTATATCTGTTTGCGCACAACTGCTTGTTTACCTCTATTCATTTAATAAATTGTAAAATTTAATTGCAATCCAATTTGGGACCCAGTCATGTATGACAACTGGGGGCTTGTCCAGGAGGGCTTTGGTTCCTGAATTCTTATTTGATCTAGGAGAGGCACCCCACCTTTTGGTGGCTGCTGTTCGAGTCAGGTCGGGACTAATGGCGTCTTGAACCTGAATAAAGGTAAGCAAAGGTTTTGATTTTTTTTCAGCTCCCTTGCTGGCTGCAGCACTATATTTTGCCCGTAATTCTGCGTGTGAAGATCTGAATGAAGACAATGGAGTCATAAGCGTTTAAAGCGTATACTGTTCTGTTGGGTGGGTTTCGGTTGCCTGTGTGTGTAAGAGTGTGACTGAGACGGAATTCAGTTCCAAAGCGATTGTGGAGGTCTTCTAACCACGGTTCCAATCTCCCACGAGGGACTTGGCCAGTGAAGGACCAAAGGGATTCCTATAGGATTTGTGGGTGGGTGATAGATCTTAAATCCTCTGTAAGACACTCTTATTAAGATAACCAAGGGCTGTGGGAATTGCCACAGTAACATTCCTAGATGGGTCAGACAAAATTTAAGACAAGGGACCAGAAGAAAGGGAGCAAATTACCAGACATACCACCAGAAAGTCCATTAGGAATAACGGTTAGAAATTGGAATGAGAGGGGCCCCAGAAAAGGAAAAAGTAAATAAAAAACGGTCCAGTATTGTGTGATGGAATGGCCAAAGGAGCCTTTAAGACCACATGTCTTTCAGCCTGCTTTTGGATCCTTTGAAGACTGTATTTGTCAGGCCTTAAATACACATGTTAATTCGAGGGAACCTTTTTGCCGGGAAGAAAGTGATTATGTAGGATTATGGATCAGGAGGACTTCATGTCCTTTTCCAGCCTCAATATTTACACTAAAAGCAGGTAAGAAATTTGAAGAAGAAGAAGAAGAAGAACAGGAAAAAGAAAAAGATAATAAACGGGAGCCGTTGGATAACCTACTATCTCCATATCCTAACAATTCACCTCCGGTGGCTGTGGTATCTCCAGCAGTACCACCGTTGCCCCAGCTTTCAACACCATCAGCACCTGAATGAGACCGACCACCGGCTGCATGCATGAGAAGTAGGACTGCCGTATCTG
Source organism: Aythya ferina (assembly GCF_964211825.1). Lineage (NCBI taxonomy): Eukaryota > Metazoa > Chordata > Aves > Anseriformes > Anatidae > Aythya > Aythya ferina. The sequence goes on from NC_140296.1 coordinate 207,386,741, forward strand.
AGAGAGCTCCTCTATATCCCTTAAGGGAGGTAACTGGTGTGTAACTGGGTTGGAGTTTTAACAGGGTTTTAATGGTTTCAGGGTTAGCGTGTTAGGGTTTTAGAGTTTTTTTTTTTTGGAATGGAGTGTTGCTATGTTTTTTAGGGTTAGGGTCCTAGGGTTTTGTTTTTGGTCAGTTACTTAGGGTTAGTGTGTTAAGATCCCTTTTTTTTTTTTTTTTTTTTTTTTCAGGTTAGGTTCTCCAGGGTTAGGGTTTTGAGCGTCCTAGTTTTTTGGGTTAGGGCTTTGGGTTTTAAGCATCCTAATTTTTGGGTTAGGGTTTTGTGTGTCTTCATGTTTTCAGTTTGTGCTTAGAGTGTCCTAAAGTTTAGGGTTTTGGTTTGTGTTTTGAGCGTCCTAATGTTTAGAGTTAGGGTTTTGAGCATCCTACTGTTTTGGGGTTAGGGCTTCAAGCATTCTAATTTTGTTGTTTAGGGCTTTGAGAATCCTAATTTTTTGGGTTTGGGTTTTGAGCGTCTTAAGTGTTTGGGTTAGGGCTTTTAGGCATAGTACTTCAGGGGTTTAGCGTGGTAAATAGGTTGGGTTATGCCTGTAGGGGTTTCGAAGTTTTTTAGTGTTAGGGCTTGAGGCTTTTTTGAAAGGCCGGTAAGCGCTTGGTTTACAGTGAGTGCCGGTAAATGTATTTCTCGAACTCTCGGCCTGTGATTGGTCAAGCCAGCTGCCTGGGGAATGCTAGTAGGCGTAGTTTTCCGGCACTGGGCTTCCGGGAGGCCATGCTTGTTGCATGGCCTGTTTTATCCAAGGGTTGACTGGTGGTGCCCAATATATGCGCCCGGCGGTGCATCTCGTAATCCCATTTTTGTTCTTAAATGTTTGGAGCGTGACAAGGAGGAAGGTGGCGGCATTATCTAAGTGACAGTTTAGAAGTTTGGATATATTCGCTGTGGTGTTCGGTCGGTTTCCCAGGTATCGGGGGAGAGGGGCTGACCGATTATCAAAGAGGCAGAACGGAGGGAGTCGCGTCTGCGGTGGTTTGGGCTTGAGCCCCTTGGAATTTGGTTAGAAGGGGGAGAGCGAATTTATTTAGGCCTCAATACCTTTTCAAACCCCCATATTGATGGATCCGTAGGAGTGATGCCTTGTTTTGTGTGAGCTTGCTAACAAAGTGCATGAGAAAAACTGGCACTCGGCTTGAATTTCGGTCCTGCTGAAATGTAAATTTTGTGGAAAAGGTGGTATTGTTTGTCTAGAAGACGGAGGGCTGAGTGCTTCAGGTGTCCTCCCGAAGTCCTGTGGATTTCTCATTGGAACGGGGCTCATCAATCATCTGAAATAGTAACGTTTGTACGTGGACAGAAGAGTTGAGTCCCAGAGAACTGGGACATTTGGGAAGAAGATTAGGAAAAGAGAGTAAAAACCTGTCGCTGGACCCCCAGTCACTGGAGCCCCAGGTGCGGCTAATGAGGGTGGGTAGTGATCTGGGCAGCCCCTCCTCATAAAAGGGCTGCACCTGGGCGGGGGTGGCAGCTGCGGGGCTGGTGGAGGAGGAAGGCGATGAGGGGGCTGTAGTTGCAGTTTGTCTGCCTTGCGGCCCCTCTGCTGCTTGGGGCAGCCAAGCTGGGTCCGGAAAGGTCTTCAGAGAAACCTCGGAGCACGGTGAGGTTACTGAGCGTTGCTGGGACCGTGGCAAGGAAGAAGGTGCGTGCAAGCAGGAGTTCCTGGGATCGTGGAAGTCCTGGGCAGCAGGGCTGCCTGTGTGCTGAGGCTGGGTGGGGGAGGACTCGCCGAAAGCTGGGGTGGGCGGGTGGGCGCGCGCAGGCACAGCGAGCCCCGTATGCGAGGAAAGCCCCGCACGTCTGTGCATGTGCTGTCATTCTTCATGAATCTGAGCGACTCTTCCTGTAATGCCCTTGAGTCGACACACGGCAACTGCAGACGACATGCAGCATTATACAGCAACTAACATTGTACGACCCAAAGGACTGCCTGTTCTCACCCCAGATGCCCTTGAGGGTTTTCACACTGCCCCATACTTCTGCATCAGCTGCCAAGCGCACCCACGTCCTTGAGCAAAAGCAGCCCCATGGACGGCTTTGCCTTTGCCTGAGGCAGGCATAAGTCAGACCGTCTTCACCAGTATGGCTTTTTTTTTTTTTTTTTTTTTTTAATATGCACTGCAAGGACTTTATCCCTTTCTCCGTGTGTAGGAGTTTTCATTGGGCAGGGCTAGCTCGATTGGCAGACTAACCAGGTGGCTGTTGCTACATGTGCATCCTACCTGGGCAGCCTGCTCTAAGGAACCTGCTTTGGCAGGGGGGTTGGACCCGATGATATTTCGAGGTCCCTTCCAAGCCCTACAATTCTGTGATCTGTGGTGGCTTTACCTTTCTAGGCAGCTGACGAACTCCACCGCAACAGCTCTCTCACTCCCCTTCCTCAGAAGAGGAGGGGAAGAAGAAAAGGAAAGGAACAACTCGTGGGTTGAGATAAGGATAATTTAATTAAAGGAAAAAAAAAATATCAAGGGAAAACTGTTATTAAATAATTCCCCTAAAGGGAAAGGGGGAAAAAAAAAAAAAGGAAAACAGAAGTAAAGGCTGTGTGGAAGTGCAGAGGAAAGAAATTACTCTCTACTTCCCCCCAGTGAGCGATGCCTGAGCACGTCCTTGAAGCAGGGCCTCAATGCACATAGCCGTTGTTCGGGAGGACAGATGTTCTCCCCACGAGAGCCCACCCCTCCCCTCTTCTTCCACTTTTATTGCTGAGTGTGACGCCATACGGTATGTATGGAATAGCCCTTCGGTTGCTTTACGTCAGCTGCCCTGCTGATGTTCCTTCCTCCCCTCTCGCCCACCCCCAGGCCTGCTGGCTCGGGGCGGGGGTTGAGGGAATCCTGACCCTGTTGCCAGTATTGCTCAGCAGTAGACACAACTCTGGTGCGATACCAGTGCCGTTCTAGCTACAAGTGCAGAGCACAGCACCGTGTGGGCTGCCGCGGGGAAAGTGATCTCCGTCCCAGCCACACCCAGTACAGCGCCCCAATGGTTGAATGTCTCAGCACCCATTGCTTTCAGCGTACTCTTTGTCAGTCTGTTGTTGTTTGTTTGTTTGTTTGTTTATTTTCCCTGGACGCTGGTGCAGGAGAAGGGATGTGGTATACCCATTCGATGCCATGCTCTTTGGTCCAGGTGTTTATGAGGTCATTGTGGAAATGAATCCCATTGCCTGATTCAATTATTTCTGGCGTGCCGGGTTGACATGGGACTGTGAGAAAACGTTGCGTCTTTGCAGTAGAATGTGTTTTTGCAGTGGAAAATTCCACTAGGCTTGCATATCCAGAAGTGCTTGTGCAGGCACGACAGCAGCCCAGCAGTGGAGAGTACGCTAAGCAGATAAGGGGAAGGTTCCCACTGTCCCAAAATGAGGAGGACGGGTAAGAAAAGCAGGGCGAGCAGTGCAAAATGACTAAAAGCAAAAGATCGTGGGCCCTGTGGTCACAAGAGAAGATGGGGCGGAAGGAGAAATTAACGGTTGGTCAAGTAAAACTGGACCTGTGCGGTACAGTGACAAGAGCTGAGTAGCTCGTGAACCTGTTGCACTCAGCCTGGGAGGAAACGGGAGGAATCAAGCCTTGGGTAAGAGGGTTATAATATAAGGTTATGATATACTTTTGCTGGTTGCTCCCGCTTGCAGGACCCCCGCCGCTGCAATCGTGAATAAAACAGCTTTGCAGAAGACCCCGTCCGAGCAAGTTATTTATTGATTGATTTATAATTATTATATTCTTTCTTTTTTTCCTCCCCTCACAAGACTTGCCTTTCAAAGCCCAGGACGGTGTTCCGGGTGGAAAGCTACGTTTCCAGCCGTGCAGTGGCTGCTTCCAGCACCCCAAGCACACGGCGCTCGCCAGCTTCACGGGAGCAGGTTCTGTAGCGGGGCGGCCCTTCAGCTGCCGGGGGGGGGGGCGGAGGGAGGGGAAGGCGACAGGGCCTGGCCGCGATGCCGGGGCAGGGGGAGCCCCTGCAGCTGCTGAGCTTCAGCACAGCTCAGCGCCACGCAGCCGTTTCCTCACTGCCTCAATCTCACCCCTCCGGGAAAGGGGGGAGAATCGGGGGTGGGGTGGGGTGGGGTGGGTAACGCGTGCCGGCTGAGATAAAGACAGTTCAATAGGACAGAAAATTAAGAGAAAGTAATGACAACAACGTGCACGCAGGCACCGAACTCCTGATGCACGCTGCAGTTGCTCACCACACGCGTGTCCGACGGCCCAGCCGCTTCCTGAGCAGCAGCCGCCCCCCGGCCATCCTTCCCGGCCGGTGCTCCGCGTGATGGCGTGCGTTCCGGACAGCCCTTTGTGGCCAGCTCGGGTCGCTGTCCCGCTCGCGTCTCCTCCCGGCTCCCGGGGCAGACACAGCGTCTCCTCTCCGGCTCGAGCGCCCCTAGAGGGAGGAGGGTACGCTACAGGCTGACCGATGGAGATGTCGAGGGGGGGGGTCGCTGGCCGACAGAGATGTCGGGGGCGGGGGGGTGGTGTGGAGGGGGTTGCTGGCCCCTATTGTGGTGCACTGGGAATAGCTTCCCTCAAAAAGTGCGCACCAGCCTGGGGAATAGCTTCCCTCAAAAAATGTGCACCTTCTCAGTCATCTCTCACAGTGTTATACATGAATACTATTCCATTTTACATGAGCTCTAATGCATATTCATTAATTTCCCTGAACAGGTGGACCTCTTCCAAATACTCATTTCCATACTCCTCCCTTATCTCCTCCCAGTTGCGCCTGTGCAATGTAGTCTGGTGGTCGTGGGCAGGGGTCTTTCAGGATGAAGGCAATGAGGAAGAGGAGGTTCAACTTTTTACCTTTGTGGACTTTGACCTTCTGTTGGTAGGTATTTATGCCTTTTTTGCTTATCTTTGCCTTGTTTTCTGCCAACAAGTTGTTCATCCTTCCCTAACGAGATGTTTGTTCTTCCCTTAACTGTTGGCCTTGAGTGATATCTGCTTTTTACATGTGCTTCTCGTAAGGTTCTCATCTACATCCCGGATAATTATGATATTTTTAGGTTCTCATTTACATCCCCGATAACTGGGATATTTTACCATATATGTAGCTAAATACTAATTCGGATAAGTTTTAGCATCTTTCCCATCTCAATAGCAGCAGGGAATATATTAAGAAGATAAGGGGAAGGTCCTGCTGTCCTAAAATAAGGAGGATAGGTAAGAAAAACAGGATGAGCAATGCAAAATCAGTAAAAACAAAAACCACAGAGCCTCTAGTCATGACAGTGAAGCTAGGGATAGAATGGGGGCTTGTTTAATCACATTAATGATTTCTGAATAAAACAATTGTAATTATTAAAGCCAGGAATGGAAGAATGGGGGCTCGCTTAATCACGTTAAAATAGATACTGCTGAGTGTCTTTGCTTACCACTGTGCAAATTAACTGAAACAAGGAGTCTCGGGGCCCCTCACAGAGGATGATTCCAGACAGAATGGGGAACCTGTCTCAAAAACCACTTGAGACCAACCTTGTGGATTGGACAAGAGCCAAGGAGCAGCTGAGTCTGTACAAGGCAGGGGGTCAGCTAGTGGTGATGAAGGGGAGTTATCGGACTTCATCCCCATGACTCCCCGACGACCACCACCAGAAGGCACTGTGCAAGCACAGTTGGGAGGAGTTTATGGTGACATTGCATAAACTCATTTTAGGATAGAATAAATCTTTCAGGGCAAGCAGGTGATCAGGCCCAGTCAGCATGGGTTTATGAAAGGCAGGTCCTGCTTGATGAACCTGATCTCCTTCTATGACAAAGTGACGTGCTTGGTGGATGAGGGAAAGGCTGCGGATGTGGTCTACCTTGACTTCAGCAAGGCTTTTGACACAGTTTCCCACAGCATTCTCCTCAAGAAACTGGCTGCTCTTGGCTTGGACTGGCATACACTTCATTGGGTTAGAAACTGGCTGGATAGCCAGGCCCAAAGAGTTGTGGTGAATGGAGTCAAATCCAGTTGGAGGCTGGTCACTAGTGGTGTTCCCCAGGGCTCGGTGCTGGGGCCGGTCCTCTTTAATATCTTCATCAATGATCTGGATGAGGGCATTGAGTGCACCCTCAGTAAGTTCACAGATGACACCAAGTTAGGTGCGTGTGTTGATCTGCTCAAGGGTAGGAAAGCTCTGCAGGAGGATCTGGATAGGCTGGACCGATGGGCTGAGGTCAACTGCATGAAGTTCAACAAGGCCAAGTGCCGGGTCCTGCACCTGGGGCGCAATAACCCCAAGCAGAGCTACAGGCTGGGAGAGGAGTGGTTGGAAAGCTGCCTGGTGGAGAAGGACCTGGGAGTGATGGTTGATAGTGTGTGGCCAGCAGGTCTAGGGAAGTGATTGTTCCCCTGTACTCAGCTCTGGTGAGGCTGCACCTCGAGTACTGTGTTCAGTTTTGGGCCCCTCGCTACAAGAAGGACATCGAGGTGCTCGAGCGAGTCCAGAGAAGGGTGACAAAGCTGGTGAGGGGTCTGGAGAACAAGTCTTACGAGGAGCGGCTGAGGGAGCTGGGCTTGTTCAGCCTGGAGAAAAGGAGGGTCAGGGGTGACCTTATCGCTCTCTACAGGTACCTTAAAAGGAGGCTGTAGCGAGGTGGGGGTTGGTCTGTTCTCCCACGTGCCTGGTGACAGGACGAGGGGGAATGGACTTAAGTTGTGCCCAGAAAGTTTTAGGTTGGATGTTAGGAAGAACTTCTTCACCAAAAGGGTTGTTAGGCATTGGAACAGGCTGCCCAGGGAAGTGGTGGAGTCACCGTCCCTGGAGGTCTTTAAAAGACGTTTAGATGTAGAGCTCAGTGATATGGTTTAGTGGCGGACTTGTTAGTGTTAGGTCAGAGGTTGGACTCGATGATCTTGAGGTCTCTTCCAACCTAGAAATTCTGTGATTCTGTGATTGTAGCTAAAAATGTAATGAGAACAAAATATATAACATCTTGTTATCTGTTGACCTTCAGTTATGCTGAAACTTGAGCTAACTTGAGCCAACTTGGCATTCCTGCGGCTTGGAAAAACAACCAATTCAGCCAACTCGGCATTCTTTAGCAAAAGGTGAAAAGTACACCATGAGGAAGACCTACGGTTATTGTTTTGCTGTATAAATACAAGATAGTTTGTCACTTTGAACATGCACATTAGGCGGAAGGATCCCCCATGCATCCAGTGCTGATAATAAAGGATACCTTGTCACTTTGAAATTTTGGCATTGTTCTTTGAATCAATCTGGCACCCCAGATGGGACACCCACTCTGCCGGACTGCAGGACCTGCTGGGAATGGGACTCCCTAGGGTACCTCTGGGATTTCTCGGAGGGACTCCTTGACTCAACGGATCACTGTGGAGGCAGACAAGGACCCCATTGCTGTAAGTGACAGTATTCTTTATTTTGGTTTTGGTTTGTTTGTTTGGTAGACCGGTCATTTGAAACCGCCCATAAGTCAGAAGATAAAAGGTCTGCAGAGTGGTGTATACTTTTGTGGCTACCACCTTAAGTATACATGTACGTTTGATTTTGTTGGCATTCAATTGCCATTTGGAACCTGGTAAATTTGCTTATAAGGTTCATTTGTTATAGTGTTACTTATTTTGGTTTTCTGACTCGTCGCATATGGAATTTGACTCTGATTATTGTTATTGTGATTTTGGCTATATTCTTGGAAATAATAGTAGGTTCTTGGCGTTGCTATAGAAAGATACCTGCATGCTGCATTTCATAAGTGCATATGGTTGCACACTGGAACAGGCTCCCCAGGGAAGTGGTCACTGCACCGAGCCTGTCTGAATTTAAGAAGAGATTGGACTGTGAACTTAGGCACATGGTCTGAACTTTTGGGTAGACCTGTGCGGTGTCAAGAGTTGGACTTGATGATCCTTAAGGGTCCCTTCCAACTCAGGATATTCTATGATTCTATGATTCTATGATTCTATGATAAGTGATAAGTGTATTCTGAAAGTGTGAACTGGGAAAATGGGAGAACAGCAAAGTGGTGGGATTTTAAAGAAAAGCCCTTTAGGACGTGTTTTGAGTCATTGGAAGGATATTGGAGGATCTGCTGCTGGAAACGTGAACAGGTAAACATTGATAAAATATTGTTATCAATGGTGGCTGCTTTATAAGCTGGAATGTGGAGAAAAGTGGCCCCTAAATGGAACTAATAATTATAATACCATATTATAGTCAATGTTGTTTTTGAGAAGGAGAACAGGATGAAATGTTGGATACTGATGTTGTTTCAGCATCTTGGAGGGAAAAGGTACGGAATTAAGTTGGCCCCTGACTGAGCCTTTGATGTTGGCATTAGAAAAGTACAGGCTGGAGAAAGATAAAGGAATTGTTAAAAGGGTTGTTGAAAGTGTTAAAGGTGTTTGAAGTTGAATGAGCAGGGAAAGAGGATGTAGGAATGTTAATAGTTCTGCCTCAGCCCGAGGCTGAGATCTCAAAATCAGGGGTGTTAGCCCTCTGGGGCAAAGGAATCATGATGGGTCCAAGACAGTTGTCATGGAAACAGAAAACCGGAGTTCATGTGCGAGCTCAGATTGCCAATGGGACTGCTCAGGGAATTGTGAACAACTGCATTCCCCTGACAGACCCCTACTGAGACCCTAATCATCCTGAAAATTATGAACAGTTAAGTAAATACTAAAATCTGGTTGAATTGGGAATTGAGAATATGCTTCCGACAAGGTCCAAAAGAAACCCCTATGGAATTTTTGGACCAACTCTGAAATGTAATGGAAGAAAAACAAAACAAGCAAAAAAATGATTTGGACCTAGCTTTGTAGGACAAATTGACTAGCCTTTTCCTAGGGTAATCATCGGCCCCTGATTTCAACAGGAATAACGGGGACCTGGGGAATCTACCCTAGCAGATCCTCCACTGGTTATAATGAAGTTAGGGGCGGAATGGAAGTGAAATTTCTTGTTGATATGGGGGCAACGTATTCGGTTCTAAATCAAGTATTAATGCCTTTATGGAATGATTATGTTAGGGCAAAAGGTGCAACTGATCAACCTGAAAAGGCATATTTTTGTGAACCTTTGAAGTACAAGTTAGGGAAACAATGGGGCATACACAGATTTCTATATATGCTTAACTCCTCATGGGCACTCTTAGGTAGAGATTTATTAGAGCAATTAGGAGCAGAAATTGTCTTTGAAAAAGGGAAAATGGAATTAAGGATAGGAGAAGAACAACTAATGAATGTGTTGAGCTTGTCACTAATACAAACTGACCCTAAAAGTGAAATACCCTTAGAGATCACAGATCAAGTATATCCAGGAGTTTGGGCCACCAAAGTCCCTGGAAGAGCTAAAAATGTGACCCCAATAATTATTAAATTAAAGCCAGGAGAGAAACGCGTTAAGGTTAAGCAATATCCTTTGAGGATGGAAGATAGGAAAGGAATTAAAGAAATAATTGATAGATTTCTACAGTATGGATTATCGGTTGAATGTGAATCGGAATACAATACACCCATATCTGCCTTTTTAACAGGCAGATGAAAAAGCTATAGGCAAGTTCAGGATTTGAGAGCCGTAAATAAAATCACCGAGGATATACATCCAGTAGTGGCAAACCCTTATACTTTGCTAACTAAATTAAAGAATAGTCAAGTTTGGTTTACTGTACTGGATTTAAAAGATGCCTTCTTCTGCCTAGCCTTAGCCACAGAAGGCCAAAACCTATTTGCCTTTGAATGGGAAAACCATGACTCAGGCAGAAAGACACAGCTTATGTGGACAGTACTACCTCAAGGATTCAAGAATAGCCCCACCATTTTTGGAAACCAATTAGCAAAGGAACTCGAGACTTGGATGCCTCTGGACACTGAAGGGGCTTTGTTACAATATGTAGATGATCTCTTAATAGCTACTGAAACTAAAGAGAGTTGTATTCAATGGACTATAAGTCTCCTTAATTTTCTGGGTTTAAATGGATATCGAGTCTCTCAACAGAAAGCCCAGCTAGTTCAACAATGCATGACCTATTTGGGATTTGAAATTTCGGGAGGACAACGAGAACTAGGAACTGAACGTAAGGAAGTCATTTGCTGGACTCCAGAACCCCAAACGGTAAAGGAGCTATGAACCTTTTTAGGAATGACAGGTTGGTGTCGCCTTTGGATTTATAATTATGGACTAATGGTAAAGCCTCTATATGAATTGATAAAGAGTAATCAGTCAAAGTTAGTCTGGACTGGAGAAGCACGAAAAGCCTTTAAATGAGAATTGATGCAAGCTCTGGCTTTGGGATTACCGGATCTCTCAAAACCCTTTTGGTTGTTCTCTCATGAGAGACAAGGGATAGCTTTGGGTGTACTAGCACAAAGATTGGGTCCCTATAAATGAGCAGTAGCTTACTTCTCTAAACAATTAGATGAAGTAAGTAAAGGATGGCCCGGATGCCTTTGGGCTGTTGCAGCTGTTATCAATATACAAGAAGCTTGGAAGTTTACAATGGGACAGAGAATGACAGTGTTAGTCTCCCATAAGGTCTCAGCAGTTTTGGAACAAAAAGGAAACCATTGGCTTTCACCACAGAGGTTTTTAAAATATCAAGCAATATTAGTAGAACAAGATGATGTGGAAATTGTGGTCACTAACATCGTAAATCCAGCTTCTTTCCTTAGCAGAACTCTGGATGAACCCATAACCCATGATTGCATAAAAACAATGGAGACTGTATTCTAGTCGACCTGATCTTAAGGAAGGACCTTCAGAAGATGCTGACGAATCTTGATATACTGATGGAAGCAGCTTTGTGTAAAAAGGACAACATAAGGCAGGGTACGCCGTTACAACCACTCAACAGGTAATTGAGTCCAAACCATTACCCCCTGGGACGTCCGCCCAGAAAGCAGAGATAATTGCTCTTACATGAGCACTGGAACTAGCAGCAGGAAGGAAAATAAATATTTGGACAGATTCTAAATATGCATTTGGCGTGGTACGTGCTCATGGAGCAATTTGGAAAGAACATGGATTGCTGACTGCTCAGTGAAAACACATAAAGTATGCTGAAGAAATTTTAAAATTGTTAGAGGCTGTAAAACAACCAGAAAAGGTAGCTATCATGCATTGTCGGGGACACCAAAAGGGGAACACTGATTTTGAAATTGGAAATCGATTGGCAGAGGCTAAGCAGGCAGCTGAAATAACCGAGGTGAAGGCATTGTCTTTGATACCAGACAGTAAAATCCAAACTATATCCAAATTACACAAAAGAAGACTTAAAATTAATTGAAGATTTGAAAGGTAAAACGAAATCAGATGGATGAGTATATTTAAACGATAACCGCATAATAATACCCTCTAATTTGACATGGCCCATAGTTCTTAACAGAACATGATAAAACACACCGGGGAGCTGGCACACTGCATAAGAGCCTGAGTCAGACATTAGTGGGACGAAATTTATATACAACAATAAAACAAGTAACTCAACAACGTAGCATTTGCTTACACGATAACCCCAATACCGAGAATAGAATAAAATTGGGAATAATTGGTAAAGTAAATTATTAAGGGCAACAGTGGCAAATTGATTTTTCAGAACTCCCTAGAAAAGGGGGGTATCGTTATTTACTGGTTCTGACTGACACGTTTTCAGGAAAGCCCAAAGCCTTTCCCTGTTGAACAAACAAAGCAAGAGAGGTGGTTAAAGTCTTGTTAAACGAAATAATACCATGCTTTGGGATTCTAGTAGCAATGTCTTCTGACAGAGTTTCACATTTTTGTGTGCAAGTAGTACAACAGACAAGTAAGATTCTGAAGACAGCTGCATACTCTTATAGACCGCAGACAGGTAACCATTTAATTAAACAGCTAAAATTGGACAAGAAGCTAACTTGTCACGGCCTCGATCCCTCCCTTTAGCATTACTTGGAATCAGAGTTAAACCTAGAATAAAAGGTAATTTGAGTCCCTTCAAAATCTTATATGGAAGGCCGTATCAATTTCTATTTAGTGGAGAGGACCTAACACAGTTAGGATCAGAATATTTATATGCTTATATAACTGAACTTCAGAAACAATTAAATAAAGTACATAAATTTGTTTTAGGGACCAAGGCTAGAGGGTTGGATCAACCAATCCACCCCTTTAAGCTCGGGGATTGTGTGTGTGTATATGTGTGTGTGTATATATATATGTGTGTGTGTGTGTGTGTGTGTATATATATAAATAAAAAGACTTTTTCAGGACAACCCCTAGAGGAAAAATGGAAGGAAAGTGGACGGGACCATACCAGGTATTACTGACAACACACACGGCCATTAAGATTAAGGAGCAAGCAGTTTGGATCCACAATTCAAGGGTAAAGAAGGCCCCGGCGAGGATATGGACCACCACTCCAATTGGACCAACAAAATTATGGTTTTCCAGATCCTAATGATTGCAGGGGTGTGGTTCTTGGATTTGGGGTGGGCAGCTTGGGATGAGAACTCACACCTGTCCCTGATACAAACAATATCTCAAGTAATCAATAAGACGAACTGTTGGGTATGCACCCATCTGCCACAGCATGGGAATAAGGGTGTATCGTTAATCGGGATACCCTCGCCTGCAAACTTATCTTGGACTAATTTGTGGGAAAACGCATCTTGGGGTCGAAAATACAAAGAAGTTTTGGAACTAGAAGTTAGTAGCTTTGTGCCGTTGGAATCTTACTATGTATGCGTACAAAGGTGTAACCCGCCTAAGGGTATGGGAAAACAGGATTGTATAAATACAGGTACTACTTACGTGGGGAATCAGACATCTTGTAATTGAACAATTGATATTAGTACAACTAGCAGTTGGGCAAATTCAACCAGCTGGCCAGTACCAGAAGGAAAAGGGTGGTATTGGCTATGCAATGATACAGCCCATAAGGTCTTGCCCGAGAATTGGAAGGGAACTTGCACTCTTGGAGCAGTAGTCCCCAGTATGACAGTACACGATGTAGTGCCTCGAGCCTACTTGAGAAATCATATCCGGAGAATCAGAGGAAAAATTAACCATCCATTGATAGAGAGACACACCCCTTTTCATAGTTTTGTGCGATGGTTTATCACATGGTTAGGAGTGAGTGAATTGGAAAAGGCAACAGTTAATATTTCTGCAATTATAGAGAAGTTAGAAAACAAAATTCTGGATGCTATAAAGGCTCAACAAGAAGAGAGACCTAGTTTATCACAGGTAGCGTTACAAAACCGGATGGCCCTAGACTTGTGATTGGCCACTCAAGGGGGAGTCTGTACAGTAATAAACGCAAGTTGTTGTATGTATGTAGATCACAGAATCACAGAATTTCTAGGTTGGAAGAGACCTCAAGATCATCGAGTCCAACCTCTGACCTAACGCTAACAGTCCCCACTAAACCATATCCCTAAGCTCTACATCTAAAATTCTTTTTTCAAATGCTTTCAAAGAAGCTGAGCTTTGTTATTGATCTGTCACATTTTACTTTTTATGGGAGCCAAAGAAAAGCAAGAAAGCAGTCAGAGTGGAAGGATCTCTAGTGACCTGGAAGAAATATGGAAGCAGACAAGGATCCTACATGAGATCAGTAAAGATGATCTTTCATATTTAGTTTAGTTTTAGTGAAATATGGAATAAGTTAACCTCCTGGTTGCCCGATTTCCAATGGTTGAAACAAGTGTTCATTGCTCTAATCGCATTAGTAGTGTTAGGAATATTTGTGTGCATGTTGTTTAGATGCCTGCTTTGTTGTGTTACTGTAAATAATGAAAGCATCTGATGCAAAAGAATTTGCATGGGAAAAGAAAAAGGGGGATTGATTAAGGAGGTATTGGGGAGGCAAGGACAGTCCCCAGACAAGGACTGTATATCTCGAAACAAGACACCGGAACTCACGATAAGGAAGCGGCAGACGGACAGAGAAACAAATGTAAGGACTATAAATCTCAAAACTGGACGTTGGAATTCATTATAAAGACACAACAAAGGGAAGAATTAGCAACAGCCAGCTCTTGCGGTTAAGAAACATGCCAACTCAGCGGATTCCTGACCAAAGGTGAAAAGTACAATGTGAGGAAGACTCGGGGTCTTCCTCCCAAAGACCCCTGCCCACGTCCCAAAGGCCCCTGCCCACAGTTCTTGGGAGGCTCTACTCAGGCGCAAGGTGCCAAAAGGCTAATTAGCATGAGAAGCGAGGGAAGGCGGGGGTAGGCAATGAATATGTATAGGCGCCGGTAGAATATTGATAGATTGATTGTATAAATTCAAGACTGCTTTCTGCTTTGGGTATGCACGATAGGTGGAGAGATCCCCCCGTGCATCCAGCGCTGCAATAAAGAATATACCGCTTAAAGGAATTTCGGCTTCGATCTTTGAATCATATGGGGTTTTCAGTCCCCATCCTTCTGGTCTCTTGTCTTGAAGGAAGGCTTTTTAGGCCTCCATCACCCCAGTTCTGGCAGTGTCTTCCAGTCGCGTGTCGTGACATTTGAGTCTCTCCTTGGGTCTGGTGCAGAGCACCTGTTGTGACTTGCTGTTGCCATAGGGCTTCCCTCCGGGGGTCACTTTTTCTTGCGCCTTGTGTTGTGTGTTTTGTTTGTAGTGTTTGTGGCGTGGCTGTGTGTGTATGTGTTTGGTCTGGAGCTGTCCTGCCTGGCAGTTAGTGATGACAGCTAACGTGGCAGTGCATGGGTGTGCTAATACATTGTCCGGACTGTGGTGGCGAAGACATCTGGTCTGCCTCTGCGCACGTACTGAAGGGCAGCAGGCACAGTCATCTCTGTGGTGTTTGTCAGATGTGCGTGTGGGGGGGAAGAGTTGAGCTGCTTGTGAGCAGCTGCTCGCATAGTGCTTGAACGGTGTGCTTGAGGAGGAGGTCTGTGGAATCTTGAAAGCTTACAGATAAGGGGTTTTTGAAACTTTTATTTTTATTTCTCTCCTGTCCCCAGTAGAGTGTAAACCTTTGGAGGAACCTGTCACAGGAAAGAGCTCCTTCCGGAACTGTTCAGCGCTCCGTAGGCAGCTCGGTGACTGGCTTGGTCTACTCCTGAGGTGTGCTGAGGTATGGGGGCTGCTGTTTTGAAATGATAATATTGTAAACGGGGTCCCTTTGTGTTGTTGAGGGATGGGTGCTAATGCTGGCAGCTGAATGATTATCTTGTGACCGTTTTCATTTGTTAAAGCTGAAACACAGTGTACAACGCGGGACTTGACCGGAGCTGCTTTTGGCAAGGTGAGCGATGAACAGATGTAGCAGGTACTTTAGGGGTGCAGTTGTCACTGCAGTTACTTAACTGCACAAAGTACAGTAAAAATCCTGTTGATATTTCAGGGGTGTTGTAGCTGGCCTAAGAGAGCAGATGGAAGCATCTGCCTCGAGGGCAGGTGAGGGAGCAGAGGTTAGGGAGCAGATGAGAGTAACTGTCCCAGCTGTGCTGTGGCTTTGGATGCTGCTTCAGCCTATGCTTTTCTTTTTGTTTCACAGGTGTGTCGCACAGGCTCAGAGGGGCCAAGCTGCACTCTGAAGAGCAGCACGGGAAGGGCGGGCTGTTTGTGAGCTGGATTGGAGCAGAACTGCCAAGTAGCACGAGGTGACTGCGAAGGGTCTTGCTTTGCAGGTGCCATGGCAGGCTCTCCGCAGAAGCGGTTGAGGATTTGAGAAGAGGTTGCAGATCATCGAGGAGCGACACGTGCAGGGACGGCTTGAAAACGGTATGGCTGCTTTCTCTTCTGTTTATCAGGTGTCCCAGGCGACGTGGGCTGTGATGTTAGCCTTTAGGATCGGAACAAAGCAGGTGCTGATGGCGGTCTTCTTCGGTAGGCAAAGAGGTGCCCGAAGCCCCCTCCTGTGCAGCCTGAGCACGCCTCGCTGAGGATGAAGCTTGCTTTCCAGCAGTTCTGGAAACTGTGTTGAGGCTGAAATGCTGCGTCTGTGTTCGGGTTGGGGTTGCACCTTGGTGAGTGTAGGGATGGGTTTTAAGTGGGTGCAGCGGAGGGCCCGGCCCCAGTGTCCTGTAGTGTGTTTTGACCCATCAGCATAGCCTTTTGGTTCTCAGATAGCCTGCTGAAGTAAGTGATTTTTGCTGCGAGTGGAACGGAATTGATTTTGTTGGCGTATAATCTGTTCTGCTCCTAGATTTTTCTTTCTGCGTAAATAAAAGTTTGAGCTAATTCGAGCTGAAAAAGCTTCAGTTACTTGCTTGGTTGTGTTGTCCTTTCAATATTCAAAGCTGCAGCGAAAGCATGGGGATTGTTGCTTCTAGAAACACCCCAGTTCTCCTGTCTGCCCTCTGCATGCTGTTGAGCTAAGCCTTATAAATAAGTAAATAAACCACAGCTGCTGCTCCTCCTCTTTCTACTTTCATGTGCTTTGCCCCTCCCCTTTCCCAGGTGATTGGGTTTGGGTGCTGGGTGGGACCAAAAGGTATATGAGCCCCAAGTATGCCGTCAGAGAGCTCCTTCTGCCTTCTGGGCTGCTCTTTGGGGGTAAGTGCTTTGTTTTTCCTTCAGTCAGTTGCCGGGTTCTCTAGGCAGGCTGGAGTCTATGGATTTCTGGAATTCTAAGGGCTTGGAATTCACTTCATAGAGGGATATGTAGCAGAGGTTGCTGGCTCTACTTTTTTTTTGGGATGGTGGGATACGCTCCTGTGTTTGATCTGTATTTTAATCTCTAGATGAATCAACCCACTTGTGTAACTCTCCAGAGGACTAAAACCAGCTTGATGACATGCTACAAGAGGCTTGACCGTGTTGGTGCAGTATTACCAGGAGACTGAGCAGGGTCACCTTTTTCATCTGCAAAGGGTATGTCTGCCATTACCCCTGCCGGGGCTGCTATGCATTCATGGCCTTGTGGCATTTGTGGACTTCAGTTTGTTTGTTTGTTTGTTTGTTTGTTTGTTTTATTTGTCTGGCTCTGGTCTCTGTGTTTGAGTCCTCTGCATGTGCCGCACTGTTTGCGTATCCATTGTGGATGTGACCTTCTCTCTTTGTTTCTTGTAGCTCAGGGCGTAGGCACGGAAGCTTGAACGAAGCATGAGGGTGAGTGGACAGCAGTGGGGGCCCCGAGTTGCTCGGTGGACTGTGTGAGTCTGCTTCAGCCGTCGGGCCGGCTTTGCAAGTGCCTTGCGACAGCAGAGTACGTCTCCTGCCACGTTTCTGACACGTGCCAGACGTCAGCGGTTCCAGGGTTCCAGTTCCTGAAATGCTGGAGATGCTCGGAGCACGAGAGGAGCTGGGGCGGCTTCGGGGGGCTGGGGGAGAGGGGACAGGGGAGAGGGGGGGCGGCTGCGGCGGCGGGGGGGGGCAGAGAGGGCAGCAGGAGGAGGTGCCGTTGCGTGCGCGTGGCCGACGCCCCTCTGGATTGGCTGGAGTGCTCCGTCCCGAGGCATGCTGGGAGCTGTAGTTCTGCGCTGCCGGGCGGCCACGTGGGCTCCGGGCTGCGCGGCCGGGCCGGGGCCGGGCCGGGGCCGGGCCGTGCGCGCCGGGAGGCGCAGGTTGCCGCTGGCGGCGAGCGCGGTTGCCGGCGGTGAGGCGAGCGAGAGCCTCCGGGGGTGCCTCCTCGGAGCGTCGGGCCGGGAGGGGCGGGGGGTGTTGAGGCCGGGCGCGGGTCCTCGCTGCGCTTGATCGTTGGGCTGCGCCGCGCCGCGCCTCGGAGGCTTTCCTCTCCCTGCGTCCTGACAGCCGGCTCTCTCCTTGTGCTGCGGTTCACCGGGGCAGAAGCAGCTCCCCGCCGCTAGGACCCCTGCGGGGTTTGTTGCCGAGCGAAGGTGGCGCACCGGGTAAAGCGAGGAAAGCCGCAGCTGGCGTGCTGCGGTCGCAGGGTTCTCAGGAGAGAGAGCAGCCCGTCCGTCCCGACTGCCCAGGTAAGTCGCAGCGACCTCGGGGTGGAATCAAGGCGTGCTCGTAAGCTTCCTGCAGCCCCGGCTCCAAGGCTTCATTGAATTTGCGGAAGCGCGAGCTGCTCGGCGCTGGGAAGCGCAAAGGGAAGGAAGGCACGTAGTGCCTGCCGAGTCGTAGTAGCCTCTTAGACCTAGAATGAACTGGCCTGTCAGGCTCTGTCTGTTGCTCAGTCTTTGGTACGAGAGGCTAAACTTTGTCCCGCCTCAGCTTTCGGAGTTGTCCTAGGAATAGACCGGTGCTTGCGGGGCTTTCCAGGACGCTGGTTGCGGTCAGTGAGGACAGACGTGAGAGGCAATTTCTGTCTGTCTGTCTGTCTGTCTCTTGGTTATGTCCCAAGAGTTTTGCTTGAACTGTGTGCAATAAAGGAGGCCTTGGGCCTGTACTGAGCAGCGAGAGAGAGCAAAACTCTGCGTAAGCACTGGCCGTGGCAACGTTGCTTGGGAGTTGAGCGGCTGGGGGTCTTTCCAGAGGTGGGGGGGTCTTCCCAGCGGAACTCGGTACGCAGGCAGAAACGTGACCTTCGAGGTCTTTGTTTGTCTTGCGCTGCAGCTGTGGTATTTGCCCCATAACTGTATGGAGTTGCTGAATTCTAGAGGGGATGATGATAGAGACGTCCCTGGTTCAGCCTTTTTTTGCCGCAGTCCTTGCAGAAGTTGTGGAAAAATGAGTAGTATCCTTCTCTTTAAGTTCACCTTTTAAAGAGTTCTTCCTGCAGACTCCTGTCTCCGTGGTTTAGGTACGTGATCTGTGTGAAACAGAGCCAGGCTTTCCTGTTAACGAGTGCCCTGATTGAAATTCCCTGTTGTTGGAGAACAAGAACCATCAGTGGTGCTTGGCAGTTTAAAACCTCTTGGCTTACGCAAAGGCTAACTTGCCAAAGCGAATGGGAAGTAGCCTAAAGTTCAGTAAATGCGCTGAATAGAAAAGGCCGTCTTCTTGACGGGAAAAGAGCTTTGCAGAACGTGAGCTTTGTTTCCCGTAGGGCTCCCTGCTTGCCCACCTGTTCAGCGATTACTGCAGGCTTTGACTGGTCCCCTCAGGCCCAATATCGCACACGTGCTGTGCTGCAGACGGTGCCTTAGCTTCCTTGCCGTCTCGTGCTGCGTTACTTGTACCTGCGGAAAATTTACTTCAGTGTCACAGAAACCCCGTGGGAAGCGTTCCCGACTCACGCCGGTAGGACCATCCCGTCGCGGCTGGTAAAATCCAGGAGCAGGACGATGCTTGGAAGAACGTCACCTATGGAGGAGAAGACAACAGTCTCCTTCCTGTTAGGCAACAGGTTTCCAAGACTGGTTTCCCCACCCCCCTGTGCGTTTTGAAGGAGGCAGTCCCTAAGCTGATGCAATCCAACTATCCAACTGCATCTAAGATGCTGGTTGTTACTTCCATAAGCTATAAAGGAACTTAATGTGTTCTGTGTTTTTAGGTCGAGGCTCGTGTGCGTGAGTTTGGCTTGTCGCGATGGCCGGTGTAGATGATCGCTCACGTGCCCCAAAGCTCCTTGTGCTGATGCTGGATCTGCCCCACGGTAAAGGACCGCATGCTGTGTGTTCAGCTTTTCTTCCTTACCGTGTCGTCCGTATGTATGTATGTATTTACTTCTCTGAAGGAAAGGGTGGATTTTTCGTGGGTCCCTCTGTGCGCGTCTCGAACCAGGCTGCAGTAAATACGCGTAAGCGAGTAGGCTGCTGCAGCGCGTCCTGGACAGTATCAGGGTGCTACTCTGCTAGCAGTGGAGAGCTGGGTGAAGGTGCCCAGGGTAAGGGCTTGTTCTGCCTCAAGTTGAACAGAAAGTTTCAGGAGTTGAGCATCCCAGGGGATGTTTGTGGGACTGCTGTTAGACGATAAAGGTTCGGATGGCTGTCGACGAAGGGGATTTTGTTGGTTCTTTTTCGATAGCTGTTCCTGCCAAAGATCGCGTCGGTCACAAAAGGTAGTAGTAACCTTGCGGTTTCTATGTTCTGTAGCGTTTGTACTAAAATACACTGGCAGATGAATAAATGAGCAGGTACAAATACACGTGACTCTGTAGCTGAGACTAAATAACGTGCAGTTTCTTCTGTGTTTTATCTTTCAAAGCACGTTGTTGCTGAGCGCCTGAGCTTTTTGCTCGCATTACCGAGGAAAGGAATGGCAGTGCTTCTTCCCCCCTCATCTCTCTTTTTTTTTTTTTTTTTTTTTTTCCCCCCTCTCCTCTTCTTCCTCGATGACAGGGTACTCAATGTTTTCCTCGGATGTCCACGTGAAAAACGAAATAAATAAATAAATGCTGATGGTGAAGACACTGACAGAATTGGGTGACATTTTCAAGGTAGAGGAGGGGCGAAGAATGTGGAAATTCCTGGTACATTAGTGGTGCTCTGTTAACAAAACTGACGTATACGCCACTTGCTGTTCCTAGTTTTTTGGTTTGGTTTTCCTTTCAGTAGTCTCCCCGAAGGCTTTTGCGGACACACGGTGTATCTTTTCTGTTCTTTTCAGTATTCTGAAAAGTATTCAGTATTTCTTTTTCAGTATTCGTTTGTCAGGAAAGACGACCGTGCAATCCGAGGGCTGTGGACAACCATCTACCAGGTGGTTGTTGCAGCCTCCATCGGTCATGTTATTTGTGCTTTTAGCTCGCCCTCTCCTGTATCTTGAGTTGAATTTTTTTTTTTTTTTTTTTTTGGCAACACTATGTTTGCAGTGATAGCATTGCTGCCGAGGTATTTTTGACTAAAAATGATCTTAACTGTAGTAGTGAATTCACAGAGTGTGGCTTTGTGTAACGACTCCCGCGATCACAACTTTTTTTTTTTCCTTTGTCACAGATAGGAGGAAAGCTCTTTCCAGAGAGATGGAAAGAAAGTTGTTTCAGAATACGTTCAGAATGTCTGAAGTTGTTTTGGAATTTTTTTTTGTTTTGTTTTTTTTTTTTTAGTAGTTAACGGTAGTACAGCCCACAGAGCAATTTCTTTGTGCGTGAGAACTCGCGGGTTAACTGAAAGTTACTTGTTTTATTATAAAACTAGGATTTGAAGCCACGGGCATTCAGAAATGCATATGATATGTCTTGTCACAGTCTTCTAGATCAGCTAACCGGAATGAGAACCAATCTTCTGAAAACACAAAGGGATATCGTGGGGCAGGATGAAGGTAAATGGACACAATTATTTATTAATATTCTGGTACAGCTATTTAATTCACCTAAGTAGTGTTTCTGTCCTCGGTGTGGGAGAGGAAGTAGACTTTGCATCGTTTCTTGGGTCAGTCGTCCTTCCCTAGATTCCGAAGGAAAAGAATGAAATTTCTGCCTTCTGTCACAAAACATGTTGTGCGTGCTTGGAATTTGAAAATTAAGTTTCATGGGTGAGCTTTCCTGTGCAACAGGATGCAGTAGATGTTCTTATAGTGATGGTGAAAGGAAAGAGGGGCTTTATTTGCCTTTTGCTTTTCCTTTGTTTTGTAGAGGGAGGAAATAGTGATTTCTAGATCTTAAATGCTAACACTGGAAATGGAAGCATGCGAGGCTTGTATTTCCTTAGTCTTAAGGTAGACTAAATTTAGATACCTTGTTCTGCTGCAGACTGCCTTCACGGCGTTCCTGTTGCTCAAAGGGGAAATCATCAGGAGTAGTTGAAAATGATGCCTTCACCCCTTCGGGAGATTGATCCAGATCAACCAAAAAGGCTTCTTCATACACTTGGCAGTCTGTTCAAACAGGATGAGAAGGTAGGAGAAGTCTTGCTATCTGCTGTATCATTATTTGAAAAGTAACTGAATTGTAACACGGAGGCAAATACTCTGGTAGTGAATTGACGAAGCAATTGTTTTTTACTTATATTAAAAAAAAAAAAAAAAGTCTTTTCAGGGTACGATGATAGATGAAGCAGATAAATTTGTTGCTGGGCCTCAGAATAAGATCAAGCGTCCTGGAGAGCCCAATACTCCAGCATCACTAAAGAGAGAAGGCGTAGCACGTCGCCGCTATTGCGACGGCCACAGTCACTGTTGTGACAAACCATGTTGGTGGGAAAGGGCCACCCTGTGCTGCTGGATCTCCGTCACCATATCTGAACCTCAAAGGCATGCCAACAAATAAAGGTGTGTTGGAGTTGTTGTAGTACAGGAACTTGTGTGGTCATAAATGGACATAGTGTGCAGGAAAAAAAAAAAAAAGGTCTCCGTGCTTTCTGTGTTAATTCAAAAGGACACGTAAGTTTTAGAGTTAATTGGGACTGAATTTCTTTGGTCGGCTTAGACAAACAGGCTGTTGCTATAGGTAACGAAGTCCTGAATGAGCAATAATTTGGAACTGTTTCTAAAAAGTGCTGAAACCTTTCACCACGATGGTTTGGCGGTAGCAAGGATTTCATTTCAGCTTTTAATTCTCATTTGTGTATTCTATAGTGGGGAAGGGAGAAGTGGGGAAGGAAAGTGTGTAAAAAAAAAAAAAAAAAAAAAATTTTAAATTTCTCACAAATAGTAATTTACCCACCTGTTGCAGCAGAGTCGAAAGAAAAATTTGCTGGAACTGGGGGAAGGAGGGGAAACTTTAGTTTGCTTTAGTCACTGAAATGGGAATACAGCAAATAACTTCACGACAGTCATATGAGACGGTAGCAGCCCAAAAGGAGGTATTCCTGTGGTTGCGTCAAAGGGTGAATAAAACTACTGAAGTGATCTGACAGTGCTGAGTAACTCTCTCCACAGTACTTTCAACAAGAAGGGATGCAGAATAATGTCCTTCTGTGTTTTTTGATCCTGCAGTTATATGCACTACTAAGCTCCTTCTTAATTTTCAGACACTGGTATCAGTACTGTCCAAGATGGTAATGGAGAGAAGAAAGCAGAAAACTGTCAGTTGCTGGAAGAGCAAATTGATGGCTTGTCTGTGCAAATGGCTTCTTCGGTTCCAGCTGTTAAGGGAGAGGATGAAATGTCACCTGGTGACTTAGACTCTCTACATGATGAGTTCAATTGCTTAAATGATGCAAAGATGGCTTGGATCGTAAACCTGGTACCAATGCACTTGTTCGAGGGCCTCTAAATTACAGCGTGGCTGGAGATGACCAAAAACGAGTGATGGAGTCTACTTCTGAATCTGTGCCAAATTGATTTAAAATAACACCTACAATGTTGGAGGGAAGCGATGCTGGTATTAAAATCAGAGTGGTGAAAGAGGTTTGCAAACGTGGAAGAAGTAAGTTCTTTATTAGTGTATTAAAAATAGGCTAGGGGTACAGAAGACTTTTTCTTGAAATGAGGATCTATTTTGAAAATAAAACCTCAGATTTGGAATGATTTTTGATTACTCGTGTACAAGTAGTGGAAGAACAAGAAAGTAAGTACATGTATTCAGAGTCCAACTTTATATCCTCACCGTCCTTACTGCAGCACTCTTAAGCAGGCTTAGTCACAGCACCATTCGTGTTTTCATAGTTGGTTCAGAGAAGAAAACACAGAAACCAATGAAAAAATACTGTTGTTTCACATCTAAGGTGTCCGGTTCATTCTTTTGCGCTACTTTTTTTTTTTTTTGTTGTTAAACTTTATACGAGACAATCGTGCTCATGCTCCACATAGATCGGTCATCTTGTAAAGAGTAGTTATCTTAAACCTCTGCTTTCAAAAATGACAGCTCTAGGTTGAAACATGGCTCGGTATCCCTTTGTTTCTATTAACTGCTGATCATGGCAGCGTGTTCGTGGAGATACAAGGCTTCTCTGCTGATTAAACCTAGTCTGCATTTTCCAAGGGCAGGTGTTTCTAGATACTGCTCTTTTAAGAGAACAAAATTCAGCGTTACATTTGAATATCAGCTAATCGATATCACTTCAAATTATTGGTATGCTGGCTTTTTTTTCTTACGTGCATTACTGTATGCAGAAATGGGAAACTCTAGGCTTTGTTGTTTTTCCTTTGGCTGTTGAGATTTACTGAAAATGCATTTACAAGATCTGTTTCTAATATCTGTTTGGATCTCTTCTTTAAGATCGTGAAAAAAATCTTCTCTCTTCTTGAGGAGGTACGTACAAGGACGGATGGAAACTCAGAAGTATTTCATTGAATTTGCTATAAGGGAAGGAGCAAGGTTTGTATAGATACGAATGATTCGGAGTTAAACGCTAACGTTGTTCATGATAGCAAATCTCAGTCTTTTCCAAAACAAGTGTTTTGTTTTGACATACTTAAATTATTACAGTTTCAGCGGTCAAACTGCCGTTGTATTTTTCTGAAGTAAATGGTCGTTACCTAGAGCTGAAGTGTGAAATAGAAAGATACGGGTGGTTATGGAAGAAAGACCCAGAATTTGCGTGGGTTGGGGAAAGATGGCTGTATCAAATTAAATTTGCCATTCTGATGTCAGAAATGAGGGAAGCTCTTCCATGCTGGAAACAGAGAGCCTCCGCTAATACTGTTTGTCGTGGCCAAATAATACTGAGTTATTTAACTGCTGTTTTTGGAAGAAGAAATGAAATTACTTCCCTAGGTTTAAAAATCGTGTCTTAATACAGCACTTAGAGAGAACGCTAGAGGAGCTAGAGTTCAACAGCCTACCCAACAGAGTTAATCAGGTGAACGGTAGATAATAGTGTACCAGCCAGAGGAATACGGACCGGGAATGAGTTTGCTGTGCCGCAGAAGAGTGGAAGAGGACGTAGCTGTTGCCCTCGCCATCCTGGCGGTCAAGTGATCTTACTGTCAGAGTCCGAGAAGAAGCAGCAGAGCTTTAACTTTACGAACCTCTATCGGCAGAAGCTGGGCTGTAACCTTAAGGACGTGCTATGAAAGGTGTGGCTTTTTTCCTGTGGAGGGTGCTCTTTGCTCAACAGGCTGAAAAAAATAACCATTGCTGCCCCTCCTGCAGGTGGTGAGAATTTACTCACTTGAATACTGTCATTAGCCGTTTTACGTGCAATAGGCAGTGGATCGCACTAAAATGGGGCACTGTCAAATGCACACAGTGTCTGCATTGTGGAGAGATCCCATCTGTTGTGTCGTCCCCCCCCCCCCCCCCCCCCAATAAAAAACCAACCAAACAAACAAAACTCCCAGAAACACCTGCACTGGTAATATTGCATGTTGCCAGCACAGAGACGAGGGCCTTGTTCCCGAGAACTGCTAGCCATGCCTTTAAACTTGAGATTCAGCGTAGATCGAGAGTAAAGAAACTGCTGTTGTGTTAATGAAAGCTAAAGACAGCCCTGTGACTGTTACCACTTGGTGGTTACTAAACAATCTACCTCAGACTCTCTTCTGTTTTTATCTGCAGACATTATGAAAGCGCACCTGAGGCTTCCCAGGTCCCTGACTTCAGTTCTCTTTCCTCCCGTGAGGAGGACGGAGATTCTTCAGGTGGCCTTGCCTTGGCACACGCTGTGCTTTGGAAGCACTAAAAAGAAATGCTTTTAAAAGTGTGCATTTATTTTAATGTTCATACAAAAGAGATTGGTTTTGAACAGTGTTGTTACCGGATCACTAATTTGATATTTTAACTGTATGCATTTTTTTGAACATAGGTGGGGGTGTGTGTGTGTATATGTGTGTGTATATATATATATAAAAAAATAAACCGTTTTATTAATTCTCGTTAAGTGCTGATCTGAGGAGTCTGTAATGGGCAGCGCTGAATTCCTCGAATTGTCTGTCACCAACAGACCGCTAATATTTTTTTGTGAAACCAGTCTGCATATCCTGAAACCCCACTTCTGGTAATAGCTGCGGAATGTGTTTGTTACTTACCTCCCGGTAGCACGTACCCTGGAGCACCTGCCTCATCAGTCAGCTCAGCCTGTACAGGGTGTACATTTTTGCTCCAAGGCTAAAGTGTTAAAGACACCAAGTTCCAGCTTACCAAATCCTTGGTTACCCGAGTTAATATCCTCCCTTCCGTTCCTCTTACTCTTTTGTTCAAAGGTAATGTTGTGAATCACAGAAAATGCAACGAAGACTGGAGCACCTGCACGTAATTAATATTTTCCTTTTAAACGGTAATATGCCAGTAGTAAGTGGCTCTTCAGATAATTTTATTTTCGGTTGTTCTCATTTAAAAACAGTCTCCTGCTCCTTTAACAGCTTTCTTTTAAAAGACAGGTTGAAGTTGTGCTGGCGTTAAGAAGCTCTTCACAAGGTACTGGGGCTGTCCTGAGGATTCCACTTGACCAGCCAGCAGAAGAGGCAGGGAAACATACTTACATTGATGGCCTGAACTTCTCTTCCTATTACTCTTTTTAGTACTAGCCAGCGTGTGTGAGACATCTTTTCCTTCTCCTGTGAAGCAGTGGGCTGGTCTTTCTGGAAGAGGTTGTTTGACCATTGGAATTACACCAGTGAGATTCAAGAAGGAAATAAAATCCAAAAGCAGCAGCGTATCTTTATTACTACGTTAAGTGAGAAAGTGACACTTGGAACGAACTCGTTATAAACAATTCTGAACTCTTTTCTTAGCGGGAACGTACTTGAAAAAAAAAACAAACGAACCACAGGAGTACCTTGGAATACATAGGGCGATTCATCCCTTCAGGATCATTACACGGCAGCTGTATGTCACCACAATACACCTCTTTTGCTTAATGGTGGACTTCTCAGAGGGAATTTACTTGGGTCAGGTATACTGTGTGTATGTGGTTTTATGCACGTAGAACTGCCTGTACTACACTATCTTTTAAATAGGTGGTGGTAAGAGGAGACAGCTTTCTTCTAGTAGATTCTTCCTTAAGTTTCTTTAGTGATTCCGGGGGCGCTCACTTGACCGTGATGTGCCTGACCTGGTTAGCATCTAAACCTCCTCCTCTGATGTGGTACAGCTGTCTGCTAAATTAGTTACAGAAAGATGGTGACTTTAACTCAGACAGTTCTCTCTTACCTCGCTATTGTTTTATCTGGATAATTTGAATTTGGATTAGAGCAGCGGAGGGAAAAGATGCCTTACACTGAAACGGACGCGAGTCTGTGAGAAGAAAGCCAGGCGTCCTTGGAGACTGTGCCAATGAAAAGGGGAAGAAAAATGAGTGGAATAAATCTGAGTGCACATAGTCCTGCATCCCGAAGGGAGCACAGAAGGAAGGTTGCTTGCTTAGAAGAGCAGTGGACGCCTTAAAGAGAATATTAACAGAGAGAATTCTTTGTAAGACAAGCTGCCCCGCGGGGTGTGGGTAGCAAATACGTTGGAAAAAATACAGCCACAAGCTCCGAATGGCACAGTAGGCGAGCTGTGATCCGCCCGACAAGGCCTCCCGCGGGCGCCCTCTGCCGCCACCTGCTGGTGGAAAACGAGTACTGCAGGCGGCCGAGGGGCGCGCATGCGCGGTGGCACCGGCGGGCGCCCTCTGCCGCCACCTGCTGCTGTTACTCGGGTACTGCAGGCGGCCGAGGGGCGCGCATAGCGCGGTGACTCCCGCGGGCGCCCTCTGCCGCCACCTGCTGGTGGAAAACGAGTACTGCAGGCGTCCGGGGGCCGCGCATGCGCGGTGGGGTCCGGTGGCGCCCCCTGCCGCCACCTGCTGGTGGTGAAGGGGTACAGCAGGCAGCCGGGGGGCGCGCATGCGCGGTGGGGCCCGGGGGGCGCCCTCTGCCGCCACCTGCTGGTGGGAAGCGAGTACTGCAGGCTGCCGGGCGCCACGAATGCCGCATGACGCCCGTGGGCACCCTCTGCCGCCATCTGCTGGTGGAAAACGAGTACTGCAGGCGGCCGGGGGGCGCGCAACGCGCGGTGACGCCCGCGGGCGCCCTCTGCCGCCACCTGCTGGTGGGAAGCAAGTACTGCAGGCGGCCGGGGGACGCGCATGCGCCGTGGGGTCCGGTGGCGACCTCTGCCGCCACCTGCTGGTGCAAAACGAATACTGCAGGCGGCCGGGGGACGCGCATGCGCGTTGGCACCCGCGGGCGCCCTCTGCCGCCACCTGCTGGTGGGAAAGGGGTACTGCAGGCGGCCGAGGGGCGCGCATGCGCGTTGGCACCCGCGGGCGCCCTCTACCGCCACCTGCTGGTGGGAAGCGAGTACTGCAGGCGGCCGGGGGGCGCGCATGCGCGGTGACGCCCGCGGGCGCCCTCTGCCGCCACCTGCTGGTTTTAATCGGGTACTGCAGGCGGCCGGGGGGCGCGCATGCGCGGTGACGCCCGCGGGCGCCCTCTGCCGCCACCTGCTGGTTTTAATCGGGTACTGCAGGCGGCCGAGGGGCGCGCATGCGCGGTGACGCCCGCGGGCGCCCTCTGCCGCCACCTGCTGGTTTTAATCGGGTACTGCAGGCGGCCGGGGGGCGCGCATGCGCGGTGACGCCCGCGGGCGCCCTCTGACGCCACCTGCTGGTTTTAATCGGGTACTGCAGGCGGCCGGGGGCCGCGCATGCGCGGTGACGCCCGCGGGCGCCCTCTGCCGCCACCTGCTGGTTTTAATCGGGTATTGCAGGCGGCCGGGGGGCGCGCATGCGCGGTGGGGCCCCGGGGGCGCCCTCTGCCGCCACCTGCTGGTGGAGAACTAGTACTGCAGGCGGCCGAGGGGGGCGCATGCGCGGTGAGGCCCGGGGGCGCCCTCTGCCGCCTCCTGCTGGTGGAAAACGAGTACTGCAGGCGGCCGAGGGGCGCGCATGCGCGGTGGGGCCCGGGGGCGCCCTCTGCCGCCTCCTGCTGGTGGAAAACGAGTACTGCAGGCGGCCGTGGGGCCGTGCATGCGCGTTGCTTATTACGTCGTTGTTTTTTTTGCTGTGTAATTTCCTACGCTCCTAGATTTTTCTTCATATGTAAATCACACAGAATCACAGATCTTCTAGGTTGGAAGAGACCTCAAGATCATTGAGTCCAACCTCTGACCTAACACTAACGTTTGAGCTAATTCCCGTGGAAAATATTTCATTTACTTTCTTGGTTGTATTGTCCTTTCTATGTTCAAAGCTGAGGCATAAATACGGTAAATTTTGCTTCTAGAAACACCCCAGTTCTTTTGTCTGCACTCTGCATGCTGTAAACTAGGGATAGGCACAAAAAAAACCAAATAAATAAATAAATAAAAGAACACAGCTGCTGCTGCTCCTGCTCTCTTTCTTGTGGTTTGCCCCCTCCTCTTTCCCAGGTGATTGGGTTTGGGTGCTGGGCGGGGCCAAATGGTATAGGAGCCCCAGGCATGCCATCAGAGAGCTCCTTCTGCCCGGGCTGCTCTTTGGGGTCAGTGCTTTGTTGATGCTTCTGTTAGCTACATGCAGGGTTCTTTTGGTGGGTCAGGGTCTGGTACGATCTTTTAGAGGAAACCGATCTAGTAGTATGTGCATTTATTGCTTGAAGCTCTTTGGAGGTGATTAATTGTTATAGCACATTTATGGATAGGATGTCAATGTTATTTTGTGCGTTTGCTTTGTTGTTCTAGGTCCCTCGTGATTTTTGCAGGGTTACAGGGCAGATGCCACCAGATCTACCCCTTTTGTTGTTTTTGTTTTGTTTGATTTTTTTTTTTCTTGATTTTTCTTTTTCTTTTTTGGAAGGGGGTTTGGGATTTGAGCATCTCAATTTTGCGGGTTTGGGATTTGAGCGTCTTAATTTATTGGGTTAGGGGTTTTAGGCATAGGACTTCAGGGGTTTAGTGTGGTAAATAGTTTGGGTTAGGTCCGTAGGGGTTTCGAGGATGTTTAGGGATAGGGCTTGAGGCTTTTTTGTGTAAGGGCGGGAAGGGCTAGGGTTACAGTGAGCGCTGTTAAATGTAGTTCTCGAAAACTCGGCCTCTGATTGGCCGTGCTGGCTGTCCAGGGAATTCTGGTAGGTGTAGTTTTCCGGCACCAGGCTTCCGGTAGGCCGTGTTGACTGCCCGGAGCATGCCGGGAGATGTAGTTCTGGGACTCCGAACTTCCGGGAGGCCATGTTGGGTGCCCGGAGCATGCCGGGCAATGTAGTTCTGGGACTCCGGACCTCCGGGAGGCCATGTTGAGCGCCCAGAGCATGCCTGGAAATGAAGTTCTCGGGAACCAGGGTTGGGCTTAGGGACTAGGGCTGGGGCTAGGGTTAGAGTTTAGGGTGAGGGTTGGGGTTAGGGTTAGGGCTAGTGAATGCTGGTTCTCTGTGTTTGCAGATGACGGTGAGCGTGTTTAAACTAATTCCAGTTGAAGAAGTTTCAGTTACTTGCTTGGTGCCGTTATCAGTTCAACATTAAAAGCTGCAGCAAAAGCAAAAGGGGATTTTTGCTTCTAGAAACACCACAGGTCTCTTGTCTGCTCTCTGAATGTTTTTGAGATAAAACAGATTTTAAAAAACAAAGGAAAGGAAAGGAAAGGAAAACAAAACAAAACAAAACACAGCTGCTCCTTTTGCTCTCTTCCTACTTTCATGTGCTTTGCCCCTCCCCTTTCCCAGGTGATTGGGTTTGGGTGCTGGGCGGGGCTAAATGCTATATGAGCCCCAGGCATGCCATCAGAGAGCTCCTTCTGCCTGGGCTGCTCTTTTGGGGACAGTGCTTTGTTTTTCCTTCTGTCCGTTGCAGGGTTGTTTAGGCAGGCTGGAGTCTATGGATTTCTGGATTTTAAGTGCTTGGAATTCACTTAGGAGAGGGATGTTTAGTAGGGGCTGCTGGCTCAGTTTGGGGCGCGGTTGTCACTGCAGTTATTTTCCTACAGCCAATAGAGTAAAATTCCAGTTTGCCTTTTAGAGGTGCTATAAGTGGGTAAAGAGAACAGATGGAAGCGTGTGCCACGTGGGGTAGGCAAGCGGCTGAGGTACAGGAGGGGATGAGAGCATGTGATTTTTTTTCTGGGGATGAAATGGACTCAATTTTGTTGGTGTATAATCTGTTCTGCTCCTAGATTTTTCTTTCAATGTGAAGAAAAGTTTGAGCTAATTCCAGGTAAGAAAGTTCCAGTTACTTGCTGGGTCGTATTGTCCTTTTAATATTCAAAGCTACAGCAAAAGCGTGGGGATTGTTGCTTCTAGAAACACCCCAGTTTTCTTGTCTGCACTCTGCATGCCGTTGAGCTAAAGCAGACTAAAAAATAAATAAATACAGGAAACACACACACAAAAAACAACAATAACAAAAACAACAACAACAAAAAAAACACACCATTGGGTGATGTGTTGTGAACGCAACGATCATTTAATCCCTTTGTTTTCCCAGGTGGTGTGGATGATACTGGTTGCAGTGTTGGAGCTTGGATTTGGAGAGGAACAGGTGAGCATAGTTGTATGTTGCATCAGCAGTAGTCAGCATTGTGGAGAAGGTGGGCATCATGACCGGCATGCTAGTGAATGCTGGTACTCTGTTTTTGCAGCTGATGATGAGCCTGGCAATTGACTAAGATGACGACCAGTGCCTGTGCATTTCTTGAGGCGGAGGGAATTTACCATGCAGCAACCTGAGAGCTAAGTTGGGGGGCACCTGGTATTTGCATATCTGGGGTGGCTAATGGGAGCTGGGAGCCAGAGCAGCGTGGAGCCAGCTGGCTGAAAATACTTGGTGCCGCTGCGAGGGTGGTTCAGGCTGGGTCACGTTCAGGCTGCTTGTGGCTGGGTCACCAGGCTAATAGAAGCAGCGGGATTATTTTGTAGCGTGAGTGCGTGCGCCAGGCAGGACAGTTTCCTTCTGTTCGTCTGTCCTGTAGTGTTGCTTCTGCAATGTCTGTTCTGTGCTTCTCGGGTCTTGATATCCTTCTAGCTTTTTACGCTGGACAGACCAGACAGGCGACTTGGTAGCGGTGCTGAAGGGCCTCAGTGCTTGTTTTGTCATCGTGGCTCTGATCCGAGCACTTCTTGTCTTGCAGTCGCTGCTTGAAGTGCAGTTCTGTTTCAGGTCTCGTGCATCATATTCGGTTTGAGATCGCATCTGTTTCCATCCTCGCTCTTGTGGAAGTCATCTGGGCCGCATCAGGAGCTCTTGCTTGGGAATTGATTTCCTAAGCGTCGTCTTATGTGATTAAGGAGGTATTGGGGAGGCAAGGACAGTCCCCAGACAAGGACTGTATATCTCGAAACAAGACACCGGAACTCACGATAAGGAAGCGGCAGACGGACAGAGAAACAAATGTAAGGACTATAAATCTCAAAACTGGACGTTGGACTTCATTATAAAGACACAACAAAGGGAAGAATTAGCAACAGCCAGCTCTTGCGATTAAGAAACATGCCAACTCAGCGGATTCCTGACCAAAGGTGAAAAGTACAATGTGAGGAAGACTCGGGGTCTTCCTCCCAAAGACCCCTGCCCACGTCCCAAAGGCCCCTGCCCACAGTTCTTGGGAGGCTCTACTCAGGCGCAAGGTGCCAAAAGGCTAATTAGCATGAGAAGCGAGGGAAGGCGGGGGTAGGCAATGAATATGTATAGGCGCCGGTAGAATATTGATAGATTGATTGTATAAATTCAAGACTGCTTTCTGCTTTGGGTATGCACGATAGGTGGAGAGATCCCCCCGTGCATCCAGCGCTGCAATAAAGAATATACCGCTTAAAGGAATTTCGGCTTCGATCTTTGAATCATATGGGGTTTTCAGTCCCCATCCTTCTGGTCTCTTGTCTTGAAGGAAGGCTTTTTAGGCCTCCATCACCCCAGTTCTGGCAGTGTCTTCCAGTCGCGTGTCGTGACATTTGAGTCTCTCCTTGGGTCTGGTGCAGAGCACCTGTTGTGACTTGCTGTTGCCATAGGGCTTCCCTCCGGGGGTCACTTTTTCTTGCGCCTTGTGTTGTGTGTTTTGTTTGTAGTGTTTGTGGCGTGGCTGTGTGTGTATGTGTTTGGTCTGGAGCTGTCCTGCCTGGCAGTTAGTGATGACAGCTAACGTGGCAGTGCATGGGTGTGCTAATACATTGTCCGGACTGTGTTGGCGAAGACATCTGGTCTGCCTCTGCGCACGTACTGAAGGGCAGCAGGCACAGTCATCTCTGTGGTGTTTGTCAGATGTGCGTGTGGGGGGGAAGAGTTGAGCTGCTTGTGAGCAGCTGCTCGCATAGTGCTTGAACGGTGTGCTTGAGGAGGAGGTCTGTGGAATCTTGAAAGCTTACAGATAAGGGGTTTTTGAAACTTTTATTTTTATTTCTCTCCTGTCCCCAGTAGAGTGTAAACCTTTGGAGGAACCTGTCACAGGAAAGAGCTCCTTCCGGAACTGTTCAGCGCTCCGTAGGCAGCTCGGTGACTGGCTTGGTCTACTCCTGAGGTGTGCTGAGGTATGGGGGCTGCTGTTTTGAAATGATAATATTGTAAACGGGGTCCCTTTGTGTTGTTGAGGGATGGGTGCTAATGCTGGCAGCTGAATGATTATCTTGTGACCGTTTTCATTTGTTAAAGCTGAAACACAGTGTACAACGCGGGACTTGACCGGAGCTGCTTTTGGCAAGGTGAGCGATGAACAGATGTAGCAGGTACTTTAGGGGTGCAGTTGTCACTGCAGTTACTTAACTGCACAAAGTACAGTAAAAATCCTGTTGATATTTCAGGGGTGTTGTAGCTGGCCTAAGAGAGCAGATGGAAGCATCTGCCTCGAGGGCAGGTGAGGGAGCAGAGGTTAGGGAGCAGATGAGAGTAACTGTCCCAGCTGTGCTGTGGCTTTGGATGCTGCTTCAGCCTATGCTTTTCTTTTTGTTTCACAGGTGTGTCGCACAGGCTCAGAGGGGCCAAGCTGCACTCTGAAGAGCAGCACGGGAAGGGCGGGCTGTTTGTGAGCTGGATTGGAGCAGAACTGCCAAGTAGCACGAGGTGACTGCGAAGGGTCTTGCTTTGCAGGTGCCATGGCAGGCTCTCCGCAGAAGCGGTTGAGGATTTGAGAAGAGGTTGCAGATCATCGAGGAGCGACACGTGCAGGGACGGCTTGAAAACGGTATGGCTGCTTTCTCTTCTGTTTATCAGGTGTCCCAGGCGACGTGGGCTGTGATGTTAGCCTTTAGGATCGGAACAAAGCAGGTGCTGATGGCGGTCTTCTTCGGTAGGCAAAGAGGTGCCCGAAGCCCCCTCCTGTGCAGCCTGAGCACGCCTCGCTGAGGATGAAGCTTGCTTTCCAGCAGTTCTGGAAACTGTGTTGAGGCTGAAATGCTGCGTCTGTGTTCGGGTTGGGGTTGCACCTTGGTGAGTGTAGGGATGGGTTTTAAGTGGGTGCAGCGGAGGGCCCGGCCCCAGTGTCCTGTAGTGTGTTTTGACCCATCAGCATAGCCTTTTGGTTCTCAGATAGCCTGCTGAAGTAAGTGATTTTTGCTGCGAGTGGAACGGAATTGATTTTGTTGGCGTATAATCTGTTCTGCTCCTAGATTTTTCTTTCTGCGTAAATAAAAGTTTGAGCTAATTCGAGCTGAAAAAGCTTCAGTTACTTGCTTGGTTGTGTTGTCCTTTCAATATTCAAAGCTGCAGCGAAAGCATGGGGATTGTTGCTTCTAGAAACACCCCAGTTCTCCTGTCTGCCCTCTGCATGCTGTTGAGCTAAGCCTTATAAATAAGTAAATAAACCACAGCTGCTGCTCCTCCTCTTTCTACTTTCATGTGCTTTGCCCCTCCCCTTTCCCAGGTGATTGGGTTTGGGTGCTGGGTGGGACCAAAAGGTATATGAGCCCCAAGTATGCCGTCAGAGAGCTCCTTCTGCCTTCTGGGCTGCTCTTTGGGGGTAAGTGCTTTGTTTTTCCTTCAGTCAGTTGCCGGGTTCTCTAGGCAGGCTGGAGTCTATGGATTTCTGGAATTCTAAGGGCTTGGAATTCACTTCATAGAGGGATATGTAGCAGAGGTTGCTGGCTCTACTTTTTTTTTGGGATGGTGGGATACGCTCCTGTGTTTGATCTGTATTTTAATCTCTAGATGAATCAACCCACTTGTGTAACTCTCCAGAGGACTAAAACCAGCTTGATGACATGCTACAAGAGGCTTGACCGTGTTGGTGCAGTATTACCAGGAGACTGAGCAGGGTCACCTTTTTCATCTGCAAAGGGTATGTCTGCCATTACCCCTGCCGGGGCTGCTATGCATTCATGGCCTTGTGGCATTTGTGGACTTCAGTTTGTTTGTTTGTTTGTTTGTTTGTTTGTTTTATTTGTCTGGCTCTGGTCTCTGTGTTTGAGTCCTCTGCATGTGCCGCACTGTTTGCGTATCCATTGTGGATGTGACCTTCTCTCTTTGTTTCTTGTAGCTCAGGGCGTAGGCACGGAAGCTTGAACGAAGCATGAGGGTGAGTGGACAGCAGTGGGGGCCCCGAGTTGCTCGGTGGACTGTGTGAGTCTGCTTCAGCCGTCGGGCCGGCTTTGCAAGTGCCTTGCGACAGCAGAGTACGTCTCCTGCCACGTTTCTGACACGTGCCAGACGTCAGCGGTTCCAGGGTTCCAGTTCCTGAAATGCTGGAGATGCTCGGAGCACGAGAGGAGCTGGGGCGGCTTCGGGGGGCTGGGGGAGAGGGGACAGGGGAGAGGGGGGGCGGCTGCGGCGGCGGGGGGGGGCAGAGAGGGCAGCAGGAGGAGGTGCCGTTGCGTGCGCGTGGCCGACGCCCCTCTGGATTGGCTGGAGTGCTCCGTCCCGAGGCATGCTGGGAGCTGTAGTTCTGCGCTGCCGGGCGGCCACGTGGGCTCCGGGCTGCGCGGCCGGGCCGGGGC
This sequence comes from Aythya ferina, assembly GCF_964211825.1. Lineage (NCBI taxonomy): Eukaryota > Metazoa > Chordata > Aves > Anseriformes > Anatidae > Aythya > Aythya ferina. The sequence continues at coordinate 207,422,153 of NC_140296.1, forward strand.
CGGGCCGGGGCCGGGCCGTGCGCGCCGGGAGGCGCAGGTTGCCGCTGGCGGCGAGCGCGGTTGCCGGCGGTGAGGCGAGCGAGAGCCTCCGGGGGTGCCTCCTCGGAGCGTCGGGCCGGGAGGGGCGGGGGGTGTTGAGGCCGGGCGCGGGTCCTCGCTGCGCTTGATCGTTGGGCTGCGCCGCGCCGCGCCTCGGAGGCTTTCCTCTCCCTGCGTCCTGACAGCCGGCTCTCTCCTTGTGCTGCGGTTCACCGGGGCAGAAGCAGCTCCCCGCCGCTAGGACCCCTGCGGGGTTTGTTGCCGAGCGAAGGTGGCGCACCGGGTAAAGCGAGGAAAGCCGCAGCTGGCGTGCTGCGGTCGCAGGGTTCTCAGGAGAGAGAGCAGCCCGTCCGTCCCGACTGCCCAGGTAAGTCGCAGCGACCTCGGGGTGGAATCAAGGCGTGCTCGTAAGCTTCCTGCAGCCCCGGCTCCAAGGCTTCATTGAATTTGCGGAAGCGCGAGCTGCTCGGCGCTGGGAAGCGCAAAGGGAAGGAAGGCACGTAGTGCCTGCCGAGTCGTAGTAGCCTCTTAGACCTAGAATGAACTGGCCTGTCAGGCTCTGTCTGTTGCTCAGTCTTTGGTACGAGAGGCTAAACTTTGTCCCGCCTCAGCTTTCGGAGTTGTCCTAGGAATAGACCGGTGCTTGCGGGGCTTTCCAGGACGCTGGTTGCGGTCAGTGAGGACAGACGTGAGAGGCAATTTCTGTCTGTCTGTCTGTCTGTCTCTTGGTTATGTCCCAAGAGTTTTGCTTGAACTGTGTGCAATAAAGGAGGCCTTGGGCCTGTACTGAGCAGCGAGAGAGAGCAAAGCTCTGCGTAAGCACTGGCCGTGGCAACGTTGCTTGGGAGTTGAGCGGCTGGGGGTCTTTCCAGAGGTGGGGGGGTCTTCCCAGCGGAACTCGGTACGCAGGCAGAAACGTGACCTTCGAGGTCTTTGTTTGTCTTGCGCTGCAGCTGTGGTATTTGCCCCATAACTGTATGGAGTTGCTGAATTCTAGAGGGGATGATGATAGAGACGTCCCTGGTTCAGCCTTTTTTTGCCGCAGTCCTTGCAGAAGTTGTGGAAAAATGAGTAGTATCCTTCTCTTTAAGTTCACCTTTTAAAGAGTTCTTCCTGCAGACTCCTGTCTCCGTGGTTTAGGTACGTGATTTGTGTGAAACAGAGCCAGGCTTTCCTGTTAACGAGTGCCCTGATTGAAATTCCCTGTTGTTGGAGAACAAGAACCATCAGTGGTGCTTGGCAGTTTAAAACCTCTTGGCTTACGCAAAGGCTAACTTGCCAAAGCGAATGGGAAGTAGCCTAAAGTTCAGTAAATGCGCTGAATAGAAAAGGCCGTCTTCTTGACGGGAAAAGAGCTTTGCAGAACGTGAGCTTTGTTTCCCGTAGGGCTCCCTGCTTGCCCACCTGTTCAGCGATTACTGCAGGCTTTGACTGGTCCCCTCAGGCCCAATATCGCACACGTGCTGTGCTGCAGACGGTGCCTTAGCTTCCTTGCCGTCTCGTGCTGCGTTACTTGTACCTGCGGAAAACTTACTTCAGTGTCACAGAAACCCCGTGGGAAGCGTTCCCGACTCACGCCGGTAGGACCATCCCATCGCGGCTGGTAAAATCCAGGAGCAGGACGATGCTTGGAAGAACGTCACCTATGGAGGAGAAGACAACAGTCTCCTTCCTGTTAGGCAACAGGTTTCCAAGACTGGTTTCCCCACCCCCCTGTGCGTTTTGAAGGAGGCAGTCCCTAAGCTGATGCAATCCAACTATCCAACTGCATCTAAGATGCTGGTTGTTACTTCCATAAGCTATAAAGGAACTTAATGTGTTCTGTGTTTTTAGGTCGAGGCTCGTGTGCGTGAGTTTGGCTTGTCGCGATGGCCGGTGTAGATGATCGCTCACGTGCCCCAAAGCTCCTTGTGCTGATGCTGGATCTGCCCCACGGTAAAGGACCGCATGCTGTGTGTTCAGCTTTTCTTCCTTACCGTGTCGTCCGTATGTATGTATGTATTTACTTCTCTGAAGGAAAGGGTGGATTTTTCGTGGGTCCCTCTGTGCGCGTCTCGAACCAGGCTGCAGTAAATACGCGTAAGCGAGTAGGCTGCTGCAGCGCGTCCTGGACAGTATCAGGGTGCTACTCTGCTAGCAGTGGAGAGCTGGGTGAAGGTGCCCAGGGTAAGGGCTTGTTCTGCCTCAAGTTGAACAGAAAGTTTCAGGAGTTGAGCATCCCAGGGGATGTTTGTGGGACTGCTGTTAGACGATAAAGGTTCGGATGGCTGTCGACGAAGGGGATTTTGTTGGTTCTTTTTCGATAGCTGTTCCTGCCAAAGATCGCGTCGGTCACAAAAGGTAGTAGTAACCTTGCGGTTTCTATGTTCTGTAGCGTTTGTACTAAAATACACTGGCAGATGAATAAATGAGCAGGTACAAATACACGTGACTCTGTAGCTGAGACTAAATAACGTGCAGTTTCTTCTGTGTTTTATCTTTCAAAGCACGTTGTTGCTGAGCGCCTGAGCTTTTTGCTCGCATTACCGAGGAAAGGAATGGCAGTGCTTCTTCCCCCCTCATCTCTCTTTTTTTTTTTTTTTTTTTTTTTTCCCCCCTCTCCTCTTCTTCCTCGATGACAGGGACTCGAAATGTTTTCCTCGGATGTCCACGTGAAAAACGAAATAAATAAATAAATGCTGATGGTGAAGACACTGACAGAATTGGGTGACATTTTCAAGGTAGAGGAGGGGCGAAGAATGTGGAAATTCCTGGTACATTAGTGGTGCTCTGTTAACAAAACTGACGTATACGCCACTTGCTGTTCCTAGTTTTTTGGTTTGGTTTTCCTTTCAGTAGTCTCCCCGAAGGCTTTTGCGGACACACGGTGTATCTTTTCTGTTCTTTTCAGTATTCTGAAAAGTATTCAGTATTTCTTTTTCAGTATTCGTTTGTCAGGAAAGACGACCGTGCAATCCGAGGGCTGTGGACAACCATCTACCAGGTGGTTGTTGCAGCCTCCATCGGTCATGTTATTTGTGCTTTTAGCTCGCCCTCTCCTGTATCTTGAGTTGAATTTTTTTTTTTTTTTTTGGCAACACTATGTTTGCAGTGATAGCATTGCTGCCGAGGTATTTTTGACTAAAAATGATCTTAACTGTAGTAGTGAATTCACAGAGTGTGGCTTTGTGTAACGACTCCCGCGATCACAACTTTTTTTTTTTCCTTTGTCACAGATAGGAGGAAAGCTCTTTCCGGAGAGATGGAAAGAAAGTTGTTTCAGAATACGTTCAGAATGTCTGAAGTTGTTTTGGAATTTTTTTTTGTTTTGTTTTTTTTTTTTTTAGTAGTTAACGGTAGTACAGCCCACAGAGCAATTTCTTTGTGCGTGAGAACTCGCGGGTTAACTGAAAGTTACTTGTTTTATTATAAAACTAGGATTTGAAGCCACGGGCATTCAGAAATGCATATGATATGTCTTGTCACAGTCTTCTAGATCAGCTAACCGGAATGAGAACCAATCTTCTGAAAACACACAGGGATATCGTGGGGCAGGATGAAGGTAAATGGACACAATTATTTATTAATATTCTGGTACAGCTATTTAATTCACCTAAGTAGTGTTTCTGTCCTCGGTGTGGGAGAGGAAGTAGACTTTGCATCGTTTCTTGGGTCAGTCGTCCTTCCCTAGATTCCGAAGGAAAAGAATGAAATTTCTGCCTTCTGTCACAAAACATGTTGTGCGTGCTTGGAATTTGAAAATTAAGTTTCATGGGTGAGCTTTCCTGTGCAACAGGATGCAGTAGATGTTCTTATAGTGATGGTGAAAGGAAAGAGGGGCTTTATTTGCCTTTTGCTTTTCCTTTGTTTTGTAGAGGGAGGAAATAGTGATTTCTAGATCTTAAATGCTAACACTGGAAATGGAAGCATGCGAGGCTTGTATTTCCTTAGTCTTAAGGTAGACTAAATTTAGATACCTTGTTCTGCTGCAGACTGCCTTCACGGCGTTCCTGTTGCTCAAAGGGGAAATCATCAGGAGTAGTTGAAAATGATGCCTTCACCCCTTCGGGAGATTGATCCAGATCAACCAAAAAGGCTTCTTCATACACTTGGCAGTCTGTTCAAACAGGATGAGAAGGTAGGAGAAGTCTTGCTATCTGCTGTATCATTATTTGAAAAGTAACTGAATTGTAACACGGAGGCAAATACTCTGGTAGTGAATTGACGAAGCAATTGTTTTTTACTTATATTAAAAAAAAAAAAAAAAAGTCTTTTCAGGGTACGATGATAGATGAAGCAGATAAATTTGTTGCTGGGCCTCAGAATAAGATCAAGCGTCCTGGAGAGCCCAATACTCCAGCATCACTAAAGAGAGAAGGCGTAGCACGTCGCCGCTATTGCGACGGCCACAGTCACTGTTGTGACAAACCATGTTGGTGGGAAAGGGCCACCCTGTGCTGCTGGATCTCCGTCACCATATCTGAACCTCAAAGGCATGCCAACAAATAAAGGTGTGTTGGAGTTGTTGTAGTACAGGAACTTGTGTGGTCATAAATGGACATAGTGTGCAGGAAAAAAAAAAAAAAGGTCTCCGTGCTTTCTGTGTTAATTCAAAAGGACACGTAAGTTTTAGAGTTAATTGGGACTGAATTTCTTTGGTCGGCTTAGACAAACAGGCTGTTGCTATAGGTAACGAAGTCCTGAATGAGCAATAATTTGGAACTGTTTCTAAAAAGTGCTGAAACCTTTCACCACGATGGTTTGGCGGTAGCAAGGATTTCATTTCAGCTTTTAATTCTCATTTGTGTATTCTATAGTGGGGAAGGGAGAAGTGGGGAAGGAAAGTGTGTAAAAAAAAAAAAAAAAAAAAAATTTTAAATTTCTCACAAATAGTAATTTACCCACCTGTTGCAGCAGAGTCGAAAGAAAAATTTGCTGGAACTGGGGGAAGGAGGGGAAACTTTAGTTTGCTTTAGTCACTGAAATGGGAATACAGCAAATAACTTCACGACAGTCATATGAGACGGTAGCAGCCCAAAAGGAGGTATTCCTGTGGTTGCGTCAAAGGGTGAATAAAACTACTGAAGTGATCTGACAGTGCTGAGTAACTCTCTCCACAGTACTTTCAACAAGAAGGGATGCAGAATAATGTCCTTCTGTGTTTTTTGATCCTGCAGTTATATGCACTACTAAGCTCCTTCTTAATTTTCAGACACTGGTATCAGTACTGTCCAAGATGGTAATGGAGAGAAGAAAGCAGAAAACTGTCAGTTGCTGGAAGAGCAAATTGATGGCTTGTCTGTGCAAATGGCTTCTTCGGTTCCAGCTGTTAAGGGAGAGGATGAAATGTCACCTGGTGACTTAGACTCTCTACATGATGAGTTCAATTGCTTAAATGATGCAAAGATGGCTTGGATCGTAAACCTGGTACCAATGCACTTGTTCGAGGGCCTCTAAATTACAGCGTGGCTGGAGATGACCAAAAACGAGTGATGGAGTCTACTTCTGAATCTGTGCCAAATTGATTTAAAATAACACCTACAATGTTGGAGGGAAGCGATGCTGGTATTAAAATCAGAGTGGTGAAAGAGGTTTGCAAACGTGGAAGAAGTAAGTTCTTTATTAGTGTATTAAAAATAGGCTAGGGGTACAGAAGACTTTTTCTTGAAATGAGGATCTATTTTGAAAATAAAACCTCAGATTTGGAATGATTTTTGATTACTCGTGTACAAGTAGTGGAAGAACAAGAAAGTAAGTACATGTATTCAGAGTCCAACTTTATATCCTCACCGTCCTTACTGCAGCACTCTTAAGCAGGCTTAGTCACAGCACCATTCGTGTTTTCATAGTTGGTTCAGAGAAGAAAACACAGAAACCAATGAAAAAATACTGTTGTTTCACATCTAAGGTGTCCGGTTCATTCTTTTGCGCTACTTTTTTTTTTTTTTGTTGTTAAACTTTATACGAGACAATCGTGCTCATGCTCCACATAGATCGGTCATCTTGTAAAGAGTAGTTATCTTAAACCTCTGCTTTCAAAAATGACAGCTCTAGGTTGAAACATGGCTCGGTATCCCTTTGTTTCTATTAACTGCTGATCATGGCAGCGTGTTCGTGGAGATACAAGGCTTCTCTGCTGATTAAACCTAGTCTGCATTTTCCAAGGGCAGGTGTTTCTAGATACTGCTCTTTTAAGAGAACAAAATTCAGCGTTACATTTGAATATCAGCTAATCGATATCACTTCAAATTATTGGTATGCTGGCTTTTTTTTCTTACGTGCATTACTGTATGCAGAAATGGGAAACTCTAGGCTTTGTTGTTTTTCCTTTGGCTGTTGAGATTTACTGAAAATGCATTTACAAGATCTGTTTCTAATATCTGTTTGGATCTCTTCTTTAAGATCGTGAAAAAAATCTTCTCTCTTCTTGAGGAGGTACGTACAAGGACGGATGGAAACTCAGAAGTATTTCATTGAATTTGCTATAAGGGAAGGAGCAAGGTTTGTATAGATACGAATGATTCGGAGTTAAACGCTAACGTTGTTCATGATAGCAAATCTCAGTCTTTTCCAAAACAAGTGTTTTGTTTTGACATACCTAAATTATTACAGTTTCAGCGGTCAAACTGCCGTTGTATTTTCTGAAGTAAATGGTCGTTACCTAGAGCTGAAGTGTGAAATAGAAAGATACGGGTGGTTATGGAAGAAAGACCCAGAATTTGCGTGGGTTGGGGAAAGATGGCTGTATCAAATTAAATTTGCCATTCTGATGTCAGAAATGAGGGAAGCTCTTCCATGCTGGAAACAGAGAGCCTCCGCTAATACTGTTTGTCGTGGCCAAATAATACTGAGTTATTTAACTGCTGTTTTTGGAAGAAGAAATGAAATTACTTCCCTAGGTTTAAAAATCGTGTCTTAATACAGCACTTAGAGAGAACGCTAGAGGAGCTAGAGTTCAACAGCCTACCCAACAGAGTTAATCAGGTGAACGGTAGATAATAGTGTACCAGCCAGAGGAATACGGACCGGGAATGAGTTTGCTGTGCCGCAGAAGAGTGGAAGAGGACGTAGCTGTTGCCCTCGCCATCCTGGCGGTCAAGTGATCTTACTGTCAGAGTCCGAGAAGAAGCAGCAGAGCTTTAACTTTACGAACCTCTATCGGCAGAAGCTGGGCTGTAACCTTAAGGACGTGCTATGAAAGGTGTGGCTTTTTTCCTGTGGAGGGTGCTCTTTGCTCAACAGGCTGAAAAAAATAACCATTGCTGCCCCTCCTGCAGGTGGTGAGAATTTACTCACTTGAATACTGTCATTAGCCGTTTTACGTGCAATAGGCAGTGGATCGCACTAAAATGGGGCACTGTCAAATGCACACAGTGTCTGCATTGTGGAGAGATCCCATCTGTTGTGTCGTCCCCCCCCCCCCCCCCCCCCAATAAAAAACCAACCAAACAAACAAAACTCCCAGAAACACCTGCACTGGTAATATTGCATGTTGCCAGCACAGAGACGAGGGCCTTGTTCCCGAGAACTGCTAGCCATGCCTTTAAACTTGAGATTCAGCGTAGATCGAGAGTAAAGAAACTGCTGTTGTGTTAATGAAAGCTAAAGACAGCCCTGTGACTGTTACCACTTGGTGGTTACTAAACAATCTACCTCAGACTCTCTTCTGTTTTTATCTGCAGACATTATGAAAGCGCACCTGAGGCTTCCCAGGTCCCTGACTTCAGTTCTCTTTCCTCCCGTGAGGAGGACGGAGATTCTTCAGGTGGCCTTGCCTTGGCACACGCTGTGCTTTGGAAGCACTAAAAAGAAATGCTTTTAAAAGTGTGCATTTATTTTAATGTTCATACAAAAGAGATTGGTTTTGAACAGTGTTGTTACCGGATCACTAATTTGATATTTTAACTGTATGCATTTTTTTGAACATAGGTGGGGGTGTGTGTGTGTATATGTGTGTGTATATATATATATAAAAAAATAAACCGTTTTATTAATTCTCGTTAAGTGCTGATCTGAGGAGTCTGTAATGGGCAGCGCTGAATTCCTCGAATTGTCTGTCACCAACAGACCGCTAATATTTTTTTGTGAAACCAGTCTGCATATCCTGAAACCCCACTTCTGGTAATAGCTGCGGAATGTGTTTGTTACTTACCTCCCGGTAGCACGTACCCTGGAGCACCTGCCTCATCAGTCAGCTCAGCCTGTACAGGGTGTACATTTTTGCTCCAAGGCTAAAGTGTTAAAGACACCAAGTTCCAGCTTACCAAATCCTTGGTTACCCGAGTTAATATCCTCCCTTCCGTTCCTCTTACTCTTTTGTTCAAAGGTAATGTTGTGAATCACAGAAAATGCAACGAAGACTGGAGCACCTGCACGTAATTAATATTTTCCTTTTAAACGGTAATATGCCAGTAGTAAGTGGCTCTTCAGATAATTTTATTTTCGGTTGTTCTCATTTAAAAACAGTCTCCTGCTCCTTTAACAGCTTTCTTTTAAAAGACAGGTTGAAGTTGTGCTGGCGTTAAGAAGCTCTTCACAAGGTACTGGGGCTGTCCTGAGGATTCCACTTGACCAGCCAGCAGAAGAGGCAGGGAAACATACTTACATTGATGGCCTGAACTTCTCTTCCTATTACTCTTTTTAGTACTAGCCAGCGTGTGTGAGACATCTTTTCCTTCTCCTGTGAAGCAGTGGGCTGGTCTTTCTGGAAGAGGTTGTTTGACCATTGGAATTACACCAGTGAGATTCAAGAAGGAAATAAAATCCAAAAGCAGCAGCGTATCTTTATTACTACGTTAAGTGAGAAAGTGACACTTGGAACGAACTCGTTATAAACAATTCTGAACTCTTTTCTTAGCGGGAACGTACTTGAAAAAAAAAACAAACGAACCACAGGAGTACCTTGGAATACATAGGGCGATTCATCCCTTCAGGATCATTACACGGCAGCTGTATGTCACCACAATACACCTCTTTTGCTTAATGGTGGACTTCTCAGAGGGAATTTACTTGGGTCAGGTATACTGTGTGTATGTGGTTTTATGCACGTAGAACTGCCTGTACTACACTATCTTTTAAATAGGTGGTGGTAAGAGGAGACAGCTTTCTTCTAGTAGATTCTTCCTTAAGTTTCTTTAGTGATTCCGGGGGCGCTCACTTGACCGTGATGTGCCTGACCTGGTTAGCATCTAAACCTCCTCCTCTGATGTGGTACAGCTGTCTGCTAAATTAGTTACAGAAAGATGGTGACTTTAACTCAGACAGTTCTCTCTTACCTCGCTATTGTTTTATCTGGATAATTTGAATTTGGATTAGAGCAGCGGAGGGAAAAGATGCCTTACACTGAAACGGACGCGAGTCTGTGAGAAGAAAGCCAGGCGTCCTTGGAGACTGTGCCAATGAAAAGGGGAAGAAAAATGAGTGGAATAAATCTGAGTGCACATAGTCCTGCATCCCGAAGGGAGCACAGAAGGAAGGTTGCTTGCTTAGAAGAGCAGTGGACGCCTTAAAGAGAATATTAACAGAGAGAATTCTTTGTAAGACAAGCTGCCCCGCGGGGTGTGGGTAGCAAATACGTTGGAAAAAATACAGCCACAAGCTCCGAATGGCACAGTAGGCGAGCTGTGATCCGCCCGACAAGGCCTCCCGCGGGCGCCCTCTGCCGCCACCTGCTGGTGGAAAACGAGTACTGCAGGCGGCCGAGGGGCGCGCATGCGCGGTGGCACCGGCGGGCGCCCTCTGCCGCCACCTGCTGCTGTTACTCGGGTACTGCAGGCGGCCGAGGGGCGCGCATAGCGCGGTGACTCCCGCGGGCGCCCTCTGCCGCCACCTGCTGGTGGAAAACGAGTACTGCAGGCGTCCGGGGGCCGCGCATGCGCGGTGGGGTCCGGTGGCGCCCCCTGCCGCCACCTGCTGGTGGTGAAGGGGTACAGCAGGCAGCCGGGGGGCGCGCATGCGCGGTGGGGCCCGGGGGGCGCCCTCTGCCGCCACCTGCTGGTGGGAAGCGAGTACTGCAGGCTGCCGGGCGCCACGAATGCCGCATGACGCCCGTGGGCACCCTCTGCCGCCATCTGCTGGTGGAAAACGAGTACTGCAGGCGGCCGGGGGGCGCGCAACGCGCGGTGACGCCCGCGGGCGCCCTCTGCCGCCACCTGCTGGTGGGAAGCAAGTACTGCAGGCGGCCGGGGGACGCGCATGCGCCGTGGGGTCCGGTGGCGACCTCTGCCGCCACCTGCTGGTGCAAAACGAATACTGCAGGCGGCCGGGGGACGCGCATGCGCGTTGGCACCCGCGGGCGCCCTCTGCCGCCACCTGCTGGTGGGAAAGGGGTACTGCAGGCGGCCGGGGGGCGCGCATGCGCGGTGACGCCCGCGGGCGCCCTCTGCCGCCACCTGCTGGTTTTAATCGGGTACTGCAGGCGGCCGGGGGGCGCGCATGCGCGGTGACGCCCGCGGGCGCCCTCTGCCGCCACCTGCTGGTTTTAATCGGGTACTGCAGGCGGCCGAGGGGCGCGCATGCGCGGTGACGCCCGCGGGCGCCCTCTGCCGCCACCTGCTGGTTTTAATCGGGTACTGCAGGCGGCCGGGGGGCGCGCATGCGCGGTGACGCCCGCGGGCGCCCTCTGACGCCACCTGCTGGTTTTAATCGGGTACTGCAGGCGGCCGGGGGCCGCGCATGCGCGGTGACGCCCGCGGGCGCCCTCTGCCGCCACCTGCTGGTTTTAATCGGGTATTGCAGGCGGCCGGGGGGCGCGCATGCGCGGTGGGGCCCCGGGGGCGCCCTCTGCCGCCACCTGCTGGTGGAGAACTAGTACTGCAGGCGGCCGAGGGGGGCGCATGCGCGGTGAGGCCCGGGGGCGCCCTCTGCCGCCTCCTGCTGGTGGAAAACGAGTACTGCAGGCGGCCGAGGGGCGCGCATGCGCGGTGGGGCCCGGGGGCGCCCTCTGCCGCCTCCTGCTGGTGGAAAACGAGTACTGCAGGCGGCCGTGGGGCCGTGCATGCGCGTTGCTTATTACGTCGTTGTTTTTTTTGCTGTGTAATTTCCTACGCTCCTAGATTTTTCTTCATATGTAAATCACACAGAATCACAGATCTTCTAGGTTGGAAGAGACCTCAAGATCATTGAGTCCAACCTCTGACCTAACACTAACGTTTGAGCTAATTCCCGTGGAAAATATTTCATTTACTTTCTTGGTTGTATTGTCCTTTCTATGTTCAAAGCTGAGGCATAAATACGGTAAATTTTGCTTCTAGAAACACCCCAGTTCTTTTGTCTGCACTCTGCATGCTGTAAACTAGGGATAGGCACAAAAAAAAACAAATAAATAAATAAATAAAAGAACACAGCTGCTGCTGCTCCTGCTCTCTTTCTTGTGGTTTGCCCCCTCCTCTTTCCCAGGTGATTGGGTTTGGGTGCTGGGCGGGGCCAAATGGTATAGGAGCCCCAGGCATGCCATCAGAGAGCTCCTTCTGCCCGGGCTGCTCTTTGGGGTCAGTGCTTTGTTGATGCTTCTGTTAGCTACATGCAGGGTTCTTTTGGTGGGTCAGGGTCTGGTACGATCTTTTAGAGGAAACCGATCTAGTAGTATGTGCATTTATTGCTTGAAGCTCTTTGGAGGTGATTAATTGTTATAGCACATTTATGGATAGGATGTCAATGTTATTTTGTGCGTTTGCTTTGTTGTTCTAGGTCCCTCGTGATTTTTGCAGGGTTACAGGGCAGATGCCACCAGATCTACCCCTTTTGTTGTTTTTGTTTTGTTTGATTTTTTTTTTTCTTGATTTTTCTTTTTCTTTTTTGGAAGGGGGTTTGGGATTTGAGCATCTCAATTTTGCGGGTTTGGGATTTGAGCGTCTTAATTTATTGGGTTAGGGGTTTTAGGCATAGGACTTCAGGGGTTTAGTGTGGTAAATAGTTTGGGTTAGGTCCGTAGGGGTTTCGAGGATGTTTAGGGATAGGGCTTGAGGCTTTTTTGTGTAAGGGCGGGAAGGGCTAGGGTTACAGTGAGCGCTGTTAAATGTAGTTCTCGAAAACTCGGCCTCTGATTGGCCGTGCTGGCTGTCCAGGGAATTCTGGTAGGTGTAGTTTTCCGGCACCAGGCTTCCGGTAGGCCGTGTTGACTGCCCGGAGCATGCCGGGAGATGTAGTTCTGGGACTCCGAACTTCCGGGAGGCCATGTTGGGTGCCCGGAGCATGCCGGGCAATGTAGTTCTGGGACTCCGGACCTCCGGGAGGCCATGTTGAGCGCCCAGAGCATGCCTGGAAATGAAGTTCTCGGGAACCAGGGTTGGGCTTAGGGACTAGGGCTGGGGCTAGGGTTAGAGTTTAGGGTGAGGGTTGGGGTTAGGGTTAGGGCTAGTGAATGCTGGTTCTCTGTGTTTGCAGATGACGGTGAGCGTGTTTAAACTAATTCCAGTTGAAGAAGTTTCAGTTACTTGCTTGGTGCCGTTATCAGTTCAACATTAAAAGCTGCAGCAAAAGCAAAAGGGGATTTTTGCTTCTAGAAACACCACAGGTCTCTTGTCTGCTCTCTGAATGTTTTTGAGATAAAACAGATTTTAAAAAACAAAGGAAAGGAAAGGAAAGGAAAACAAAACAAAACAAAACACAGCTGCTCCTTTTGCTCTCTTCCTACTTTCATGTGCTTTGCCCCTCCCCTTTCCCAGGTGATTGGGTTTGGGTGCTGGGCGGGGCTAAATGCTATATGAGCCCCAGGCATGCCATCAGAGAGCTCCTTCTGCCTGGGCTGCTCTTTTGGGGACAGTGCTTTGTTTTTCCTTCTGTCCGTTGCAGGGTTGTTTAGGCAGGCTGGAGTCTATGGATTTCTGGATTTTAAGTGCTTGGAATTCACTTAGGAGAGGGATGTTTAGTAGGGGCTGCTGGCTCAGTTTGGGGCGCGGTTGTCACTGCAGTTATTTTCCTACAGCCAATAGAGTAAAATTCCAGTTTGCCTTTTAGAGGTGCTATAAGTGGGTAAAGAGAACAGATGGAAGCGTGTGCCACGTGGGGTAGGCAAGCGGCTGAGGTACAGGAGGGGATGAGAGCATGTGATTTTTTTTCTGGGGATGAAATGGACTCAATTTTGTTGGTGTATAATCTGTTCTGCTCCTAGATTTTTCTTTCAATGTGAAGAAAAGTTTGAGCTAATTCCAGGTAAGAAAGTTCCAGTTACTTGCTGGGTCGTATTGTCCTTTTAATATTCAAAGCTACAGCAAAAGCGTGGGGATTGTTGCTTCTAGAAACACCCCAGTTTTCTTGTCTGCACTCTGCATGCCGTTGAGCTAAAGCAGACTAAAAAATAAATAAATACAGGAAACACACACACAAAAAACAACAATAACAAAAACAACAACAACAAAAAAAACACACCATTGGGTGATGTGTTGTGAACGCAACGATCATTTAATCCCTTTGTTTTCCCAGGTGGTGTGGATGATACTGGTTGCAGTGTTGGAGCTTGGATTTGGAGAGGAACAGGTGAGCATAGTTGTATGTTGCATCAGCAGTAGTCAGCATTGTGGAGAAGGTGGGCATCATGACCGGCATGCTAGTGAATGCTGGTACTCTGTTTTTGCAGCTGGTGATGAGCCTGGCAATTGACTAAGATGACGACCAGTGCCTGTGTATTTCTTGAGGCGGAGGGAATTTACCATGCAGCAACCTGAGAGCTAAGTTGGGGGGCACCTGGTATTTGCATATCTGGGGTGGCTAATGGGAGCTGGGAGCCAGAGCAGCGTGGAGCCAGCTGGCTGAAAATACTTGGTGCCGCTGCGAGGGTGGTTCAGGCTGGGTCACGTTCAGGCTGCTTGTGGCTGGGTCACCAGGCTAATAGAAGCAGCGGGATTATTTTGTAGCGTGAGTGCGTGCGCCAGGCAGGACAGTTTCCTTCTGTTCGTCTGTCCTGTAGTGTTGCTTCTGCAATGTCTGTTCTGTGCTTCTCGGGTCTTGATATCCTTCTAGCTTTTTACACTGGACAGACCAGACAGGCGACTTGGTAGCGGTGCTGAAGGGCCTCAGTGCTTGTTTTGTCATCGTGGCTCTGATCCGAGCACTTCTTGTCTTGCAGTCGCTGCTTGAAGTGCAGTTCTGTTTCAGGTCTCGTGCATCATATTCGGTTTGAGATCGCATCTGTTTCCATCCTCGCTCTTGTGGAAGTCATCTGGGCCGCATCAGGAGCTCTTGCTTGGGAATTGATTTCCTAAGCGTCGTCTTATGTGATTAAGGAGGTATTGGGGAGGCAAGGACAGTCCCCAGACAAGGACTGTATATCTCGAAACAAGACACCGGAACTCACGATAAGGAAGCGGCAGACGGACAGAGAAACAAATGTAAGGACTATAAATCTCAAAACTGGACGTTGGACTTCATTATAAAGACACAACAAAGGGAAGAATTAGCAACAGCCAGCTCTTGCGATTAAGAAACATGCCAACTCAGCGGATTCCTGACCAAAGGTGAAAAGTACAATGTGAGGAAGACTCGGGGTCTTCCTCCCAAAGACCCCTGCCCACGTCCCAAAGGCCCCTGCCCACAGTTCTTGGGAGGCTCTACTCAGGCGCAAGGTGCCAAAAGGCTAATTAGCATGAGAAGCGAGGGAAGGCGGGGGTAGGCAATGAATATGTATAGGCGCCGGTAGAATATTGATAGATTGATTGTATAAATTCAAGACTGCTTTCTGCTTTGGGTATGCACGATAGGTGGAGAGATCCCCCCGTGCATCCAGCGCTGCAATAAAGAATATACCGCTTAAAGGAATTTCGGCTTCGATCTTTGAATCATATGGGGTTTTCAGTCCCCATCCTTCTGGTCTCTTGTCTTGAAGGAAGGCTTTTTAGGCCTCCATCACCCCAGTTCTGGCAGTGTCTTCCAGTCGCGTGTCGTGACATTTGAGTCTCTCCTTGGGTCTGGTGCAGAGCACCTGTTGTGACTTGCTGTTGCCATAGGGCTTCCCTCCGGGGGTCACTTTTTCTTGCGCCTTGTGTTGTGTGTTTTGTTTGTAGTGTTTGTGGCGTGGCTGTGTGTGTATGTGTTTGGTCTGGAGCTGTCCTGCCTGGCAGTTAGTGATGACAGCTAACGTGGCAGTGCATGGGTGTGCTAATACATTGTCCGGACTGTGTTGGCGAAGACATCTGGTCTGCCTCTGCGCACGTACTGAAGGGCAGCAGGCACAGTCATCTCTGTGGTGTTTGTCAGATGTGCGTGTGGGGGGGAAGAGTTGAGCTGCTTGTGAGCAGCTGCTCGCATAGTGCTTGAACGGTGTGCTTGAGGAGGAGGTCTGTGGAATCTTGAAAGCTTACAGATAAGGGGTTTTTGAAACTTTTATTTTTATTTCTGTCCTGTCCCCAGTAGAGTGTAAACCTTTGGAGGAACCAGTCACAGGAAAGAGCTCCTTCCGGAACTGTTCAGCGCTCCGTAGGCAGCTCGGTGACTGGCTTGGTCTACTCCTGAGGTGTGCTGAGGTATGGGGGCTGCTGTTTTGAAATGATAATATTGTAAACGGGGTCCCTTTGTGTTGTTGAGGGATGGGTGCTAATGCTGGCAGCTGAATGATTATCTTGTGACCGTTTTCATTTGTTAAAGCTGAAACACAGTGTACAACGCGGGACTTGACCGGAGCTGCTTTTGGCAAGGTGAGCGATGAACAGATGTAGCAGGTACTTTAGGGGTGCAGTTGTCACTGCAGTTACTTAACTGCACAAAGTACAGTAAAAATCCTGTTGATATTTCAGGGGTGTTGTAGCTGGCCTAAGAGAGCAGATGGAAGCATCTGCCTCGAGGGCAGGTGAGGGAGCAGAGGTTAGGGAGCAGATGAGAGTAACTGTCCCAGCTGTGCTGTGGCTTTGGATGCTGCTTCAGCCTATGCTTTTCTTTTTGTTTCACAGGTGTGTCGCACAGGCTCAGAGGGGCCAAGCTGCACTCTGAAGAGCAGCACGGGAAGGGCGGGCTGTTTGTGAGCTGGATTGGAGCAGAACTGCCAAGTAGCACGAGGTGACTGCGAAGGGTCTTGCTTTGCAGGTGCCATGGCAGGCTCTCCGCAGAAGCGGTTGAGGATTTGAGAAGAGGTTGCAGATCATCGAGGAGCGACACGTGCAGGGACGGCTTGAAAACGGTATGGCTGCTTTCTCTTCTGTTTATCAGGTGTCCCAGGCGACGTGGGCTGTGATGTTAGCCTTTAGGATCGGAACAAAGCAGGTGCTGATGGCGGTCTTCTTCGGTAGGCAAAGAGGTGCCCGAAGCCCCCTCCTGTGCAGCCTGAGCACGCCTCGCTGAGGATGAAGCTTGCTTTCCAGCAGTTCTGGAAACTGTGTTGAGGCTGAAATGCTGCGTCTGTGTTCGGGTTGGGGTTGCACCTTGGTGAGTGTAGGGATGGGTTTTAAGTGGGTGCAGCGGAGGGCCCGGCCCCAGTGTCCTGTAGTGTGTTTTGACCCATCAGCATAGCCTTTTGGTTCTCAGATAGCCTGCTGAAGTAAGTGATTTTTGCTGCGAGTGGAACGGAATTGATTTTGTTGGCGTATAATCTGTTCTGCTCCTAGATTTTTCTTTCTGCGTAAATAAAAGTTTGAGCTAATTCGAGCTGAAAAAGCTTCAGTTACTTGCTTGGTTGTGTTGTCCTTTCAATATTCAAAGCTGCAGCGAAAGCATGGGGATTGTTGCTTCTAGAAACACCCCAGTTCTCCTGTCTGCCCTCTGCATGCTGTTGAGCTAAGCCTTATAAATAAGTAAATAAACCACAGCTGCTGCTCCTCCTCTTTCTACTTTCATGTGCTTTGCCCCTCCCCTTTCCCAGGTGATTGGGTTTGGGTGCTGGGTGGGACCAAAAGGTATATGAGCCCCAAGTATGCCGTCAGAGAGCTCCTTCTGCCTTCTGGGCTGCTCTTTGGGGGTAAGTGCTTTGTTTTTCCTTCAGTCAGTTGCCGGGTTCTCTAGGCAGGCTGGAGTCTATGGATTTCTGGAATTCTAAGGGCTTGGAATTCACTTCATAGAGGGATATGTAGCAGAGGTTGCTGGCTCTACTTTTTTTTGGGGATGGTGGGATACGCTCCTGTGTTTGATCTGTATTTTAATCTCTAGATGAATCAACCCACTTGTGTAACTCTCCAGAGGACTAAAACCAGCTTGATGACATGCTACAAGAGGCTTGACCGTGTTGGTGCAGTATTACCAGGAGACTGAGCAGGGTCACCTTTTTCATCTGCAAAGGGTATGTCTGCCATTACCCCTGCCGGGGCTGCTATGCATTCATGGCCTTGTGGCATTTGTGGACTTCAGTTTGTTTGTTTGTTTGTTTGTTTGTTTTATTTGTCTGGCTCTGGTCTCTGTGTTTGAGTCCTCTGCATGTGCCGCACTGTTTGCGTATCCATTGTGGATGTGACCTTCTCTCTTTGTTTCTTGTAGCTCAGGGCGTAGGCACGGAAGCTTGAACGAAGCATGAGGGTGAGTGGACAGCAGTGGGGGCCCCGAGTTGCTCGGTGGACTGTGCGAGTCTGCTTCAGCCGTCGGGCCGGCTTTGCAAGTGCCTTGCGACAGCAGAGTACGTCTCCTGCCACGTTTCTGACACGTGCCAGACGTCAGCGGTTCCAGGGTTCCAGTTCCTGAAATGCTGGAGATGCTCGGAGCACGAGAGGAGCTGGGGCGGCTTCGGGGGGCTGGGGGAGAGGGGACAGGGGAGAGGGGGGGCGGCTGCGGCGGCGGGGGGGGGCAGAGAGGGCAGCAGGAGGAGGTGCCGTTGCGTGCGCGTGGCCGACGCCCCTCTGGATTGGCTGGAGTGCTCCGTCCCGAGGCATGCTGGGAGCTGTAGTTCTGCGCTGCCGGGCGGCCACGTGGGCTCCGGGCTGCGCGGCCGGGCCGGGGCCGGGCCGGGGCCGGGCCGTGCGCGCCGGGAGGCGCAGGTTGCCGCTGGCGGCGAGCGCGGTTGCCGGCGGTGAGGCGAGCGAGAGCCTCCGGGGGTGCCTCCTCGGAGCGTCGGGCCGGGAGGGGCGGGGGGTGTTGAGGCCGGGC
Source organism: Aythya ferina (assembly GCF_964211825.1). Lineage (NCBI taxonomy): Eukaryota > Metazoa > Chordata > Aves > Anseriformes > Anatidae > Aythya > Aythya ferina. Next base: position 207,440,168 of record NC_140296.1, read on the forward strand.
GCGGGTCCTCGCTGCGCTTGATCGTTGGGCTGCGCCGCGCCGCGCCTCGGAGGCTTTCCTCTCCCTGCGTCCTGACAGCCGGCTCTCTCCTTGTGCTGCGGTTCACCGGGGCAGAAGCAGCTCCCCGCCGCTAGGACCCCTGCGGGGTTTGTTGCCGAGCGAAGGTGGCGCACCGGGTAAAGCGAGGAAAGCCGCAGCTGGCGTGCTGCGGTCGCAGGGTTCTCAGGAGAGAGAGCAGCCCGTCCGTCCCGACTGCCCAGGTAAGTCGCAGCGACCTCGGGGTGGAATCAAGGCGTGCTCGTAAGCTTCCTGCAGCCCCGGCTCCAAGGCTTCATTGAATTTGCGGAAGCGCGAGCTGCTCGGCGCTGGGAAGCGCAAAGGGAAGGAAGGCACGTAGTGCCTGCCGAGTCGTAGTAGCCTCTTAGACCTAGAATGAACTGGCCTGTCAGGCTCTGTCTGTTGCTCAGTCTTTGGTACGAGAGGCTAAACTTTGTCCCGCCTCAGCTTTCGGAGTTGTCCTAGGAATAGACCGGTGCTTGCGGGGCTTTCCAGGACGCTGGTTGCGGTCAGTGAGGACAGACGTGAGAGGCAATTTCTGTCTGTCTGTCTGTCTGTCTCTTGGTTATGTCCCAAGAGTTTTTTGCTTGAACTGTGTGCAATAAAGGAGGCCTTGGGCCTGTACTGAGCAGCGAGAGAGAGCAAAGCTCTGCGTAAGCACTGGCCGTGGCAACGTTGCTTGGGAGTTGAGCGGCTGGGGGTCTTTCCAGAGGTGGGGGGTCTTCCCAGCGGAACTCGGTACGCAGGCAGAAACGTGACCTTCGAGGTCTTTGTTTGTCTTGCGCTGCAGCTGTGGTATTTGCCCCATAACTGTATGGAGTTGCTGAATTCTAGAGGGGATGATGATAGAGACGTCCCTGGTTCAGCCTTTTTTTGCCGCAGTCCTTGCAGAAGTTGTGGAAAAATGAGTAGTATCCTTCTCTTTAAGTTCACCTTTTAAAGAGTTCTTCCTGCAGACTCCTGTCTCCGTGGTTTAGGTACGTGATTTGTGTGAAACAGAGCCAGGCTTTCCTGTTAACGAGTGCCCTGATTGAAATTCCCTGTTGTTGGAGAACAAGAACCATCAGTGGTGCTTGGCAGTTTAAAACCTCTTGGCTTACGCAAAGGCTAACTTGCCAAAGCGAATGGGAAGTAGCCTAAAGTTCAGTAAATGCGCTGAATAGAAAAGGCCGTCTTCTTGACGGGAAAAGAGCTTTGCAGAACGTGAGCTTTGTTTCCCGTAGGGCTCCCTGCTTGCCCACCTGTTCAGCGATTACTGCAGGCTTTGACTGGTCCCCTCAGGCCCAATATCGCACACGTGCTGTGCTGCAGACGGTGCCTTAGCTTCCTTGCCGTCTCGTGCTGCGTTACTTGTACCTGCGGAAAACTTACTTCAGTGTCACAGAAACCCCGTGGGAAGCGTTCCCGACTCACGCCGGTAGGACCATCCCGTCGCGGCTGGTAAAATCCAGGAGCAGGACGATGCTTGGAAGAACGTCACCTATGGAGGAGAAGACAACAGTCTCCTTCCTGTTAGGCAACAGGTTTCCAAGACTGGTTTCCCCACCCCCCTGTGCGTTTTGAAGGAGGCAGTCCCTAAGCTGATGCAATCCAACTATCCAACTGCATCTAAGATGCTGGTTGTTACTTCCATAAGCTATAAAGGAACTTAATGTGTTCTGTGTTTTTAGGTCGAGGCTCGTGTGCGTGAGTTTGGCTTGTCGCGATGGCCGGTGTAGATGATCGCTCACGTGCCCCAAAGCTCCTTGTGCTGATGCTGGATCTGCCCCACGGTAAAGGACCGCATGCTGTGTGTTCAGCTTTTCTTCCTTACCGTGTCGTCCGTATGTATGTATGTATTTACTTCTCTGAAGGAAAGGGTGGATTTTTCGTGGGTCCCTCTGTGCGCGTCTCGAACCAGGCTGCAGTAAATACGCGTAAGCGAGTAGGCTGCTGCAGCGCGTCCTGGACAGTATCAGGGTGCTACTCTGCTAGCAGTGGAGAGCTGGGTGAAGGTGCCCAGGGTAAGGGCTTGTTCTGCCTCAAGTTGAACAGAAAGTTTCAGGAGTTGAGCATCCCAGGGGATGTTTGTGGGACTGCTGTTAGACGATAAAGGTTCGGATGGCTGTCGACGAAGGGGATTTTGTTGGTTCTTTTTCGATAGCTGTTCCTGCCAAAGATCGCGTCGGTCACAAAAGGTAGTAGTAACCTTGCGGTTTCTATGTTCTGTAGCGTTTGTACTAAAATACACTGGCAGATGAATAAATGAGCAGGTACAAATACACGTGACTCTGTAGCTGAGACTAAATAACGTGCAGTTTCTTCTGTGTTTTATCTTTCAAAGCACGTTGTTGCTGAGCGCCTGAGCTTTTTGCTCGCATTACCGAGGAAAGGAATGGCAGTGCTTCTTCCCCCCTCATCTCTCTTTTTTTTTTTTTTTTTTTTTTTTCCCCCCTCTCCTCTTCTTCCTCGATGACAGGGACTCGAAATGTTTTCCTCGGATGTCCACGTGAAAAACGAAATAAATAAATAAATGCTGATGGTGAAGACACTGACAGAATTGGGTGACATTTTCAAGGTAGAGGAGGGGCGAAGAATGTGGAAATTCCTGGTACATTAGTGGTGCTCTGTTAACAAAACTGACGTATACGCCACTTGCTGTTCCTAGTTTTTTGGTTTGGTTTTCCTTTCAGTAGTCTCCCCGAAGGCTTTTGCGGACACACGGTGTATCTTTTCTGTTCTTTTCAGTATTCTGAAAAGTATTCAGTATTTCTTTTTCAGTATTCGTTTGTCAGGAAAGACGACCGTGCAATCCGAGGGCTGTGGACAACCATCTACCAGGTGGTTGTTGCAGCCTCCATCGGTCATGTTATTTGTGCTTTTAGCTCGCCCTCTCCTGTATCTTGAGTTGAATTTTTTTTTTTTTTTTTGGCAACACTATGTTTGCAGTGATAGCATTGCTGCCGAGGTATTTTTGACTAAAAATGATCTTAACTGTAGTAGTGAATTCACAGAGTGTGGCTTTGTGTAACGACTCCCGCGATCACAACTTTTTTTTTTTCCTTTGTCACAGATAGGAGGAAAGCTCTTTCCGGAGAGATGGAAAGAAAGTTGTTTCAGAATACGTTCAGAATGTCTGAAGTTGTTTTGGAATTTTTTTTTGTTTTGTTTTTTTTTTTTTTAGTAGTTAACGGTAGTACAGCCCACAGAGCAATTTCTTTGTGCGTGAGAACTCGCGGGTTAACTGAAAGTTACTTGTTTTATTATAAAACTAGGATTTGAAGCCACGGGCATTCAGAAATGCATATGATATGTCTTGTCACAGTCTTCTAGATCAGCTAACCGGAATGAGAACCAATCTTCTGAAAACACACAGGGATATCGTGGGGCAGGATGAAGGTAAATGGACACAATTATTTATTAATATTCTGGTACAGCTATTTAATTCACCTAAGTAGTGTTTCTGTCCTCGGTGTGGGAGAGGAAGTAGACTTTGCATCGTTTCTTGGGTCAGTCGTCCTTCCCTAGATTCCGAAGGAAAAGAATGAAATTTCTGCCTTCTGTCACAAAACATGTTGTGCGTGCTTGGAATTTGAAAATTAAGTTTCATGGGTGAGCTTTCCTGTGCAACAGGATGCAGTAGATGTTCTTATAGTGATGGTGAAAGGAAAGAGGGGCTTTATTTGCCTTTTGCTTTTCCTTTGTTTTGTAGAGGGAGGAAATAGTGATTTCTAGATCTTAAATGCTAACACTGGAAATGGAAGCATGCGAGGCTTGTATTTCCTTAGTCTTAAGGTAGACTAAATTTAGATACCTTGTTCTGCTGCAGACTGCCTTCACGGCGTTCCTGTTGCTCAAAGGGGAAATCATCAGGAGTAGTTGAAAATGATGCCTTCACCCCTTCGGGAGATTGATCCAGATCAACCAAAAAGGCTTCTTCATACACTTGGCAGTCTGTTCAAACAGGATGAGAAGGTAGGAGAAGTCTTGCTATCTGCTGTATCATTATTTGAAAAGTAACTGAATTGTAACACGGAGGCAAATACTCTGGTAGTGAATTGACGAAGCAATTGTTTTTTACTTATATTAAAAAAAAAAAAAAAAAGTCTTTTCAGGGTACGATGATAGATGAAGCAGATAAATTTGTTGCTGGGCCTCAGAATAAGATCAAGCGTCCTGGAGAGCCCAATACTCCAGCATCACTAAAGAGAGAAGGCGTAGCACGTCGCCGCTATTGCGACGGCCACAGTCACTGTTGTGACAAACCATGTTGGTGGGAAAGGGCCACCCTGTGCTGCTGGATCTCCGTCACCATATCTGAACCTCAAAGGCATGCCAACAAATAAAGGTGTGTTGGAGTTGTTGTAGTACAGGAACTTGTGTGGTCATAAATGGACATAGTGTGCAGGAAAAAAAAAAAAAAGGTCTCCGTGCTTTCTGTGTTAATTCAAAAGGACACGTAAGTTTTAGAGTTAATTGGGACTGAATTTCTTTGGTCGGCTTAGACAAACAGGCTGTTGCTATAGGTAACGAAGTCCTGAATGAGCAATAATTTGGAACTGTTTCTAAAAAGTGCTGAAACCTTTCACCACGATGGTTTGGCGGTAGCAAGGATTTCATTTCAGCTTTTAATTCTCATTTGTGTATTCTATAGTGGGGAAGGGAGAAGTGGGGAAGGAAAGTGTGTAAAAAAAAAAAAAAAAAAAAAATTTTAAATTTCTCACAAATAGTAATTTACCCACCTGTTGCAGCAGAGTCGAAAGAAAAATTTGCTGGAACTGGGGGAAGGAGGGGAAACTTTAGTTTGCTTTAGTCACTGAAATGGGAATACAGCAAATAACTTCACGACAGTCATATGAGACGGTAGCAGCCCAAAAGGAGGTATTCCTGTGGTTGCGTCAAAGGGTGAATAAAACTACTGAAGTGATCTGACAGTGCTGAGTAACTCTCTCCACAGTACTTTCAACAAGAAGGGATGCAGAATAATGTCCTTCTGTGTTTTTTGATCCTGCAGTTATATGCACTACTAAGCTCCTTCTTAATTTTCAGACACTGGTATCAGTACTGTCCAAGATGGTAATGGAGAGAAGAAAGCAGAAAACTGTCAGTTGCTGGAAGAGCAAATTGATGGCTTGTCTGTGCAAATGGCTTCTTCGGTTCCAGCTGTTAAGGGAGAGGATGAAATGTCACCTGGTGACTTAGACTCTCTACATGATGAGTTCAATTGCTTAAATGATGCAAAGATGGCTTGGATCGTAAACCTGGTACCAATGCACTTGTTCGAGGGCCTCTAAATTACAGCGTGGCTGGAGATGACCAAAAACGAGTGATGGAGTCTACTTCTGAATCTGTGCCAAATTGATTTAAAATAACACCTACAATGTTGGAGGGAAGCGATGCTGGTATTAAAATCAGAGTGGTGAAAGAGGTTTGCAAACGTGGAAGAAGTAAGTTCTTTATTAGTGTATTAAAAATAGGCTAGGGGTACAGAAGACTTTTTCTTGAAATGAGGATCTATTTTGAAAATAAAACCTCAGATTTGGAATGATTTTTGATTACTCGTGTACAAGTAGTGGAAGAACAAGAAAGTAAGTACATGTATTCAGAGTCCAACTTTATATCCTCACCGTCCTTACTGCAGCACTCTTAAGCAGGCTTAGTCACAGCACCATTCGTGTTTTCATAGTTGGTTCAGAGAAGAAAACACAGAAACCAATGAAAAAATACTGTTGTTTCACATCTAAGGTGTCCGGTTCATTCTTTTGCGCTACTTTTTTTTTTTTTTTTTTGTTAAACTTTATACGAGACAATCGTGCTCATGCTCCACATAGATCGGTCATCTTGTAAAGAGTAGTTATCTTAAACCTCTGCTTTCAAAAATGACAGCTCTAGGTTGAAACATGGCTCGGTATCCCTTTGTTTCTATTAACTGCTGATCATGGCAGCGTGTTCGTGGAGATACAAGGCTTCTCTGCTGATTAAACCTAGTCTGCATTTTCCAAGGGCAGGTGTTTCTAGATACTGCTCTTTTAAGAGAACAAAATTCAGCGTTACATTTGAATATCAGCTAATCGATATCACTTCAAATTATTGGTATGCTGGCTTTTTTTTCTTACGTGCATTACTGTATGCAGAAATGGGAAACTCTAGGCTTTGTTGTTTTTCCTTTGGCTGTTGAGATTTACTGAAAATGCATTTACAAGATCTGTTTCTAATATCTGTTTGGATCTCTTCTTTAAGATCGTGAAAAAAATCTTCTCTCTTCTTGAGGAGGTACGTACAAGGACGGATGGAAACTCAGAAGTATTTCATTGAATTTGCTATAAGGGAAGGAGCAAGGTTTGTATAGATACGAATGATTCGGAGTTAAACGCTAACGTTGTTCATGATAGCAAATCTCAGTCTTTTCCAAAACAAGTGTTTTGTTTTGACATACCTAAATTATTACAGTTTCAGCGGTCAAACTGCCGTTGTATTTTCTGAAGTAAATGGTCGTTACCTAGAGCTGAAGTGTGAAATAGAAAGATACGGGTGGTTATGGAAGAAAGACCCAGAATTTGCGTGGGTTGGGGAAAGATGGCTGTATCAAATTAAATTTGCCATTCTGATGTCAGAAATGAGGGAAGCTCTTCCATGCTGGAAACAGAGAGCCTCCGCTAATACTGTTTGTCGTGGCCAAATAATACTGAGTTATTTAACTGCTGTTTTTGGAAGAAGAAATGAAATTACTTCCCTAGGTTTAAAAATCGTGTCTTAATACAGCACTTAGAGAGAACGCTAGAGGAGCTAGAGTTCAACAGCCTACCCAACAGAGTTAATCAGGTGAACGGTAGATAATAGTGTACCAGCCAGAGGAATACGGACCGGGAATGAGTTTGCTGTGCCGCAGAAGAGTGGAAGAGGACGTAGCTGTTGCCCTCGCCATCCTGGCGGTCAAGTGATCTTACTGTCAGAGTCCGAGAAGAAGCAGCAGAGCTTTAACTTTACGAACCTCTATCGGCAGAAGCTGGGCTGTAACCTTAAGGACGTGCTATGAAAGGTGTGGCTTTTTTCCTGTGGAGGGTGCTCTTTGCTCAACAGGCTGAAAAAAATAACCATTGCTGCCCCTCCTGCAGGTGGTGAGAATTTACTCACTTGAATACTGTCATTAGCCGTTTTACGTGCAATAGGCAGTGGATCGCACTAAAATGGGGCACTGTCAAATGCACACAGTGTCTGCATTGTGGAGAGATCCCATCTGTTGTGTCGTCCCCCCCCCCCCCCCCCCCCCCAATAAAAAACCAACCAAACAAACAAAACTCCCAGAAACACCTGCACTGGTAATATTGCATGTTGCCAGCACAGAGACGAGGGCCTTGTTCCCGAGAACTGCTAGCCATGCCTTTAAACTTGAGATTCAGCGTAGATCGAGAGTAAAGAAACTGCTGTTGTGTTAATGAAAGCTAAAGACAGCCCTGTGACTGTTACCACTTGGTGGTTACTAAACAATCTACCTCAGACTCTCTTCTGTTTTTATCTGCAGACATTATGAAAGCGCACCTGAGGCTTCCCAGGTCCCTGACTTCAGTTCTCTTTCCTCCCGTGAGGAGGACGGAGATTCTTCAGGTGGCCTTGCCTTGGCACACGCTGTGCTTTGGAAGCACTAAAAAGAAATGCTTTTAAAAGTGTGCATTTATTTTAATGTTCATACAAAAGAGATTGGTTTTGAACAGTGTTGTTACCGGATCACTAATTTGATATTTTAACTGTATGCATTTTTTTGAACATAGGTGTGTGTGTGTGTGTGTATATGTGTGTGTATATATATATATAAAAAAATAAACCGTTTTATTAATTCTCGTTAAGTGCTGATCTGAGGAGTCTGTAATGGGCAGCGCTGAATTCCTCGAATTGTCTGTCACCAACAGACCGCTAATATTTTTTTGTGAAACCAGTCTGCATATCCTGAAACCCCACTTCTGGTAATAGCTGCGGAATGTGTTTGTTACTTACCTCCCGGTAGCACGTACCCTGGAGCACCTGCCTCATCAGTCAGCTCAGCCTGTACAGGGTGTACATTTTTGCTCCAAGGCTAAAGTGTTAAAGACACCAAGTTCCAGCTTACCAAATCCTTGGTTACCCGAGTTAATATCCTCCCTTCCGTTCCTCTTACTCTTTTGTTCAAAGGTAATGTTGTGAATCACAGAAAATGCAACGAAGACTGGAGCACCTGCACGTAATTAATATTTTCCTTTTAAACGGTAATATGCCAGTAGTAAGTGGCTCTTCAGATAATTTTATTTTCGGTTGTTCTCATTTAAAAACAGTCTCCTGCTCCTTTAACAGCTTTCTTTTAAAAGACAGGTTGAAGTTGTGCTGGCGTTAAGAAGCTCTTCACAAGGTACTGGGGCTGTCCTGAGGATTCCACTTGACCAGCCAGCAGAAGAGGCAGGGAAACATACTTACATTGATGGCCTGAACTTCTCTTCCTATTACTCTTTTTAGTACTAGCCAGCGTGTGTGAGACATCTTTTCCTTCTCCTGTGAAGCAGTGGGCTGGTCTTTCTGGAAGAGGTTGTTTGACCATTGGAATTACACCAGTGAGATTCAAGAAGGAAATAAAATCCAAAAGCAGCAGCGTATCTTTATTACTACGTTAAGTGAGAAAGTGACACTTGGAACGAACTCGTTATAAACAATTCTGAACTCTTTTCTTAGCGGGAACGTACTTGAAAAAAAAAACAAACGAACCACAGGAGTACCTTGGAATACATAGGGCGATTCATCCCTTCAGGATCATTACACGGCAGCTGTATGTCACCACAATACACCTCTTTTGCTTAATGGTGGACTTCTCAGAGGGAATTTACTTGGGTCAGGTATACTGTGTGTATGTGGTTTTATGCACGTAGAACTGCCTGTACTACACTATCTTTTAAATAGGTGGTGGTAAGAGGAGACAGCTTTCTTCTAGTAGATTCTTCCTTAAGTTTCTTTAGTGATTCCGGGGGCGCTCACTTGACCGTGATGTGCCTGACCTGGTTAGCATCTAAACCTCCTCCTCTGATGTGGTACAGCTGTCTGCTAAATTAGTTACAGAAAGATGGTGACTTTAACTCAGACAGTTCTCTCTTACCTCGCTATTGTTTTATCTGGATAATTTGAATTTGGATTAGAGCAGCGGAGGGAAAAGATGCCTTACACTGAAACGGACGCGAGTCTGTGAGAAGAAAGCCAGGCGTCCTTGGAGACTGTGCCAATGAAAAGGGGAAGAAAAATGAGTGGAATAAATCTGAGTGCACATAGTCCTGCATCCCGAAGGGAGCACAGAAGGAAGGTTGCTTGCTTAGAAGAGCAGTGGATGCTTCGTGCCCGCCTTAAAGAGAATATTAACAGAGAGAATTCTTTGTAAGACAAGCTGCCCCGCGGGGTGTGGGTAGCAAATACGTTGGAAAAAATACAGCCACAAGCTCCGAATGGCACAGTAGGCGAGCTGTGATCCGCCCGACAAGGCCTCCCGCGGGCGCCCTCTGCCGCCACCTGCTGGTGGAAAACGAGTACTGCAGGCGGCCGAGGGGCGCGCATGCGCGGTGGCACCGGCGGGCGCCCTCTGCCGCCACCTGCTGCTGTTACTCGGGTACTGCAGGCGGCCGAGGGGCGCGCATAGCGCGGTGACTCCCGCGGGCGCCCTCTGCCGCCACCTGCTGGTGGAAAACGAGTACTGCAGGCGTCCGGGGGCCGCGCATGCGCGGTGGGGTCCGGTGGCGCCCCCTGCCGCCACCTGCTGGTGGTGAAGGGGTACTGCAGGCAGCCGGGGGGCGCGCATGCGCGGTGGGGCCCGGGGGGCGCCCTCTGCCGCCACCTGCTGGTGGGAAGCGAGTACTGCAGGCTGCCGGGCGCCACGAATGCCGCATGACGCCCGTGGGCACCCTCTGCCGCCATCTGCTGGTGGAAAACGAGTACTGCAGGCGGCCGGGGGGCGCGCAACGCGCGGTGACGCCCGCGGGCGCCCTCTGCCGCCACCTGCTGGTGGGAAGCAAGTACTGCAGGCGGCCGGGGGACGCGCATGCGCCGTGGGGTCCGGTGGCGACCTCTGCCGCCACCTGCTGGTGCAAAACGAATACTGCAGGCGGCCGGGGGACGCGCATGCGCGTTGGCACCCGCGGGCGCCCTCTGCCGCCACCTGCTGGTGGGAAAGGGGTACTGCAGGCGGCCGAGGGGCGCGCATGCGCGTTGGCACCCGCGGGCGCCCTCTACCGCCACCTGCTGGTGGGAAGCGAGTACTGCAGGCGGCCGGGGGGCGCGCATGCGCGGTGACGCCCGCGGGCGCCCTCTGCCGCCACCTGCTGGTTTTAATCGGGTACTGCAGGCGGCCGGGGGGCGCGCATGCGCGGTGACGCCCGCGGGCGCCCTCTGCCGCCACCTGCTGGTTTTAATCGGGTACTGCAGGCGGCCGAGGGGCGCGCATGCGCGGTGACGCCCGCGGGCGCCCTCTGCCGCCACCTGCTGGTTTTAATCGGGTACTGCAGGCGGCCGGGGGGCGCGCATGCGCGGTGACGCCCGCGGGCGCCCTCTGCCGCCACCTGCTGGTTTTAATCGGGTACTGCAGGCGGCCGGGGGCCGCGCATGCGCGGTGACGCCCGCGGGCGCCCTCTGCCGCCACCTGCTGGTTTTAATCGGGTATTGCAGGCGGCCGGGGGGCGCGCATGCGCGGTGGGGCCCCGGGGGCGCCCTCTGCCGCCACCTGCTGGTGGAGAACTAGTACTGCAGGCGGCCGAGGGGGGCGCATGCGCGGTGAGGCCCGGGGGCGCCCTCTGCCGCCTCCTGCTGGTGGAAAACGAGTACTGCAGGCGGCCGAGGGGCGCGCATGCGCGGTGGGGCCCGGGGGCGCCCTCTGCCGCCTCCTGCTGGTGGAAAACGAGTACTGCAGGCGGCCGTGGGGCCGTGCATGCGCGTTGCTTATTACGTCGTTGTTTTTTTTGCTGTGTAATTTCCTACGCTCCTAGATTTTTCTTCATATGTAAATCACACAGAATCACAGATCTTCTAGGTTGGAAGAGACCTCAAGATCATTGAGTCCAACCTCTGACCTAACACTAACGTTTGAGCTAATTCCCGTGGAAAATATTTCATTTACTTTCTTGGTTGTATTGTCCTTTCTATGTTCAAAGCTGAGGCATAAATACGGTAAATTTTGCTTCTAGAAACACCCCAGTTCTTTTGTCTGCACTCTGCATGCTGTAAACTAGGGATAGGCACAAAAAAAACCAAATAAATAAATAAATAAAAGAACACAGCTGCTGCTGCTCCTGCTCTCTTTCTTGTGGTTTGCCCCCTCCTCTTTCCCAGGTGATTGGGTTTGGGTGCTGGGCGGGGCCAAATGGTATAGGAGCCCCAGGCATGCCATCAGAGAGCTCCTTCTGCCCGGGCTGCTCTTTGGGGTCAGTGCTTTGTTGATGCTTCTGTTAGCTACATGCAGGGTTCTTTTGGTGGGTCAGGGTCTGGTACGATCTTTTAGAGGAAACCGATCTAGTAGTATGTGCATTTATTGCTTGAAGCTCTTTGGAGGTGATTAATTGTTATAGCACATTTATGGATAGGATGTCAATGTTATTTTGTGCGTTTGCTTTGTTGTTCTAGGTCCCTCGTGATTTTTGCAGGGTTACAGGGCAGATGCCACCAGATCTACCCCTTTTGTTGTTTTTGTTTTGTTTGATTTTTTTTTTTCTTGATTTTTCTTTTTCTTTTTTGGAAGGGGGTTTGGGATTTGAGCATCTCAATTTTGCGGGTTTGGGATTTGAGCGTCTTAATTTATTGGGTTAGGGGTTTTAGGCATAGGACTTCAGGGGTTTAGTGTGGTAAATAGTTTGGGTTAGGTCCGTAGGGGTTTCGAGGATGTTTAGGGATAGGGCTTGAGGCTTTTTTGTGTAAGGGCGGGAAGGGCTAGGGTTACAGTGAGCGCTGTTAAATGTAGTTCTCGAAAACTCGGCCTCTGATTGGCCGTGCTGGCTGTCCAGGGAATTCTGGTAGGTGTAGTTTTCCGGCACCAGGCTTCCGGTAGGCCGTGTTGACTGCCCGGAGCATGCCGGGAGATGTAGTTCTGGGACTCCGAACTTCCGGGAGGCCATGTTGGGTGCCCGGAGCATGCCGGGCAATGTAGTTCTGGGACTCCGGACCTCCGGGAGGCCATGTTGAGCGCCCAGAGCATGCCTGGAAATGAAGTTCTCGGGAACCAGGGTTGGGCTTAGGGACTAGGGCTGGGGCTAGGGTTAGAGTTTAGGGTGAGGGTTGGGGTTAGGGTTAGGGCTAGTGAATGCTGGTTCTCTGTGTTTGCAGATGACGGTGAGCGTGTTTAAACTAATTCCAGTTGAAGAAGTTTCAGTTACTTGCTTGGTGCCGTTATCAGTTCAACATTAAAAGCTGCAGCAAAAGCAAAAGGGGATTTTTGCTTCTAGAAACACCACAGGTCTCTTGTCTGCTCTCTGAATGTTTTTGAGATAAAACAGATTTTAAAAAACAAAGGAAAGGAAAGGAAAGGAAAACAAAACAAAACAAAACACAGCTGCTCCTTTTGCTCTCTTCCTACTTTCATGTGCTTTGCCCCTCCCCTTTCCCAGGTGATTGGGTTTGGGTGCTGGGCGGGGCTAAATGCTATATGAGCCCCAGGCATGCCATCAGAGAGCTCCTTCTGCCTGGGCTGCTCTTTTGGGGACAGTGCTTTGTTTTTCCTTCTGTCCGTTGCAGGGTTGTTTAGGCAGGCTGGAGTCTATGGATTTCTGGATTTTAAGTGCTTGGAATTCACTTAGGAGAGGGATGTTTAGTAGGGGCTGCTGGCTCAGTTTGGGGCGCGGTTGTCACTGCAGTTATTTTCCTACAGCCAATAGAGTAAAATTCCAGTTTGCCTTTTAGAGGTGCTATAAGTGGGTAAAGAGAACAGATGGAAGCGTGTGCCACGTGGGGTAGGCAAGCGGCTGAGGTACAGGAGGGGATGAGAGCATGTGATTTTTTTTCTGGGGATGAAATGGACTCAATTTTGTTGGTGTATAATCTGTTCTGCTCCTAGATTTTTCTTTCAATGTGAAGAAAAGTTTGAGCTAATTCCAGGTAAGAAAGTTCCAGTTACTTGCTGGGTCGTATTGTCCTTTTAATATTCAAAGCTACAGCAAAAGCGTGGGGATTGTTGCTTCTAGAAACACCCCAGTTTTCTTGTCTGCACTCTGCATGCCGTTGAGCTAAAGCAGACTAAAAAATAAATAAATACAGGAAACACACACACAAAAAACAACAATAACAAAAACAACAACAACAAAAAAAACACACCATTGGGTGATGTGTTGTGAACGCAACGATCATTTAATCCCTTTGTTTTCCCAGGTGGTGTGGATGATACTGGTTGCAGTGTTGGAGCTTGGATTTGGAGAGGAACAGGTGAGCATAGTTGTATGTTGCATCAGCAGTAGTCAGCATTGTGGAGAAGGTGGGCATCATGACCGGCATGCTAGTGAATGCTGGTACTCTGTTTTTGCAGCTGATGATGAGCCTGGCAATTGACTAAGATGACGACCAGTGCCTGTGCATTTCTTGAGGCGGAGGGAATTTACCATGCAGCAACCTGAGAGCTAAGTTGGGGGGCACCTGGTATTTGCATATCTGGGGTGGCTAATGGGAGCTGGGAGCCAGAGCAGCGTGGAGCCAGCTGGCTGAAAATACTTGGTGCCGCTGCGAGGGTGGTTCAGGCTGGGTCACGTTCAGGCTGCTTGTGGCTGGGTCACCAGGCTAATAGAAGCAGCGGGATTATTTTGTAGCGTGAGTGCGTGCGCCAGGCAGGACAGTTTCCTTCTGTTCGTCTGTCCTGTAGTGTTGCTTCTGCAATGTCTGTTCTGTGCTTCTCGGGTCTTGATATCCTTCTAGCTTTTTACGCTGGACAGACCAGACAGGCGACTTGGTAGCGGTGCTGAAGGGCCTCAGTGCTTGTTTTGTCATCGTGGCTCTGATCCGAGCACTTCTTGTCTTGCAGTCGCTGCTTGAAGTGCAGTTCTGTTTCAGGTCTCGTGCATCATATTCGGTTTGAGATCGCATCTGTTTCCATCCTCGCTCTTGTGGAAGTCATCTGGGCCGCATCAGGAGCTCTTGCTTGGGAATTGATTTCCTAAGCGTCGTCTTATGTGATTAAGGAGGTATTGGGGAGGCAAGGACAGTCCCCAGACAAGGACTGTATATCTCGAAACAAGACACCGGAACTCACGATAAGGAAGCGGCAGACGGACAGAGAAACAAATGTAAGGACTATAAATCTCAAAACTGGACGTTGGAATTCATTATAAAGACACAACAAAGGGAAGAATTAGCAACAGCCAGCTCTTGCGATTAAGAAACATGCCAACTCAGCGGATTCCTGACCAAAGGTGAAAAGTACAATGTGAGGAAGACTCGGGGTCTTCCTCCCAAAGACCCCTGCCCACGTCCCAAAGGCCCCTGCCCACAGTTCTTGGGAGGCTCTACTCAGGCGCAAGGTGCCAAAAGGCTAATTAGCATGAGAAGCGAGGGAAGGCGGGGGTAGGCAATGAATATGTATAGGCGCCGGTAGAATATTGATAGATTGATTGTATAAATTCAAGACTGCTTTCTGCTTTGGGTATGCACGATAGGTGGAGAGATCCCCCCGTGCATCCAGCGCTGCAATAAAGAATATACCGCTTAAAGGAATTTCGGCTTCGATCTTTGAATCATATGGGGTTTTCAGTCCCCATCCTTCTGGTCTCTTGTCTTGAAGGAAGGCTTTTTAGGCCTCCATCACCCCAGTTCTGGCAGTGTCTTCCAGTCGCGTGTCGTGACATTTGAGTCTCTCCTTGGGTCTGGTGCAGAGCACCTGTTGTGACTTGCTGTTGCCATAGGGCTTCCCTCCGGGGGTCACTTTTTCTTGCGCCTTGTGTTGTGTGTTTTGTTTGTAGTGTTTGTGGCGTGGCTGTGTGTGTATGTGTTTGGTCTGGAGCTGTCCTGCCTGGCAGTTAGTGATGACAGCTAACGTGGCAGTGCATGGGTGTGCTAATACATTGTCCGGACTGTGTTGGCGAAGACATCTGGTCTGCCTCTGCGCACGTACTGAAGGGCAGCAGGCACAGTCATCTCTGTGGTGTTTGTCAGATGTGCGTGTGGGGGGGAAGAGTTGAGCTGCTTGTGAGCAGCTGCTCGCATAGTGCTTGAACGGTGTGCTTGAGGAGGAGGTCTGTGGAATCTTGAAAGCTTACAGATAAGGGGTTTTTGAAACTTTTATTTTTATTTCTCTCCTGTCCCCAGTAGAGTGTAAACCTTTGGAGGAACCTGTCACAGGAAAGAGCTCCTTCCGGAACTGTTCAGCGCTCCGTAGGCAGCTCGGTGACTGGCTTGGTCTACTCCTGAGGTGTGCTGAGGTATGGGGGCTGCTGTTTTGAAATGATAATATTGTAAACGGGGTCCCTTTGTGTTGTTGAGGGATGGGTGCTAATGCTGGCAGCTGAATGATTATCTTGTGACCGTTTTCATTTGTTAAAGCTGAAACACAGTGTACAACGCGGGACTTGACCGGAGCTGCTTTTGGCAAGGTGAGCGATGAACAGATGTAGCAGGTACTTTAGGGGTGCAGTTGTCACTGCAGTTACTTAACTGCACAAAGTACAGTAAAAATCCTGTTGATATTTCAGGGGTGTTGTAGCTGGCCTAAGAGAGCAGATGGAAGCATCTGCCTCGAGGGCAGGTGAGGGAGCAGAGGTTAGGGAGCAGATGAGAGTAACTGTCCCAGCTGTGCTGTGGCTTTGGATGCTGCTTCAGCCTATGCTTTTCTTTTTGTTTCACAGGTGTGTCGCACAGGCTCAGAGGGGCCAAGCTGCACTCTGAAGAGCAGCACGGGAAGGGCGGGCTGTTTGTGAGCTGGATTGGAGCAGAACTGCCAAGTAGCACGAGGTGACTGCGAAGGGTCTTGCTTTGCAGGTGCCATGGCAGGCTCTCCGCAGAAGCGGTTGAGGATTTGAGAAGAGGTTGCAGATCATCGAGGAGCGACACGTGCAGGGACGGCTTGAAAACGGTATGGCTGCTTTCTCTTCTGTTTATCAGGTGTCCCAGGCGACGTGGGCTGTGATGTTAGCCTTTAGGATCGGAACAAAGCAGGTGCTGATGGCGGTCTTCTTCGGTAGGCAAAGAGGTGCCCGAAGCCCCCTCCTGTGCAGCCTGAGCACGCCTCGCTGAGGATGAAGCTTGCTTTCCAGCAGTTCTGGAAACTGTGTTGAGGCTGAAATGCTGCGTCTGTGTTCGGGTTGGGGTTGCACCTTGGTGAGTGTAGGGATGGGTTTTAAGTGGGTGCAGCGGAGGGCCCGGCCCCAGTGTCCTGTAGTGTGTTTTGACCCATCAGCATAGCCTTTTGGTTCTCAGATAGCCTGCTGAAGTAAGTGATTTTTGCTGCGAGTGGAACGGAATTGATTTTGTTGGCGTATAATCTGTTCTGCTCCTAGATTTTTCTTTCTGCGTAAATAAAAGTTTGAGCTAATTCGAGCTGAAAAAGCTTCAGTTACTTGCTTGGTTGTGTTGTCCTTTCAATATTCAAAGCTGCAGCGAAAGCATGGGGATTGTTGCTTCTAGAAACACCCCAGTTCTCCTGTCTGCCCTCTGCATGCTGTTGAGCTAAGCCTTATAAATAAGTAAATAAACCACAGCTGCTGCTCCTCCTCTTTCTACTTTCATGTGCTTTGCCCCTCCCCTTTCCCAGGTGATTGGGTTTGGGTGCTGGGTGGGACCAAAAGGTATATGAGCCCCAAGTATGCCGTCAGAGAGCTCCTTCTGCCTTCTGGGCTGCTCTTTGGGGGTAAGTGCTTTGTTTTTCCTTCAGTCAGTTGCCGGGTTCTCTAGGCAGGCTGGAGTCTATGGATTTCTGGAATTCTAAGGGCTTGGAATTCACTTCATAGAGGGATATGTAGCAGAGGTTGCTGGCTCTACTTTTTTTTTGGGATGGTGGGATACGCTCCTGTGTTTGATCTGTATTTTAATCTCTAGATGAATCAACCCACTTGTGTAACTCTCCAGAGGACTAAAACCAGCTTGATGACATGCTACAAGAGGCTTGACCGTGTTGGTGCAGTATTACCAGGAGACTGAGCAGGGTCACCTTTTTCATCTGCAAAGGGTATGTCTGCCATTACCCCTGCCGGGGCTGCTATGCATTCATGGCCTTGTGGCATTTGTGGACTTCAGTTTGTTTGTTTGTTTGTTTGTTTGTTTGTTTTATTTGTCTGGCTCTGGTCTCTGTGTTTGAGTCCTCTGCATGTGCCGCACTGTTTGCGTATCCATTGTGGATGTGACCTTCTCTCTTTGTTTCTTGTAGCTCAGGGCGTAGGCACGGAAGCTTGAACGAAGCATGAGGGTGAGTGGACAGCAGTGGGGGCCCCGAGTTGCTCGGTGGACTGTGTGAGTCTGCTTCAGCCGTCGGGCCGGCTTTGCAAGTGCCTTGCGACAGCAGAGTACGTCTCCTGCCACGTTTCTGACACGTGCCAGACGTCAGCGGTTCCAGGGTTCCAGTTCCTGAAATGCTGGAGATGCTCGGAGCACGAGAGGAGCTGGGGCGGCTTCGGGGGGCTGGGGGAGAGGGGACAGGGGAGAGGGGGGGCGGCTGCGGCGGCGGGGGGGGGCAGAGAGGGCAGCAGGAGGAGGTGCCGTTGCGTGCGCGTGGCCGACGCCCCTCTGGATTGGCTGGAGTGCTCCGTCCCGAGGCATGCTGGGAGCTGTAGTTCTGCGCTGCCGGGCGGCCACGTGGGCTCCGGGCTGCGCGGCCGGGCCGGGGCCGGGCCGGGGCCGGGCCGTGCGCGCCGGGAGGCGCAGGTTGCCGCTGGCGGCGAGCGCGGTTGCCGGCGGTGAGGCGAGCGAGAGCCTCCGGGGGTGCCTCCTCGGAGCGTCGGGCCGGGAGGGGCGGGGGGTGTTGAGGCCGGGCGCGGGTCCTCGCTGCGCTTGATCGTTGGGCTGCGCCGCGCCGCGCCTCGGAGGCTTTCCTCTCCCTGCGTCCTGACAGCCGGCTCTCTCCTTGTGCTGCGGTTCACCGGGGCAGAAGCAGCTCCCCGCCGCTAGGACCCCTGCGGGGTTTGTTGCCGAGCGAAGGTGGCGCACCGGGTAAAGCGAGGAAAGCCGCAGCTGGCGTGCTGCGGTCGCAGGGTTCTCAGGAGAGAGAGCAGCCCGTCCGTCCCGACTGCCCAGGTAAGTCGCAGCGACCTCGGGGTGGAATCAAGGCGTGCTCGTAAGCTTCCTGCAGCCCCGGCTCCAAGGCTTCATTGAATTTGCGGAAGCGCGAGCTGCTCGGCGCTGGGAAGCGCAAAGGGAAGGAAGGCACGTAGTGCCTGCCGAGTCGTAGTAGCCTCTTAGACCTAGAATGAACTGGCCTGTCAGGCTCTGTCTGTTGCTCAGTCTTTGGTACGAGAGGCTAAACTTTGTCCCGCCTCAGCTTTCGGAGTTGTCCTAGGAATAGACCGGTGCTTGCGGGGCTTTCCAGGACGCTGGTTGCGGTCAGTGAGGACAGACGTGAGAGGCAATTTCTGTCTGTCTGTCTGTCTGTCTCTTGGTTATGTCCCAAGAGTTTTTTGCTTGAACTGTGTGCAATAAAGGAGGCCTTGGGCCTGTACTGAGCAGCGAGAGAGAGCAAAGCTCTGCGTAAGCACTGGCCGTGGCAACGTTGCTTGGGAGTTGAGCGGCTGGGGGTCTTTCCAGAGGTGGGGGGTCTTCCCAGCGGAACTCGGTACGCAGGCAGAAACGTGACCTTCGAGGTCTTTGTTTGTCTTGCGCTGCAGCTGTGGTATTTGCCCCATAACTGTATGGAGTTGCTGAATTCTAGAGGGGATGATGATAGAGACGTCCCTGGTTCAGCCTTTTTTTGCCGCAGTCCTTGCAGAAGTTGTGGAAAAATGAGTAGTATCCTTCTCTTTAAGTTCACCTTTTAAAGAGTTCTTCCTGCAGACTCCTGTCTCCGTGGTTTAGGTACGTGATTTGTGTGAAACAGAGCCAGGCTTTCCTGTTAACGAGTGCCCTGATTGAAATTCCCTGTTGTTGGAGAACAAGAACCATCAGTGGTGCTTGGCAGTTTAAAACCTCTTGGCTTACGCAAAGGCTAACTTGCCAAAGCGAATGGGAAGTAGCCTAAAGTTCAGTAAATGCGCTGAATAGAAAAGGCCGTCTTCTTGACGGGAAAAGAGCTTTGCAGAACGTGAGCTTTGTTTCCCGTAGGGCTCCCTGCTTGCCCACCTGTTCAGCGATTACTGCAGGCTTTGACTGGTCCCCTCAGGCCCAATATCGCACACGTGCTGTGCTGCAGACGGTGCCTTAGCTTCCTTGCCGTCTCGTGCTGCGTTACTTGTACCTGCGGAAAACTTACTTCAGTGTCACAGAAACCCCGTGGGAAGCGTTCCCGACTCACGCCGGTAGGACCATCCCGTCGCGGCTGGTAAAATCCAGGAGCAGGACGATGCTTGGAAGAACGTCACCTATGGAGGAGAAGACAACAGTCTCCTTCCTGTTAGGCAACAGGTTTCCAAGACTGGTTTCCCCACCCCCCTGTGCGTTTTGAAGGAGGCAGTCCCTAAGCTGATGCAATCCAACTATCCAACTGCATCTAAGATGCTGGTTGTTACTTCCATAAGCTATAAAGGAACTTAATGTGTTCTGTGTTTTTAGGTCGAGGCTCGTGTGCGTGAGTTTGGCTTGTCGCGATGGCCGGTGTAGATGATCGCTCACGTGCCCCAAAGCTCCTTGTGCTGATGCTGGATCTGCCCCACGGTAAAGGACCGCATGCTGTGTGTTCAGCTTTTCTTCCTTACCGTGTCGTCCGTATGTATGTATGTATTTACTTCTCTGAAGGAAAGGGTGGATTTTTCGTGGGTCCCTCTGTGCGCGTCTCGAACCAGGCTGCAGTAAATACGCGTAAGCGAGTAGGCTGCTGCAGCGCGTCCTGGACAGTATCAGGGTGCTACTCTGCTAGCAGTGGAGAGCTGGGTGAAGGTGCCCAGGGTAAGGGCTTGTTCTGCCTCAAGTTGAACAGAAAGTTTCAGGAGTTGAGCATCCCAGGGGATGTTTGTGGGACTGCTGTTAGACGATAAAGGTTCGGATGGCTGTCGACGAAGGGGATTTTGTTGGTTCTTTTTCGATAGCTGTTCCTGCCAAAGATCGCGTCGGTCACAAAAGGTAGTAGTAACCTTGCGGTTTCTATGTTCTGTAGCGTTTGTACTAAAATACACTGGCAGATGAATAAATGAGCAGGTACAAATACACGTGACTCTGTAGCTGAGACTAAATAACGTGCAGTTTCTTCTGTGTTTTATCTTTCAAAGCACGTTGTTGCTGAGCGCCTGAGCTTTTTGCTCGCATTACCGAGGAAAGGAATGGCAGTGCTTCTTCCCCCCTCATCTCTCTTTTTTTTTTTTTTTTTTTTTTTCCCCCCTCTCCTCTTCTTCCTCGATGACAGGGACTCGAAATGTTTTCCTCGGATGTCCACGTGAAAAACGAAATAAATAAATAAATGCTGATGGTGAAGACACTGACAGAATTGGGTGACATTTTCAAGGTAGAGGAGGGGCGAAGAATGTGGAAATTCCTGGTACATTAGTGGTGCTCTGTTAACAAAACTGACGTATACGCCACTTGCTGTTCCTAGTTTTTTGGTTTGGTTTTCCTTTCAGTAGTCTCCCCGAAGGCTTTTGCGGACACACGGTGTATCTTTTCTGTTCTTTTCAGTATTCTGAAAAGTATTCAGTATTTCTTTTTCAGTATTCGTTTGTCAGGAAAGACGACCGTGCAATCCGAGGGCTGTGGACAACCATCTACCAGGTGGTTGTTGCAGCCTCCATCGGTCATGTTATTTGTGCTTTTAGCTCGCCCTCTCCTGTATCTTGAGTTGAATTTTTTTTTTTTTTTTTGGCAACACTATGTTTGCAGTGATAGCATTGCTGCCGAGGTATTTTTGACTAAAAATGATCTTAACTGTAGTAGTGAATTCACAGAGTGTGGCTTTGTGTAACGACTCCCGCGATCACAACTTTTTTTTTTTCCTTTGTCACAGATAGGAGGAAAGCTCTTTCCGGAGAGATGGAAAGAAAGTTGTTTCAGAATACGTTCAGAATGTCTGAAGTTGTTTTGGAATTTTTTTTTGTTTTGTTTTTTTTTTTTTTAGTAGTTAACGGTAGTACAGCCCACAGAGCAATTTCTTTGTGCGTGAGAACTCGCGGGTTAACTGAAAGTTACTTGTTTTATTATAAAACTAGGATTTGAAGCCACGGGCATTCAGAAATGCATATGATATGTCTTGTCACAGTCTTCTAGATCAGCTAACCGGAATGAGAACCAATCTTCTGAAAACACACAGGGATATCGTGGGGCAGGATGAAGGTAAATGGACACAATTATTTATTAATATTCTGGTACAGCTATTTAATTCACCTAAGTAGTGTTTCTGTCCTCGGTGTGGGAGAGGAAGTAGACTTTGCATCGTTTCTTGGGTCAGTCGTCCTTCCCTAGATTCCGAAGGAAAAGAATGAAATTTCTGCCTTCTGTCACAAAACATGTTGTGCGTGCTTGGAATTTGAAAATTAAGTTTCATGGGTGAGCTTTCCTGTGCAACAGGATGCAGTAGATGTTCTTATAGTGATGGTGAAAGGAAAGAGGGGCTTTATTTGCCTTTTGCTTTTCCTTTGTTTTGTAGAGGGAGGAAATAGTGATTTCTAGATCTTAAATGCTAACACTGGAAATGGAAGCATGCGAGGCTTGTATTTCCTTAGTCTTAAGGTAGACTAAATTTAGATACCTTGTTCTGCTGCAGACTGCCTTCACGGCGTTCCTGTTGCTCAAAGGGGAAATCATCAGGAGTAGTTGAAAATGATGCCTTCACCCCTTCGGGAGATTGATCCAGATCAACCAAAAAGGCTTCTTCATACACTTGGCAGTCTGTTCAAACAGGATGAGAAGGTAGGAGAAGTCTTGCTATCTGCTGTATCATTATTTGAAAAGTAACTGAATTGTAACACGGAGGCAAATACTCTGGTAGTGAATTGACGAAGCAATTGTTTTTTACTTATATTAAAAAAAAAAAAAAAAGTCTTTTCAGGGTACGATGATAGATGAAGCAGATAAATTTGTTGCTGGGCCTCAGAATAAGATCAAGCGTCCTGGAGAGCCCAATACTCCAGCATCACTAAAGAGAGAAGGCGTAGCACGTCGCCGCTATTGCGACGGCCACAGTCACTGTTGTGACAAACCATGTTGGTGGGAAAGGGCCACCCTGTGCTGCTGGATCTCCGTCACCATATCTGAACCTCAAAGGCATGCCAACAAATAAAGGTGTGTTGGAGTTGTTGTAGTACAGGAACTTGTGTGGTCATAAATGGACATAGTGTGCAGGAAAAAAAAAAAAAAGGTCTCCGTGCTTTCTGTGTTAATTCAAAAGGACACGTAAGTTTTAGAGTTAATTGGGACTGAATTTCTTTGGTCGGCTTAGACAAACAGGCTGTTGCTATAGGTAACGAAGTCCTGAATGAGCAATAATTTGGAACTGTTTCTAAAAAGTGCTGAAACCTTTCACCACGATGGTTTGGCGGTAGCAAGGATTTCATTTCAGCTTTTAATTCTCATTTGTGTATTCTATAGTGGGGAAGGGAGAAGTGGGGAAGGAAAGTGTGTAAAAAAAAAAAAAAAAAAAAAAAATTTTAAATTTCTCACAAATAGTAATTTACCCACCTGTTGCAGCAGAGTCGAAAGAAAAATTTGCTGGAACTGGGGGAAGGAGGGGAAACTTTAGTTTGCTTTAGTCACTGAAATGGGAATACAGCAAATAACTTCACGACAGTCATATGAGACGGTAGCAGCCCAAAAGGAGGTATTCCTGTGGTTGCGTCAAAGGGTGAATAAAACTACTGAAGTGATCTGACAGTGCTGAGTAACTCTCTCCACAGTACTTTCAACAAGAAGGGATGCAGAATAATGTCCTTCTGTGTTTTTTGATCCTGCAGTTATATGCACTACTAAGCTCCTTCTTAATTTTCAGACACTGGTATCAGTACTGTCCAAGATGGTAATGGAGAGAAGAAAGCAGAAAACTGTCAGTTGCTGGAAGAGCAAATTGATGGCTTGTCTGTGCAAATGGCTTCTTCGGTTCCAGCTGTTAAGGGAGAGGATGAAATGTCACCTGGTGACTTAGACTCTCTACATGATGAGTTCAATTGCTTAAATGATGCAAAGATGGCTTGGATCGTAAACCTGGTACCAATGCACTTGTTCGAGGGCCTCTAAATTACAGCGTGGCTGGAGATGACCAAAAACGAGTGATGGAGTCTACTTCTGAATCTGTGCCAAATTGATTTAAAATAACACCTACAATGTTGGAGGGAAGCGATGCTGGTATTAAAATCAGAGTGGTGAAAGAGGTTTGCAAACGTGGAAGAAGTAAGTTCTTTATTAGTGTATTAAAAATAGGCTAGGGGTACAGAAGACTTTTTCTTGAAATGAGGATCTATTTTGAAAATAAAACCTCAGATTTGGAATGATTTTTGATTACTCGTGTACAAGTAGTGGAAGAACAAGAAAGTAAGTACATGTATTCAGAGTCCAACTTTATATCCTCACCGTCCTTACTGCAGCACTCTTAAGCAGGCTTAGTCACAGCACCATTCGTGTTTTCATAGTTGGTTCAGAGAAGAAAACACAGAAACCAATGAAAAAATACTGTTGTTTCACATCTAAGGTGTCCGGTTCATTCTTTTGCGCTACTTTTTTTTTTTTTTTTTGTTAAACTTTATACGAGACAATCGTGCTCATGCTCCACATAGATCGGTCATCTTGTAAAGAGTAGTTATCTTAAACCTCTGCTTTCAAAAATGACAGCTCTAGGTTGAAACATGGCTCGGTATCCCTTTGTTTCTATTAACTGCTGATCATGGCAGCGTGTTCGTGGAGATACAAGGCTTCTCTGCTGATTAAACCTAGTCTGCATTTTCCAAGGGCAGGTGTTTCTAGATACTGCTCTTTTAAGAGAACAAAATTCAGCGTTACATTTGAATATCAGCTAATCGATATCACTTCAAATTATTGGTATGCTGGCTTTTTTTTCTTACGTGCATTACTGTATGCAGAAATGGGAAACTCTAGGCTTTGTTGTTTTTCCTTTGGCTGTTGAGATTTACTGAAAATGCATTTACAAGATCTGTTTCTAATATCTGTTTGGATCTCTTCTTTAAGATCGTGAAAAAAATCTTCTCTCTTCTTGAGGAGGTACGTACAAGGACGGATGGAAACTCAGAAGTATTTCATTGAATTTGCTATAAGGGAAGGAGCAAGGTTTGTATAGATACGAATGATTCGGAGTTAAACGCTAACGTTGTTCATGATAGCAAATCTCAGTCTTTTCCAAAACAAGTGTTTTGTTTTGACATACCTAAATTATTACAGTTTCAGCGGTCAAACTGCCGTTGTATTTTCTGAAGTAAATGGTCGTTACCTAGAGCTGAAGTGTGAAATAGAAAGATACGGGTGGTTATGGAAGAAAGACCCAGAATTTGCGTGGGTTGGGGAAAGATGGCTGTATCAAATTAAATTTGCCATTCTGATGTCAGAAATGAGGGAAGCTCTTCCATGCTGGAAACAGAGAGCCTCCGCTAATACTGTTTGTCGTGGCCAAATAATACTGAGTTATTTAACTGCTGTTTTTGGAAGAAGAAATGAAATTACTTCCCTAGGTTTAAAAATCGTGTCTTAATACAGCACTTAGAGAGAACGCTAGAGGAGCTAGAGTTCAACAGCCTACCCAACAGAGTTAATCAGGTGAACGGTAGATAATAGTGTACCAGCCAGAGGAATACGGACCGGGAATGAGTTTGCTGTGCCGCAGAAGAGTGGAAGAGGACGTAGCTGTTGCCCTCGCCATCCTGGCGGTCAAGTGATCTTACTGTCAGAGTCCGAGAAGAAGCAGCAGAGCTTTAACTTTACGAACCTCTATCGGCAGAAGCTGGGCTGTAACCTTAAGGACGTGCTATGAAAGGTGTGGCTTTTTTCCTGTGGAGGGTGCTCTTTGCTCAACAGGCTGAAAAAAATAACCATTGCTGCCCCTCCTGCAGGTGGTGAGAATTTACTCACTTGAATACTGTCATTAGCCGTTTTACGTGCAATAGGCAGTGGATCGCACTAAAATGGGGCACTGTCAAATGCACACAGTGTCTGCATTGTGGAGAGATCCCATCTGTTGTGTCGTCGTCCCCCCCCCCCCCCCCCCCCCCCCAATAAAAAACCAACCAAACAAACAAAACTCCCAGAAACACCTGCACTGGTAATATTGCATGTTGCCAGCACAGAGACGAGGGCCTTGTTCCCGAGAACTGCTAGCCATGCCTTTAAACTTGAGATTCAGCGTAGATCGAGAGTAAAGAAACTGCTGTTGTGTTAATGAAAGCTAAAGACAGCCCTGTGACTGTTACCACTTGGTGGTTACTAAACAATCTACCTCAGACTCTCTTCTGTTTTTATCTGCAGACATTATGAAAGCGCACCTGAGGCTTCCCAGGTCCCTGACTTCAGTTCTCTTTCCTCCCGTGAGGAGGACGGAGATTCTTCAGGTGGCCTTGCCTTGGCACACGCTGTGCTTTGGAAGCACTAAAAAGAAATGCTTTTAAAAGTGTGCATTTATTTTAATGTTCATACAAAAGAGATTGGTTTTGAACAGTGTTGTTACCGGATCACTAATTTGATATTTTAACTGTATGCATTTTTTTGAACATAGGTGGGGGTGTGTGTGTGTATATGTGTGTGTATATATATATATAAAAAAATAAACCGTTTTATTAATTCTCGTTAAGTGCTGATCTGAGGAGTCTGTAATGGGCAGCGCTGAATTCCTCGAATTGTCTGTCACCAACAGACCGCTAATATTTTTTTGTGAAACCAGTCTGCATATCCTGAAACCCCACTTCTGGTAATAGCTGCGGAATGTGTTTGTTACTTACCTCCCGGTAGCACGTACCCTGGAGCACCTGCCTCATCAGTCAGCTCAGCCTGTACAGGGTGTACATTTTTGCTCCAAGGCTAAAGTGTTAAAGACACCAAGTTCCAGCTTACCAAATCCTTGGTTACCCGAGTTAATATCCTCCCTTCCGTTCCTCTTACTCTTTTGTTCAAAGGTAATGTTGTGAATCACAGAAAATGCAACGAAGACTGGAGCACCTGCACGTAATTAATATTTTCCTTTTAAACGGTAATATGCCAGTAGTAAGTGGCTCTTCAGATAATTTTATTTTCGGTTGTTCTCATTTAAAAACAGTCTCCTGCTCCTTTAACAGCTTTCTTTTAAAAGACAGGTTGAAGTTGTGCTGGCGTTAAGAAGCTCTTCACAAGGTACTGGGGCTGTCCTGAGGATTCCACTTGACCAGCCAGCAGAAGAGGCAGGGAAACATACTTACATTGATGGCCTGAACTTCTCTTCCTATTACTCTTTTTAGTACTAGCCAGCGTGTGTGAGACATCTTTTCCTTCTCCTGTGAAGCAGTGGGCTGGTCTTTCTGGAAGAGGTTGTTTGACCATTGGAATTACACCAGTGAGATTCAAGAAGGAAATAAAATCCAAAAGCAGCAGCGTATCTTTATTACTACGTTAAGTGAGAAAGTGACACTTGGAACGAACTCGTTATAAACAATTCTGAACTCTTTTCTTAGCGGGAACGTACTTGAAAAAAAAAACAAACGAACCACAGGAGTACCTTGGAATACATAGGGCGATTCATCCCTTCAGGATCATTACACGGCAGCTGTATGTCACCACAATACACCTCTTTTGCTTAATGGTGGACTTCTCAGAGGGAATTTACTTGGGTCAGGTATACTGTGTGTATGTGGTTTTATGCACGTAGAACTGCCTGTACTACACTATCTTTTAAATAGGTGGTGGTAAGAGGAGACAGCTTTCTTCTAGTAGATTCTTCCTTAAGTTTCTTTAGTGATTCCGGGGGCGCTCACTTGACCGTGATGTGCCTGACCTGGTTAGCATCTAAACCTCCTCCTCTGATGTGGTACAGCTGTCTGCTAAATTAGTTACAGAAAGATGGTGACTTTAACTCAGACAGTTCTCTCTTACCTCGCTATTGTTTTATCTGGATAATTTGAATTTGGATTAGAGCAGCGGAGGGAAAAGATGCCTTACACTGAAACGGACGCGAGTCTGTGAGAAGAAAGCCAGGCGTCCTTGGAGACTGTGCCAATGAAAAGGGGAAGAAAAATGAGTGGAATAAATCTGAGTGCACATAGTCCTGCATCCCGAAGGGAGCACAGAAGGAAGGTTGCTTGCTTAGAAGAGCAGTGGATGCTTCGTGCCCGCCTTAAAGAGAATATTAACAGAGAGAATTCTTTGTAAGACAAGCTGCCCCGCGGGGTGTGGGTAGCAAATACGTTGGAAAAAATACAGCCACAAGCTCCGAATGGCACAGTAGGCGAGCTGTGATCCGCCCGACAAGGCCTCCCGCGGGCGCCCTCTGCCGCCACCTGCTGGTGGAAAACGAGTACTGCAGGCGGCCGAGGGGCGCGCATGCGCGGTGGCACCGGCGGGCGCCCTCTGCCGCCACCTGCTGCTGTTACTCGGGTACTGCAGGCGGCCGAGGGGCGCGCATAGCGCGGTGACTCCCGCGGGCGCCCTCTGCCGCCACCTGCTGGTGGAAAACGAGTACTGCAGGCGTCCGGGGGCCGCGCATGCGCGGTGGGGTCCGGTGGCGCCCCCTGCCGCCACCTGCTGGTGGTGAAGGGGTACTGCAGGCAGCCGGGGGGCGCGCATGCGCGGTGGGGCCCGGGGGGCGCCCTCTGCCGCCACCTGCTGGTGGGAAGCGAGTACTGCAGGCTGCCGGGCGCCACGAATGCCGCATGACGCCCGTGGGCACCCTCTGCCGCCATCTGCTGGTGGAAAACGAGTACTGCAGGCGGCCGGGGGGCGCGCAACGCGCGGTGACGCCCGCGGGCGCCCTCTGCCGCCACCTGCTGGTGGGAAGCAAGTACTGCAGGCGGCCGGGGGACGCGCATGCGCCGTGGGGTCCGGTGGCGACCTCTGCCGCCACCTGCTGGTGCAAAACGAATACTGCAGGCGGCCGGGGGACGCGCATGCGCGTTGGCACCCGCGGGCGCCCTCTGCCGCCACCTGCTGGTGGGAAAGGGGTACTGCAGGCGGCCGAGGGGCGCGCATGCGCGTTGGCACCCGCGGGCGCCCTCTACCGCCACCTGCTGGTGGGAAGCGAGTACTGCAGGCGGCCGGGGGGCGCGCATGCGCGGTGACGCCCGCGGGCGCCCTCTGCCGCCACCTGCTGGTTTTAATCGGGTACTGCAGGCGGCCGGGGGGCGCGCATGCGCGGTGACGCCCGCGGGCGCCCTCTGCCGCCACCTGCTGGTTTTAATCGGGTACTGCAGGCGGCCGAGGGGCGCGCATGCGCGGTGACGCCCGCGGGCGCCCTCTGCCGCCACCTGCTGGTTTTAATCGGGTACTGCAGGCGGCCGGGGGGCGCGCATGCGCGGTGACGCCCGCGGGCGCCCTCTGCCGCCACCTGCTGGTTTTAATCGGGTACTGCAGGCGGCCGGGGGCCGCGCATGCGCGGTGACGCCCGCGGGCGCCCTCTGCCGCCACCTGCTGGTTTTAATCGGGTATTGCAGGCGGCCGGGGGGCGCGCATGCGCGGTGGGGCCCCGGGGGCGCCCTCTGCCGCCACCTGCTGGTGGAGAACTAGTACTGCAGGCGGCCGAGGGGGGCGCATGCGCGGTGAGGCCCGGGGGCGCCCTCTGCCGCCTCCTGCTGGTGGAAAACGAGTACTGCAGGCGGCCGAGGGGCGCGCATGCGCGGTGGGGCCCGGGGGCGCCCTCTGCCGCCTCCTGCTGGTGGAAAACGAGTACTGCAGGCGGCCGTGGGGCCGTGCATGCGCGTTGCTTATTACGTCGTTGTTTTTTTTGCTGTGTAATTTCCTACGCTCCTAGATTTTTCTTCATATGTAAATCACACAGAATCACAGATCTTCTAGGTTGGAAGAGACCTCAAGATCATTGAGTCCAACCTCTGACCTAACACTAACGTTTGAGCTAATTCCCGTGGAAAATATTTCATTTACTTTCTTGGTTGTATTGTCCTTTCTATGTTCAAAGCTGAGGCATAAATACGGTAAATTTTGCTTCTAGAAACACCCCAGTTCTTTTGTCTGCACTCTGCATGCTGTAAACTAGGGATAGGCACAAAAAAAACCAAATAAATAAATAAATAAAAGAACACAGCTGCTGCTGCTCCTGCTCTCTTTCTTGTGGTTTGCCCCCTCCTCTTTCCCAGGTGATTGGGTTTGGGTGCTGGGCGGGGCCAAATGGTATAGGAGCCCCAGGCATGCCATCAGAGAGCTCCTTCTGCCCGGGCTGCTCTTTGGGGTCAGTGCTTTGTTGATGCTTCTGTTAGCTACATGCAGGGTTCTTTTGGTGGGTCAGGGTCTGGTACGATCTTTTAGAGGAAACCGATCTAGTAGTATGTGCATTTATTGCTTGAAGCTCTTTGGAGGTGATTAATTGTTATAGCACATTTATGGATAGGATGTCAATGTTATTTTGTGCGTTTGCTTTGTTCTAGGTCCCTCGTGATTTTTGCAGGGTTACAGGGCAGATGCCACCAGATCTACCCCTTTTGTTGTTTTTGTTTTGTTTGATTTTTTTTTTTCTTGATTTTTCTTTTTCTTTTTTGGAAGGGGGTTTGGGATTTGAGCATCTCAATTTTGCGGGTTTGGGATTTGAGCGTCTTAATTTATTGGGTTAGGGGTTTTAGGCATAGGACTTCAGGGGTTTAGTGTGGTAAATAGTTTGGGTTAGGTCCGTAGGGGTTTCGAGGATGTTTAGGGATAGGGCTTGAGGCTTTTTTGTGTAAGGGCGGGAAGGGCTAGGGTTACAGTGAGCGCTGTTAAATGTAGTTCTCGAAAACTCGGCCTCTGATTGGCCGTGCTGGCTGTCCAGGGAATTCTGGTAGGTGTAGTTTTCCGGCACCAGGCTTCCGGTAGGCCGTGTTGACTGCCCGGAGCATGCCGGGAGATGTAGTTCTGGGACTCCGAACTTCCGGGAGGCCATGTTGGGTGCCCGGAGCATGCCGGGCAATGTAGTTCTGGGACTCCGGACCTCCGGGAGGCCATGTTGAGCGCCCAGAGCATGCCTGGAAATGAAGTTCTCGGGAACCAGGGTTGGGCTTAGGGACTAGGGCTGGGGCTAGGGTTAGAGTTTAGGGTGAGGGTTGGGGTTAGGGTTAGGGCTAGTGAATGCTGGTTCTCTGTGTTTGCAGATGACGGTGAGCGTGTTTAAACTAATTCCAGTTGAAGAAGTTTCAGTTACTTGCTTGGTGCCGTTATCAGTTCAACATTAAAAGCTGCAGCAAAAGCAAAAGGGGATTTTTGCTTCTAGAAACACCACAGGTCTCTTGTCTGCTCTCTGAATGTTTTTGAGATAAAACAGATTTTAAAAAACAAAGGAAAGGAAAGGAAAGGAAAACAAAACAAAACAAAACACAGCTGCTCCTTTTGCTCTCTTCCTACTTTCATGTGCTTTGCCCCTCCCCTTTCCCAGGTGATTGGGTTTGGGTGCTGGGCGGGGCTAAATGCTATATGAGCCCCAGGCATGCCATCAGAGAGCTCCTTCTGCCTGGGCTGCTCTTTTGGGGACAGTGCTTTGTTTTTCCTTCTGTCCGTTGCAGGGTTGTTTAGGCAGGCTGGAGTCTATGGATTTCTGGATTTTAAGTGCTTGGAATTCACTTAGGAGAGGGATGTTTAGTAGGGGCTGCTGGCTCAGTTTGGGGCGCGGTTGTCACTGCAGTTATTTTCCTACAGCCAATAGAGTAAAATTCCAGTTTGCCTTTTAGAGGTGCTATAAGTGGGTAAAGAGAACAGATGGAAGCGTGTGCCACGTGGGGTAGGCAAGCGGCTGAGGTACAGGAGGGGATGAGAGCATGTGATTTTTTTTCTGGGGATGAAATGGACTCAATTTTGTTGGTGTATAATCTGTTCTGCTCCTAGATTTTTCTTTCAATGTGAAGAAAAGTTTGAGCTAATTCCAGGTAAGAAAGTTCCAGTTACTTGCTGGGTCGTATTGTCCTTTTAATATTCAAAGCTACAGCAAAAGCGTGGGGATTGTTGCTTCTAGAAACACCCCAGTTTTCTTGTCTGCACTCTGCATGCCGTTGAGCTAAAGCAGACTAAAAAATAAATAAATACAGGAAACACACACACAAAAAACAACAATAACAAAAACAACAACAACAAAAAAAACACACCATTGGGTGATGTGTTGTGAACGCAACGATCATTTAATCCCTTTGTTTTCCCAGGTGGTGTGGATGATACTGGTTGCAGTGTTGGAGCTTGGATTTGGAGAGGAACAGGTGAGCATAGTTGTATGTTGCATCAGCAGTAGTCAGCATTGTGGAGAAGGTGGGCATCATGACCGGCATGCTAGTGAATGCTGGTACTCTGTTTTTGCAGCTGGTGATGAGCCTGGCAATTGACTAAGATGACGACCAGTGCCTGTGTATTTCTTGAGGCGGAGGGAATTTACCATGCAGCAACCTGAGAGCTAAGTTGGGGGGCACCTGGTATTTGCATATCTGGGGTGGCTAATGGGAGCTGGGAGCCAGAGCAGCGTGGAGCCAGCTGGCTGAAAATACTTGGTGCCGCTGCGAGGGTGGTTCAGGCTGGGTCACGTTCAGGCTGCTTGTGGCTGGGTCACCAGGCTAATAGAAGCAGCGGGATTATTTTGTAGCGTGAGTGCGTGCGCCAGGCAGGACAGTTTCCTTCTGTTCGTCTGTCCTGTAGTGTTGCTTCTGCAATGTCTGTTCTGTGCTTCTCGGGTCTTGATATCCTTCTAGCTTTTTACACTGGACAGACCAGACAGGCGACTTGGTAGCGGTGC
Organism: Aythya ferina; assembly: GCF_964211825.1. Lineage (NCBI taxonomy): Eukaryota > Metazoa > Chordata > Aves > Anseriformes > Anatidae > Aythya > Aythya ferina. The sequence continues at coordinate 207,472,107 of NC_140296.1, forward strand.
TGAAGGGCCTCACTGCTTGTTTTGTCATCGTGGCTCTGATCCGAGCACTTCTTGTCTTGCAGTCGCTGCTTGAAGTGCAGTTCTGTTTCAGGTCTCGTGCATCATATTCGGTTTGAGATCGCATCTGTTTCCATCCTCGCTCTTGTGGAAGTCATCTGGGCCGCATCAGGAGCTCTTGCTTGGGAATTGATTTCCTAAGCGTCGTCTTATGTGATTAAGGAGGTATTGGGGAGGCAAGGACAGTCCCCAGACAAGGACTGTATATCTCGAAACAAGACACCGGAACTCACGATAAGGAAGCGGCAGACGGACAGAGAAACAAATGTAAGGACTATAAATCTCAAAACTGGACGTTGGAATTCATTATAAAGACACAACAAAGGGAAGAATTAGCAACAGCCAGCTCTTGCGGTTAAGAAACATGCCAACTCAGCGGATTCCTGACCAAAGGTGAAAAGTACAATGTGAGGAAGACTCGGGGTCTTCCTCCCAAAGACCCCTGCCCACGTCCCAAAGGCCCCTGCCCACAGTTCTTGGGAGGCTCTACTCAGGCGCAAGGTGCCAAAAGGCTAATTAGCATGAGAAGCGAGGGAAGGCGGGGGTAGGCAATGAATATGTATAGGCGCCGGTAGAATATTGATAGATTGATTGTATAAATTCAAGACTGCTTTCTGCTTTGGGTATGCACGATAGGTGGAGAGATCCCCCCGTGCATCCAGCGCTGCAATAAAGAATATACCGCTTAAAGGAATTTCGGCTTCGATCTTTGAATCATATGGGGTTTTCAGTCCCCATCCTTCTGGTCTCTTGTCTTGAAGGAAGGCTTTTTAGGCCTCCATCACCCCAGTTCTGGCAGTGTCTTCCAGTCGCGTGTCGTGACATTTGAGTCTCTCCTTGGGTCTGGTGCAGAGCACCTGTTGTGACTTGCTGTTGCCATAGGGCTTCCCTCCGGGGGTCACTTTTTCTTGCGCCTTGTGTTGTGTGTTTTGTTTGTAGTGTTTGTGGCGTGGCTGTGTGTGTATGTGTTTGGTCTGGAGCTGTCCTGCCTGGCAGTTAGTGATGACAGCTAACGTGGCAGTGCATGGGTGTGCTAATACATTGTCCGGACTGTGTTGGCGAAGACATCTGGTCTGCCTCTGCGCACGTACTGAAGGGCAGCAGGCACAGTCATCTCTGTGGTGTTTGTCAGATGTGCGTGTGGGGGGGAAGAGTTGAGCTGCTTGTGAGCAGCTGCTCGCATAGTGCTTGAACGGTGTGCTTGAGGAGGAGGTCTGTGGAATCTTGAAAGCTTACAGATAAGGGGTTTTTGAAACTTTTATTTTTATTTCTGTCCTGTCCCCAGTAGAGTGTAAACCTTTGGAGGAACCAGTCACAGGAAAGAGCTCCTTCCGGAACTGTTCAGCGCTCCGTAGGCAGCTCGGTGACTGGCTTGGTCTACTCCTGAGGTGTGCTGAGGTATGGGGGCTGCTGTTTTGAAATGATAATATTGTAAACGGGGTCCCTTTGTGTTGTTGAGGGATGGGTGCTAATGCTGGCAGCTGAATGATTATCTTGTGACCGTTTTCATTTGTTAAAGCTGAAACACAGTGTACAACGCGGGACTTGACCGGAGCTGCTTTTGGCAAGGTGAGCGATGAACAGATGTAGCAGGTACTTTAGGGGTGCAGTTGTCACTGCAGTTACTTAACTGCACAAAGTACAGTAAAAATCCTGTTGATATTTCAGGGGTGTTGTAGCTGGCCTAAGAGAGCAGATGGAAGCATCTGCCTCGAGGGCAGGTGAGGGAGCAGAGGTTAGGGAGCAGATGAGAGTAACTGTCCCAGCTGTGCTGTGGCTTTGGATGCTGCTTCAGCCTATGCTTTTCTTTTTGTTTCACAGGTGTGTCGCACAGGCTCAGAGGGGCCAAGCTGCACTCTGAAGAGCAGCACGGGAAGGGCGGGCTGTTTGTGAGCTGGATTGGAGCAGAACTGCCAAGTAGCACGAGGTGACTGCGAAGGGTCTTGCTTTGCAGGTGCCATGGCAGGCTCTCCACAGAAGCGGTTGAGGATTTGAGAAGAGGTTGCAGATCATCGAGGAGCGACACGTGCAGGGACGGCTTGAAAACGGTATGGCTGCTTTCTCTTCTGTTTATCAGGTGTCCCAGGCGACGTGGGCTGTGATGTTAGCCTTTAGGATCGGAACAAAGCAGGTGCTGATGGCGGTCTTCTTCGGTAGGCAAAGAGGTGCCCGAAGCCCCCTCCTGTGCAGCCTGAGCACGCCTCGCTGAGGATGAAGCTTGCTTTCCAGCAGTTCTGGAAACTGTGTTGAGGCTGAAATGCTGCGTCTGTGTTCGGGTTGGGGTTGCACCTTGGTGAGTGTAGGGATGGGTTTTAAGTGGGTGCAGCGGAGGGCCCGGCCCCAGTGTCCTGTAGTGTGTTTTGACCCATCAGCATAGCCTTTTGGTTCTCAGATAGCCTGCTGAAGTAAGTGATTTTTGCTGCGAGTGGAACGGAATTGATTTTGTTGGCGTATAATCTGTTCTGCTCCTAGATTTTTCTTTCTGCGTAAATAAAAGTTTGAGCTAATTCGAGCTGAAAAAGCTTCAGTTACTTGCTTGGTTGTGTTGTCCTTTCAATATTCAAAGCTGCAGCGAAAGCATGGGGATTGTTGCTTCTAGAAACACCCCAGTTCTCCTGTCTGCCCTCTGCATGCTGTTGAGCTAAGCCTTATAAATAAGTAAATAAACCACAGCTGCTGCTCCTCCTCTTTCTACTTTCATGTGCTTTGCCCCTCCCCTTTCCCAGGTGATTGGGTTTGGGTGCTGGGTGGGACCAAAAGGTATATGAGCCCCAAGTATGCCGTCAGAGAGCTCCTTCTGCCTTCTGGGCTGCTCTTTGGGGGTAAGTGCTTTGTTTTTCCTTCAGTCAGTTGCCGGGTTCTCTAGGCAGGCTGGAGTCTATGGATTTCTGGAATTCTAAGGGCTTGGAATTCACTTCATAGAGGGATATGTAGCAGAGGTTGCTGGCTCTACTTTTTTTTTGGGATGGTGGGATACGCTCCTGTGTTTGATCTGTATTTTAATCTCTAGATGAATCAACCCACTTGTGTAACTCTCCAGAGGACTAAAACCAGCTTGATGACATGCTACAAGAGGCTTGACCGTGTTGGTGCAGTATTACCAGGAGACTGAGCAGGGTCACCTTTTTCATCTGCAAAGGGTATGTCTGCCATTACCCCTGCCGGGGCTGCTATGCATTCATGGCCTTGTGGCATTTGTGGACTTCAGTTTGTTTGTTTGTTTGTTTGTTTGTTTGTTTTATTTGTCTGGCTCTGGTCTCTGTGTTTGAGTCCTCTGCATGTGCCGCACTGTTTGCGTATCCATTGTGGATGTGACCTTCTCTCTTTGTTTCTTGTAGCTCAGGGCGTAGGCACGGAAGCTTGAACGAAGCATGAGGGTGAGTGGACAGCAGTGGGGGCCCCGAGTTGCTCGGTGGACTGTGTGAGTCTGCTTCAGCCGTCGGGCCGGCTTTGCAAGTGCCTTGCGACAGCAGAGTACGTCTCCTGCCACGTTTCTGACACGTGCCAGACGTCAGCGGTTCCAGGGTTCCAGTTCCTGAAATGCTGGAGATGCTCGGAGCACGAGAGGAGCTGGGGCGGCTTCGGGGGGCTGGGGGAGAGGGGACAGGGGAGAGGGGGGGCGGCTGCGGCGGCGGGGGGGGGCAGAGAGGGCAGCAGGAGGAGGTGCCGTTGCGTGCGCGTGGCCGACGCCCCTCTGGATTGGCTGGAGTGCTCCGTCCCGAGGCATGCTGGGAGCTGTAGTTCTGCGCTGCCGGGCGGCCACGTGGGCTCCGGGCTGCGCGGCCGGGCCGGGGCCGGGCCGGGGCCGGGCCGTGCGCGCCGGGAGGCGCAGGTTGCCGCTGGCGGCGAGCGCGGTTGCCGGCGGTGAGGCGAGCGAGAGCCTCCGGGGGTGCCTCCTCGGAGCGTCGGGCCGGGAGGGGCGGGGGGTGTTGAGGCCGGGCGCGGGTCCTCGCTGCGCTTGATCGTTGGGCTGCGCCGCGCCGCGCCTCGGAGGCTTTCCTCTCCCTGCGTCCTGACAGCCGGCTCTCTCCTTGTGCTGCGGTTCACCGGGGCAGAAGCAGCTCCCCGCCGCTAGGACCCCTGCGGGGTTTGTTGCCGAGCGAAGGTGGCGCACCGGGTAAAGCGAGGAAAGCCGCAGCTGGCGTGCTGCGGTCGCAGGGTTCTCAGGAGAGAGAGCAGCCCGTCCGTCCCGACTGCCCAGGTAAGTCGCAGCGACCTCGGGGTGGAATCAAGGCGTGCTCGTAAGCTTCCTGCAGCCCCGGCTCCAAGGCTTCATTGAATTTGCGGAAGCGCGAGCTGCTCGGCGCTGGGAAGCGCAAAGGGAAGGAAGGCACGTAGTGCCTGCCGAGTCGTAGTAGCCTCTTAGACCTAGAATGAACTGGCCTGTCAGGCTCTGTCTGTTGCTCAGTCTTTGGTACGAGAGGCTAAACTTTGTCCCGCCTCAGCTTTCGGAGTTGTCCTAGGAATAGACCGGTGCTTGCGGGGCTTTCCAGGACGCTGGTTGCGGTCAGTGAGGACAGACGTGAGAGGCAATTTCTGTCTGTCTGTCTGTCTGTCTCTTGGTTATGTCCCAAGAGTTTTTTGCTTGAACTGTGTGCAATAAAGGAGGCCTTGGGCCTGTACTGAGCAGCGAGAGAGAGCAAAGCTCTGCGTAAGCACTGGCCGTGGCAACGTTGCTTGGGAGTTGAGCGGCTGGGGGTCTTTCCAGAGGTGGGGGGTCTTCCCAGCGGAACTCGGTACGCAGGCAGAAACGTGACCTTCGAGGTCTTTGTTTGTCTTGCGCTGCAGCTGTGGTATTTGCCCCATAACTGTATGGAGTTGCTGAATTCTAGAGGGGATGATGATAGAGACGTCCCTGGTTCAGCCTTTTTTTGCCGCAGTCCTTGCAGAAGTTGTGGAAAAATGAGTAGTATCCTTCTCTTTAAGTTCACCTTTTAAAGAGTTCTTCCTGCAGACTCCTGTCTCCGTGGTTTAGGTACGTGATTTGTGTGAAACAGAGCCAGGCTTTCCTGTTAACGAGTGCCCTGATTGAAATTCCCTGTTGTTGGAGAACAAGAACCATCAGTGGTGCTTGGCAGTTTAAAACCTCTTGGCTTACGCAAAGGCTAACTTGCCAAAGCGAATGGGAAGTAGCCTAAAGTTCAGTAAATGCGCTGAATAGAAAAGGCCGTCTTCTTGACGGGAAAAGAGCTTTGCAGAACGTGAGCTTTGTTTCCCGTAGGGCTCCCTGCTTGCCCACCTGTTCAGCGATTACTGCAGGCTTTGACTGGTCCCCTCAGGCCCAATATCGCACACGTGCTGTGCTGCAGACGGTGCCTTAGCTTCCTTGCCGTCTCGTGCTGCGTTACTTGTACCTGCGGAAAACTTACTTCAGTGTCACAGAAACCCCGTGGGAAGCGTTCCCGACTCACGCCGGTAGGACCATCCCGTCGCGGCTGGTAAAATCCAGGAGCAGGACGATGCTTGGAAGAACGTCACCTATGGAGGAGAAGACAACAGTCTCCTTCCTGTTAGGCAACAGGTTTCCAAGACTGGTTTCCCCACCCCCCTGTGCGTTTTGAAGGAGGCAGTCCCTAAGCTGATGCAATCCAACTATCCAACTGCATCTAAGATGCTGGTTGTTACTTCCATAAGCTATAAAGGAACTTAATGTGTTCTGTGTTTTTAGGTCGAGGCTCGTGTGCGTGAGTTTGGCTTGTCGCGATGGCCGGTGTAGATGATCGCTCACGTGCCCCAAAGCTCCTTGTGCTGATGCTGGATCTGCCCCACGGTAAAGGACCGCATGCTGTGTGTTCAGCTTTTCTTCCTTACCGTGTCGTCCGTATGTATGTATGTATTTACTTCTCTGAAGGAAAGGGTGGATTTTTCGTGGGTCCCTCTGTGCGCGTCTCGAACCAGGCTGCAGTAAATACGCGTAAGCGAGTAGGCTGCTGCAGCGCGTCCTGGACAGTATCAGGGTGCTACTCTGCTAGCAGTGGAGAGCTGGGTGAAGGTGCCCAGGGTAAGGGCTTGTTCTGCCTCAAGTTGAACAGAAAGTTTCAGGAGTTGAGCATCCCAGGGGATGTTTGTGGGACTGCTGTTAGACGATAAAGGTTCGGATGGCTGTCGACGAAGGGGATTTTGTTGGTTCTTTTTCGATAGCTGTTCCTGCCAAAGATCGCGTCGGTCACAAAAGGTAGTAGTAACCTTGCGGTTTCTATGTTCTGTAGCGTTTGTACTAAAATACACTGGCAGATGAATAAATGAGCAGGTACAAATACACGTGACTCTGTAGCTGAGACTAAATAACGTGCAGTTTCTTCTGTGTTTTATCTTTCAAAGCACGTTGTTGCTGAGCGCCTGAGCTTTTTGCTCGCATTACCGAGGAAAGGAATGGCAGTGCTTCTTCCCCCCTCATCTCTCTTTTTTTTTTTTTTTTTTTTTTTCCCCCCTCTCCTCTTCTTCCTCGATGACAGGGTACTCAATGTTTTCCTCGGATGTCCACGTGAAAAACGAAATAAATAAATAAATGCTGATGGTGAAGACACTGACAGAATTGGGTGACATTTTCAAGGTAGAGGAGGGGCGAAGAATGTGGAAATTCCTGGTACATTAGTGGTGCTCTGTTAACAAAACTGACGTATACGCCACTTGCTGTTCCTAGTTTTTTGGTTTGGTTTTCCTTTCAGTAGTCTCCCCGAAGGCTTTTGCGGACACACGGTGTATCTTTTCTGTTCTTTTCAGTATTCTGAAAAGTATTCAGTATTTCTTTTTCAGTATTCGTTTGTCAGGAAAGACGACCGTGCAATCCGAGGGCTGTGGACAACCATCTACCAGGTGGTTGTTGCAGCCTCCATCGGTCATGTTATTTGTGCTTTTAGCTCGCCCTCTCCTGTATCTTGAGTTGAATTTTTTTTTTTTTTTTTTTGGCAACACTATGTTTGCAGTGATAGCATTGCTGCCGAGGTATTTTTGACTAAAAATGATCTTAACTGTAGTAGTGAATTCACAGAGTGTGGCTTTGTGTAACGACTCCCGCGATCACAACTTTTTTTTTTTCCTTTGTCACAGATAGGAGGAAAGCTCTTTCCAGAGAGATGGAAAGAAAGTTGTTTCAGAATACGTTCAGAATGTCTGAAGTTGTTTTGGAATTTTTTTTTGTTTTGTTTTTTTTTTTTTAGTAGTTAACAGTAGTACAGCCCACAGAGCAATTTCTTTGTGCGTGAGAACTCGCGGGTTAACTGAAAGTTACTTGTTTTATTATAAAACTAGGATTTGAAGCCACGGGCATTCAGAAATGCATATGATATGTCTTGTCACAGTCTTCTAGATCAGCTAACCGGAATGAGAACCAATCTTCTGAAAACACACAGGGATATCGTGGGGCAGGATGAAGGTAAATGGACACAATTATTTATTAATATTCTGGTACAGCTATTTAATTCACCTAAGTAGTGTTTCTGTCCTCGGTGTGGGAGAGGAAGTAGACTTTGCATCGTTTCTTGGGTCAGTCGTCCTTCCCTAGATTCCGAAGGAAAAGAATGAAATTTCTGCCTTCTGTCACAAAACATGTTGTGCGTGCTTGGAATTTGAAAATTAAGTTTCATGGGTGAGCTTTCCTGTGCAACAGGATGCAGTAGATGTTCTTATAGTGATGGTGAAAGGAAAGAGGGGCTTTATTTGCCTTTTGCTTTTCCTTTGTTTTGTAGAGGGAGGAAATAGTGATTTCTAGATCTTAAATGCTAACACTGGAAATGGAAGCATGCGAGGCTTGTATTTCCTTAGTCTTAAGGTAGACTAAATTTAGATACCTTGTTCTGCTGCAGACTGCCTTCACGGCGTTCCTGTTGCTCAAAGGGGAAATCATCAGGAGTAGTTGAAAATGATGCCTTCACCCCTTCGGGAGATTGATCCAGATCAACCAAAAAGGCTTCTTCATACACTTGGCAGTCTGTTCAAACAGGATGAGAAGGTAGGAGAAGTCTTGCTATCTGCTGTATCATTATTTGAAAAGTAACTGAATTGTAACACGGAGGCAAATACTCTGGTAGTGAATTGACGAAGCAATTGTTTTTTACTTATATTAAAAAAAAAAAAAAAAGTCTTTTCAGGGTACGATGATAGATGAAGCAGATAAATTTGTTGCTGGGCCTCAGAATAAGATCAAGCGTCCTGGAGAGCCCAATACTCCAGCATCACTAAAGAGAGAAGGCGTAGCACGTCGCCGCTATTGCGACGGCCACAGTCACTGTTGTGACAAACCATGTTGGTGGGAAAGGGCCACCCTGTGCTGCTGGATCTCCGTCACCATATCTGAACCTCAAAGGCATGCCAACAAATAAAGGTGTGTTGGAGTTGTTGTAGTACAGGAACTTGTGTGGTCATAAATGGACATAGTGTGCAGGAAAAAAAAAAAAGGTCTCCGTGCTTTCTGTGTTAATTCAAAAGGACACGTAAGTTTTAGAGTTAATTGGGACTGAATTTCTTTGGTCGGCTTAGACAAACAGGCTGTTGCTATAGGTAACGAAGTCCTGAATGAGCAATAATTTGGAACTGTTTCTAAAAAGTGCTGAAACCTTTCACCACGATGGTTTGGCGGTAGCAAGGATTTCATTTCAGCTTTTAATTCTCATTTGTGTATTCTATAGTGGGGAAGGGAGAAGTGGGGAAGGAAAGTGTGTAAAAAAAAAAAAAAAAAAATTTTTAAATTTCTCACAAATAGTAATTTACCCACCTGTTGCAGCAGAGTCGAAAGAAAAATTTGCTGGAACTGGGGGAAGGAGGGGAAACTTTAGTTTGCTTTAGTCACTGAAATGGGAATACAGCAAATAACTTCACGACAGTCATATGAGACGGTAGCAGCCCAAAAGGAGGTATTCCTGTGGTTGCGTCAAAGGGTGAATAAAACTACTGAAGTGATCTGACAGTGCTGAGTAACTCTCTCCACAGTACTTTCAACAAGAAGGGATGCAGAATAATGTCCTTCTGTGTTTTTTGATCCTGCAGTTATATGCACTACTAAGCTCCTTCTTAATTTTCAGACACTGGTATCAGTACTGTCCAAGATGGTAATGGAGAGAAGAAAGCAGAAAACTGTCAGTTGCTGGAAGAGCAAATTGATGGCTTGTCTGTGCAAATGGCTTCTTCGGTTCCAGCTGTTAAGGGAGAGGATGAAATGTCACCTGGTGACTTAGACTCTCTACATGATGAGTTCAATTGCTTAAATGATGCAAAGATGGCTTGGATCGTAAACCTGGTACCAATGCACTTGTTCGAGGGCCTCTAAATTACAGCGTGGCTGGAGATGACCAAAAACGAGTGATGGAGTCTACTTCTGAATCTGTGCCAAATTGATTTAAAATAACACCTACAATGTTGGAGGGAAGCGATGCTGGTATTAAAATCAGAGTGGTGAAAGAGGTTTGCAAACGTGGAAGAAGTAAGTTCTTTATTAGTGTATTAAAAATAGGCTAGGGGTACAGAAGACTTTTTCTTGAAATGAGGATCTATTTTGAAAATAAAACCTCAGATTTGGAATGATTTTTGATTACTCGTGTACAAGTAGTGGAAGAACAAGAAAGTAAGTACATGTATTCAGAGTCCAACTTTATATCCTCACCGTCCTTACTGCAGCACTCTTAAGCAGGCTTAGTCACAGCACCATTCGTGTTTTCATAGTTGGTTCAGAGAAGAAAACACAGAAACCAATGAAAAAATACTGTTGTTTCACATCTAAGGTGTCCGGTTCATTCTTTTGCGCTACTTTTTTTTTTTTTGTTGTTAAACTTTATACGAGACAATCGTGCTCATGCTCCACATAGATCGGTCATCTTGTAAAGAGTAGTTATCTTAAACCTCTGCTTTCAAAAATGACAGCTCTAGGTTGAAACATGGCTCGGTATCCCTTTGTTTCTATTAACTGCTGATCATGGCAGCGTGTTCGTGGAGATACAAGGCTTCTCTGCTGATTAAACCTAGTCTGCATTTTCCAAGGGCAGGTGTTTCTAGATACTGCTCTTTTAAGAGAACAAAATTCAGCGTTACATTTGAATATCAGCTAATCGATATCACTTCAAATTATTGGTATGCTGGCTTTTTTTTCTTACGTGCATTACTGTATGCAGAAATGGGAAACTCTAGGCTTTGTTGTTTTTCCTTTGGCTGTTGAGATTTACTGAAAATGCATTTACAAGATCTGTTTCTAATATCTGTTTGGATCTCTTCTTTAAGATCGTGAAAAAAATCTTCTCTCTTCTTGAGGAGGTACGTACAAGGACGGATGGAAACTCAGAAGTATTTCATTGAATTTGCTATAAGGGAAGGAGCAAGGTTTGTATAGATACGAATGATTCGGAGTTAAACGCTAACGTTGTTCATGATAGCAAATCTCAGTCTTTTCCAAAACAAGTGTTTTGTTTTGACATACCTAAATTATTACAGTTTCAGCGGTCAAACTGCCGTTGTATTTTCTGAAGTAAATGGTCGTTACCTAGAGCTGAAGTGTGAAATAGAAAGATACGGGTGGTTATGGAAGAAAGACCCAGAATTTGCGTGGGTTGGGGAAAGATGGCTGTATCAAATTAAATTTGCCATTCTGATGTCAGAAATGAGGGAAGCTCTTCCATGCTGGAAACAGAGAGCCTCCGCTAATACTGTTTGTCGTGGCCAAATAATACTGAGTTATTTAACTGCTGTTTTTGGAAGAAGAAATGAAATTACTTCCCTAGGTTTAAAAATCGTGTCTTAATACAGCACTTAGAGAGAACGCTAGAGGAGCTAGAGTTCAACAGCCTACCCAACAGAGTTAATCAGGTGAACGGTAGATAATAGTGTACCAGCCAGAGGAATACGGACCGGGAATGAGTTTGCTGTGCCGCAGAAGAGTGGAAGAGGACGTAGCTGTTGCCCTCGCCATCCTGGCGGTCAAGTGATCTTACTGTCAGAGTCCGAGAAGAAGCAGCAGAGCTTTAACTTTACGAACCTCTATCGGCAGAAGCTGGGCTGTAACCTTAAGGACGTGCTATGAAAGGTGTGGCTTTTTTCCTGTGGAGGGTGCTCTTTGCTCAACAGGCTGAAAAAAATAACCATTGCTGCCCCTCCTGCAGGTGGTGAGAATTTACTCACTTGAATACTGTCATTAGCTGTTTTACGTGCAATAGGCAGTGGATCGCACTAAAATGGGGCACTGTCAAATGCACACAGTGTCTGCATTGTGGAGAGATCCCATCTGTTGTGTCCCGTCCCCCCCCCCCCCCCCCCCCCCCCCCCCCAATAAAAAACCAACCAAACAAACAAAACTCCCAGAAACACCTGCACTGGTAATATTGCATGTTGCCAGCACAGAGACGAGGGCCTTGTTCCCGAGAACTGCTAGCCATGCCTTTAAACTTGAGATTCAGCGTAGATCGAGAGTAAAGAAACTGCTGTTGTGTTAATGAAAGCTAAAGACAGCCCTGTGACTGTTACCACTTGGTGGTTACTAAACAATCTACCTCAGACTCTCTTCTGTTTTTATCTGCAGACATTATGAAAGCGCACCTGAGGCTTCCCAGGTCCCTGACTTCAGTTCTCTTTCCTCCCGTGAGGAGGACGGAGATTCTTCAGGTGGCCTTGCCTTGGCACACGCTGTGCTTTGGAAGCACTAAAAAGAAATGCTTTTAAAAGTGTGCATTTATTTTAATGTTCATACAAAAGAGATTGGTTTTGAACAGTGTTGTTACCGGATCACTAATTTGATATTTTAACTGTATGCATTTTTTTGAACATAGGTGGGGGTGTGTGTGTGTATATGTGTGTGTATATATATATATAAAAAAATAAACCGTTTTATTAATTCTCGTTAAGTGCTGATCTGAGGAGTCTGTAATGGGCAGCGCTGAATTCCTCAAATTGTCTGTCACCAACAGACCGCTAATATTTTTTGTGAAACCAGTCTGCATATCCTGAAACCCCACTTCTGGTAATAGCTGCGGAATGTGTTTGTTACTTACCTCCCGGTAGCACGTACCCTGGAGCACCTGCCTCATCAGTCAGCTCAGCCTGTACAGGGTGTACATTTTTGCTCCAAGGCTAAAGTGTTAAAGACACCAAGTTCCAGCTTACCAAATCCTTGGTTACCCGAGTTAATATCCTCCCTTCCGTTCCTCTTACTCTTTTGTTCAAAGGTAATGTTGTGAATCACAGAAAATGCAACGAAGACTGGAGCACCTGCACGTAATTAATATTTTCCTTTTAAACGGTAATATGCCAGTAGTAAGTGGCTCTTCAGATAATTTTATTTTCGGTTGTTCTCATTTAAAAACAGTCTCCTGCTCCTTTAACAGCTTTCTTTTAAAAGACAGGTTGAAGTTGTGCTGGCGTTAAGAAGCTCTTCACAAGGTACTGGGGCTGTCCTGAGGATTCCACTTGACCAGCCAGCAGAAGAGGCAGGGAAACATACTTACATTGATGGCCTGAACTTCTCTTCCTATTACTCTTTTTAGTACTAGCCAGCGTGTGTGAGACATCTTTTCCTTCTCCTGTGAAGCAGTGGGCTGGTCTTTCTGGAAGAGGTTGTTTGACCATTGGAATTACACCAGTGAGATTCAAGAAGGAAATAAAATCCAAAAGCAGCAGCGTATCTTTATTACTACGTTAAGTGAGAAAGTGACACTTGGAACGAACTCGTTATAAACAATTCTGAACTCTTTTCTTAGCGGGAACGTACTTATCTGTACCGTTGAACGTACTTGAAAAAAAAAAACAAACAAACCACAGGAGTACCTTGGAATACATAGGGCGATTCATCCCTTCAGGATCATTACACGGCAGCTGTATGTCACCACAATACACCTCTTTTGCTTAATGGTGGACTTCTCAGAGGGAATTTACTTGGGTCAGGTATACTGTGTGTATGTGGTTTTATGCACGTAGAACTGCCTGTACTACACTATCTTTTAAATAGGTGGTGGTAAGAGGAGACAGCTTTCTTCTAGTAGATTCTTCCTTAAGTTTCTTTAGTGATTCCGGGGGCGCTCACTTGACCGTGATGTGCCTGACCTGGTTAGCATCTAAACCTCCTCCTCTGATGTGGTACAGCTGTCTGCTAAATTAGTTACAGAAAGATGGTGACTTTAACTCAGACAGTTCTCTCTTACCTCGCTATTGTTTTATCTGGATAATTTGAATTTGGATTAGAGCAGCGGAGGGAAAAGATGCCTTACACTGAAACGGACGCGAGTCTGTGAGAAGAAAGCCAGGCGTCCTTGGAGACTGTGCCAATGAAAAGGGGAAGAAAAATGAGTGGAATAAATCTGAGTGCACATAGTCCTGCATCCCGAAGGGAGCACAGAAGGAAGGTTGCTTGCTTAGAAGAGCAGTGGATGCTTCGTGCCCGCCTTAAAGAGAATATTAACAGAGAGAATTCTTTGTAAGACAAGCTGCCCCGCGGGGTGTGGGTAGCAAATACGTTGGAAAAAATACAGCCACAAGCTCCGAATGGCACAGTAGGCGAGCTGTGATCCGCCCGACAAGGCCTCCCGCGGGCGCCCTCTGCCGCCACCTGCTGGTGGAAAACGAGTACTGCAGGCGGCCGAGGGGCGCGCATGCGCGGTGGCACCGGCGGGCGCCCTCTGCCGCCACCTGCTGCTGTTACTCGGGTACTGCAGGCGGCCGAGGGGCGCGCATAGCGCGGTGACTCCCGCGGGCGCCCTCTGCCGCCACCTGCTGGTGGAAAACGAGTACTGCAGGCGTCCGGGGGCCGCGCATGCGCGGTGGGGTCCGGTGGCGCCCCCTGCCGCCACCTGCTGGTGGTGAAGGGGTACTGCAGGCAGCCGGGGGGCGCGCATGCGCGGTGGGGCCCGGGGGGCGCCCTCTGCCGCCACCTGCTGGTGGGAAGCGAGTACTGCAGGCTGCCGGGCGCCACGAATGCCGCATGACGCCCGTGGGCACCCTCTGCCGCCATCTGCTGGTGGAAAACGAGTACTGCAGGCGGCCGGGGGGCGCGCAACGCGCGGTGACGCCCGCGGGCGCCCTCTGCCGCCACCTGCTGGTGGGAAGCAAGTACTGCAGGCGGCCGGGGGACGCGCATGCGCCGTGGGGTCCGGTGGCGACCTCTGCCGCCACCTGCTGGTGCAAAACGAATACTGCAGGCGGCCGGGGGACGCGCATGCGCGTTGGCACCCGCGGGCGCCCTCTGCCGCCACCTGCTGGTGGGAAAGGGGTACTGCAGGCGGCCGAGGGGCGCGCATGCGCGTTGGCACCCGCGGGCGCCCTCTACCGCCACCTGCTGGTGGGAAGCGAGTACTGCAGGCGGCCGAGGGGCGCGCATGCGCGGTGACGCCCGCGGGCGCCCTCTGCCGCCACCTGCTGGTTTTAATCGGGTACTGCAGGCGGCCGAGGGGCGCGCATGCGCGGTGACGCCCGCGGGCGCCCTCTGCCGCCACCTGCTGGTTTTAATCGGGTACTGCAGGCGTCCGGGGGGCGCGCATGCGCGGTGACGCCCGCGGGCGCCCTCTGCCGCCACCTGCTGGTTTTAATCGGGTACTGCAGGCGTCCGGGGGCCGCGCATGCGCGGTGACGCCCGCGGGCGCCCTCTGCCGCCACCTGCTGGTTTTAATCGGGTATTGCAGGCGGCCGAGGGGCGCGCATGCGCGGTGGGGCCCCGGGGGCGCCCTCTGCCGCCACCTGCTGGTGGAGAACTAGTACTGCAGGCGGCCGAGGGGGGCGCATGCGCGGTGAGGCCCGGGGGCGCCCTCTGCCGCCTCCTGCTGGTGGAAAACGAGTACTGCAGGCGGCCGAGGGGCGCGCATGCGCGGTGGGGCCCGGGGGCGCCCTCTGCCGCCTCCTGCTGGTGGAAAACGAGTACTGCAGGCGGCCGTGGGGCCGTGCATGCGCGTTGCTTATTACGTCGTTGTTTTTTTTGCTGTGTAATTTCCTACGCTCCTAGATTTTTCTTCATATGTAAATCACACAGAATCACAGATCTTCTAGGTTGGAAGAGACCTCAAGATCATTGAGTCCAACCTCTGACCTAACACTAACGTTTGAGCTAATTCCCGTGGAAAATATTTCATTTACTTTCTTGGTTGTATTGTCCTTTCTATGTTCAAAGCTGAGGCATAAATACGGTAAATTTTGCTTCTAGAAACACCCCAGTTCTTTTGTCTGCACTCTGCATGCTGTAAACTAGGGATAGGCACAAAAAAAACCAAATAAATAAATAAATAAAAGAACACAGCTGCTGCTGCTCCTGCTCTCTTTCTTGTGGTTTGCCCCCTCCTCTTTCCCAGGTGATTGGGTTTGGGTGCTGGGCGGGGCCAAATGGTATAGGAGCCCCAGGCATGCCATCAGAGAGCTCCTTCTGCCCGGGCTGCTCTTTGGGGTCAGTGCTTTGTTGATGCTTCTGTTAGCTACATGCAGGGTTCTTTTGGTGGGTCAGGGTCTGGTACGATCTTTTAGAGGAAACCGATCTAGTAGTATGTGCATTTATTGCTTGAAGCTCTTTGGAGGTGATTAATTGTTATAGCACATTTATGGATAGGATGTCAATGTTATTTTGTGCGTTTGCTTTGTTCTAGGTCCCTCGTGATTTTTGCAGGGTTACAGGGCAGATGCCACCAGATCTACCCCTTTTGTTGTTTTTGTTTTGTTTGATTTTTTTTTTTCTTGATTTTTCTTTTTCTTTTTTGGAAGGGGGTTTGGGATTTGAGCATCTCAATTTTGCGGGTTTGGGATTTGAGCGTCTTAATTTATTGGGTTAGGGGTTTTAGGCATAGGACTTCAGGGGTTTAGTGTGGTAAATAGTTTGGGTTAGGTCCGTAGGGGTTTCGAGGATGTTTAGGGATAGGGCTTGAGGCTTTTTTGTGTAAGGGCGGGAAGGGCTAGGGTTACAGTGAGCGCTGTTAAATGTAGTTCTCGAAAACTCGGCCTCTGATTGGCCGTGCTGGCTGTCCAGGGAATTCTGGTAGGTGTAGTTTTCCGGCACCAGGCTTCCGGTAGGCCGTGTTGACTGCCCGGAGCATGCCGGGAGATGTAGTTCTGGGACTCTGAACTTCCGGGAGGCCATGTTGGGTGCCCGGAGCATGCCGGGCAATGTAGTTCTGGGACTCCGGACCTCCGGGAGGCCATGTTGAGCGCCCAGAGCATGCCTGGAAATGAAGTTCTCGGGAACCAGGGTTGGGCTTAGGGACTAGGGCTGGGGCTAGGGTTAGAGTTTAGGGTGAGGGTTGGGGTTAGGGTTAGGGCTAGTGAATGCTGGTTCTCTGTGTTTGCAGATGACGGTGAGCGTGTTTAAACTAATTCCAGTTGAAGAAGTTTCAGTTACTTGCTTGGTGCCGTTATCAGTTCAACATTAAAAGCTGCAGCAAAAGCAAAAGGGGATTTTTGCTTCTAGAAACACCACAGGTCTCTTGTCTGCTCTCTGAATGTTTTTGAGATAAAACAGATTTTAAAAAACAAAGGAAAGGAAAGGAAAACAAAACAAAACAAAACACAGCTGCTCCTTTTGCTCTCTTCCTACTTTCATGTGCTTTGCCCCTCCCCTTTCCCAGGTGATTGGGTTTGGGTGCTGGGCGGGGCTAAATGCTATATGAGCCCCAGGCATGCCATCAGAGAGCTCCTTCTGCCTGGGCTGCTCTTTTGGGGGCAGTGCTTTGTTTTTCCTTCTGTCCGTTGCAGGGTTGTTTAGGCAGGCTGGAGTCTATGGATTTCTGGATTTTAAGTGCTTGGAATTCACTTAGGAGAGGGATGTTTAGTAGGGGCTGCTGGCTCAGTTTGGGGCGCGGTTGTCACTGCAGTTATTTTCCTACAGCCAATAGAGTAAAATTCCAGTTTGCCTTTTAGAGGTGCTATAAGTGGGTAAAGAGAACAGATGGAAGCGTGTGCCACGTGGGGTAGGCAAGCGGCTGAGGTACAGGAGGGGATGAGAGCATGTGATTTTTTTTCTGGGGATGAAATGGACTCAATTTTGTTGGTGTATAATCTGTTCTGCTCCTAGATTTTTCTTTCAATGTGAAGAAAAGTTTGAGCTAATTCCAGGTAAGAAAGTTCCAGTTACTTGCTGGGTCGTATTGTCCTTTTAATATTCAAAGCTACAGCAAAAGCGTGGGGATTGTTGCTTCTAGAAACACCCCAGTTTTCTTGTCTGCACTCTGCATGCCGTTGAGCTAAAGCAGACTAAAAAATAAATAAATACAGGAAACACACACACAAAAAACAACAATAACAAAAACAACAACAACAAAAAAAACACACCATTGGGTGATGTGTTGTGAACGCAACGATCATTTAATCCCTTTGTTTTCCCAGGTGGTGTGGATGATACTGGTTGCAGTGTTGGAGCTTGGATTTGGAGAGGAACAGGTGAGCATAGTTGTATGTTGCATCAGCAGTAGTCAGCATTGTGGAGAAGGTGGGCATCATGACCGGCATGCTAGTGAATGCTGGTACTCTGTTTTTGCAGCTGGTGATGAGCCTGGCAATTGACTAAGATGACGACCAGTGCCTGTGTATTTCTTGAGGCGGAGGGAATTTACCATGCAGCAACCTGAGAGCTAAGTTGGGGGGCACCTGGTATTTGCATATCTGGGGTGGCTAATGGGAGCTGGGAGCCAGAGCAGCGTGGAGCCAGCTGGCTGAAAATACTTGGTGCCGCTGCGAGGGTGGTTCAGGCTGGGTCACGTTCAGGCTGCTTGTGGCTGGGTCACCAGGCTAATAGAAGCAGCGGGATTATTTTGTAGCGTGAGTGCGTGCGCCAGGCAGGACAGTTTCCTTCTGTTCGTCTGTCCTGTAGTGTTGCTTCTGCAATGTCTGTTCTGTGCTTCTCGGGTCTTGATATCCTTCTAGCTTTTTACACTGGACAGACCAGACAGGCGACTTGGTAGCGGTGCTGAAGGGCCTCAGTGCTTGTTTTGTCATCGTGGCTCTGATCCGAGCACTTCTTGTCTTGCAGTCGCTGCTTGAAGTGCAGTTCTGTTTCAGGTCTCGTGCATCATATTCGGTTTGAGATCGCATCTGTTTCCATCCTCGCTCTTGTGGAAGTCATCTGGGCCGCATCAGGAGCTCTTGCTTGGGAATTGATTTCCTAAGCGTCGTCTTATGTGATTAAGGAGGTATTGGGGAGGCAAGGACAGTCCCCAGACAAGGACTGTATATCTCGAAACAAGACACCGGAACTCACGATAAGGAAGCGGCAGACGGACAGAGAAACAAATGTAAGGACTATAAATCTCAAAACTGGACGTTGGAATTCATTATAAAGACACAACAAAGGGAAGAATTAGCAACAGCCAGCTCTTGCGGTTAAGAAACATGCCAACTCAGCGGATTCCTGACCAAAGGTGAAAAGTACAATGTGAGGAAGACTCGGGGTCTTCCTCCCAAAGACCCCTGCCCACGTCCCAAAGGCCCCTGCCCACAGTTCTTGGGAGGCTCTACTCAGGCGCAAGGTGCCAAAAGGCTAATTAGCATGAGAAGCGAGGGAAGGCGGGGGTAGGCAATGAATATGTATAGGCGCCGGTAGAATATTGATAGATTGATTGTATAAATTCAAGACTGCTTTCTGCTTTGGGTATGCACGATAGGTGGAGAGATCCCCCCGTGCATCCAGCGCTGCAATAAAGAATATACCGCTTAAAGGAATTTCGGCTTCGATCTTTGAATCATATGGGGTTTTCAGTCCCCATCCTTCTGGTCTCTTGTCTTGAAGGAAGGCTTTTTAGGCCTCCATCACCCCAGTTCTGGCAGTGTCTTCCAGTCGCGTGTCGTGACATTTGAGTCTCTCCTTGGGTCTGGTGCAGAGCACCTGTTGTGACTTGCTGTTGCCATAGGGCTTCCCTCCGGGGGTCACTTTTTCTTGCGCCTTGTGTTGTGTGTTTTGTTTGTAGTGTTTGTGGCGTGGCTGTGTGTGTATGTGTTTGGTCTGGAGCTGTCCTGCCTGGCAGTTAGTGATGACAGCTAACGTGGCAGTGCATGGGTGTGCTAATACATTGTCCGGACTGTGTTGGCGAAGACATCTGGTCTGCCTCTGCGCACGTACTGAAGGGCAGCAGGCACAGTCATCTCTGTGGTGTTTGTCAGATGTGCGTGTGGGGGGGAAGAGTTGAGCTGCTTGTGAGCAGCTGCTCGCATAGTGCTTGAACGGTGTGCTTGAGGAGGAGGTCTGTGGAATCTTGAAAGCTTACAGATAAGGGGTTTTTGAAACTTTTATTTTTATTTCTGTCCTGTCCCCAGTAGAGTGTAAACCTTTGGAGGAACCAGTCACAGGAAAGAGCTCCTTCCGGAACTGTTCAGCGCTCCGTAGGCAGCTCGGTGACTGGCTTGGTCTACTCCTGAGGTGTGCTGAGGTATGGGGGCTGCTGTTTTGAAATGATAATATTGTAAACGGGGTCCCTTTGTGTTGTTGAGGGATGGGTGCTAATGCTGGCAGCTGAATGATTATCTTGTGACCGTTTTCATTTGTTAAAGCTGAAACACAGTGTACAACGCGGGACTTGACCGGAGCTGCTTTTGGCAAGGTGAGCGATGAACAGATGTAGCAGGTACTTTAGGGGTGCAGTTGTCACTGCAGTTACTTAACTGCACAAAGTACAGTAAAAATCCTGTTGATATTTCAGGGGTGTTGTAGCTGGCCTAAGAGAGCAGATGGAAGCATCTGCCTCGAGGGCAGGTGAGGGAGCAGAGGTTAGGGAGCAGATGAGAGTAACTGTCCCAGCTGTGCTGTGGCTTTGGATGCTGCTTCAGCCTATGCTTTTCTTTTTGTTTCACAGGTGTGTCGCACAGGCTCAGAGGGGCCAAGCTGCACTCTGAAGAGCAGCACGGGAAGGGCGGGCTGTTTGTGAGCTGGATTGGAGCAGAACTGCCAAGTAGCACGAGGTGACTGCGAAGGGTCTTGCTTTGCAGGTGCCATGGCAGGCTCTCCACAGAAGCGGTTGAGGATTTGAGAAGAGGTTGCAGATCATCGAGGAGCGACACGTGCAGGGACGGCTTGAAAACGGTATGGCTGCTTTCTCTTCTGTTTATCAGGTGTCCCAGGCGACGTGGGCTGTGATGTTAGCCTTTAGGATCGGAACAAAGCAGGTGCTGATGGCGGTCTTCTTCGGTAGGCAAAGAGGTGCCCGAAGCCCCCTCCTGTGCAGCCTGAGCACGCCTCGCTGAGGATGAAGCTTGCTTTCCAGCAGTTCTGGAAACTGTGTTGAGGCTGAAATGCTGCGTCTGTGTTCGGGTTGGGGTTGCACCTTGGTGAGTGTAGGGATGGGTTTTAAGTGGGTGCAGCGGAGGGCCCGGCCCCAGTGTCCTGTAGTGTGTTTTGACCCATCAGCATAGCCTTTTGGTTCTCAGATAGCCTGCTGAAGTAAGTGATTTTTGCTGCGAGTGGAACGGAATTGATTTTGTTGGCGTATAATCTGTTCTGCTCCTAGATTTTTCTTTCTGCGTAAATAAAAGTTTGAGCTAATTCGAGCTGAAAAAGCTTCAGTTACTTGCTTGGTTGTGTTGTCCTTTCAATATTCAAAGCTGCAGCGAAAGCATGGGGATTGTTGCTTCTAGAAACACCCCAGTTCTCCTGTCTGCCCTCTGCATGCTGTTGAGCTAAGCCTTATAAATAAGTAAATAAACCACAGCTGCTGCTCCTCCTCTTTCTACTTTCATGTGCTTTGCCCCTCCCCTTTCCCAGGTGATTGGGTTTGGGTGCTGGGTGGGACCAAAAGGTATATGAGCCCCAAGTATGCCGTCAGAGAGCTCCTTCTGCCTTCTGGGCTGCTCTTTGGGGGTAAGTGCTTTGTTTTTCCTTCAGTCAGTTGCCGGGTTCTCTAGGCAGGCTGGAGTCTATGGATTTCTGGAATTCTAAGGGCTTGGAATTCACTTCATAGAGGGATATGTAGCAGAGGTTGCTGGCTCTACTTTTTTTTTGGGATGGTGGGATACGCTCCTGTGTTTGATCTGTATTTTAATCTCTAGATGAATCAACCCACTTGTGTAACTCTCCAGAGGACTAAAACCAGCTTGATGACATGCTACAAGAGGCTTGACCGTGTTGGTGCAGTATTACCAGGAGACTGAGCAGGGTCACCTTTTTCATCTGCAAAGGGTATGTCTGCCATTACCCCTGCCGGGGCTGCTATGCATTCATGGCCTTGTGGCATTTGTGGACTTCAGTTTGTTTGTTTGTTTGTTTGTTTGTTTGTTTTATTTGTCTGGCTCTGGTCTCTGTGTTTGAGTCCTCTGCATGTGCCGCACTGTTTGCGTATCCATTGTGGATGTGACCTTCTCTCTTTGTTTCTTGTAGCTCAGGGCGTAGGCACGGAAGCTTGAACGAAGCATGAGGGTGAGTGGACAGCAGTGGGGGCCCCGAGTTGCTCGGTGGACTGTGTGAGTCTGCTTCAGCCGTCGGGCCGGCTTTGCAAGTGCCTTGCGACAGCAGAGTACGTCTCCTGCCACGTTTCTGACACGTGCCAGACGTCAGCGGTTCCAGGGTTCCAGTTCCTGAAATGCTGGAGATGCTCGGAGCACGAGAGGAGCTGGGGCGGCTTCGGGGGGCTGGGGGAGAGGGGACAGGGGAGAGGGGGGGCGGCTGCGGCGGCGGGGGGGGGCAGAGAGGGCAGCAGGAGGAGGTGCCGTTGCGTGCGCGTGGCCGACGCCCCTCTGGATTGGCTGGAGTGCTCCGTCCCGAGGCATGCTGGGAGCTGTAGTTCTGCGCTGCCGGGCGGCCACGTGGGCTCCGGGCTGCGCGGCCGGGCCGGGGCCGGGCCGGGGCCGGGCCGTGCGCGCCGGGAGGCGCAGGTTGCCGCTGGCGGCGAGCGCGGTTGCCGGCGGTGAGGCGAGCGAGAGCCTCCGGGGGTGCCTCCTCGGAGCGTCGGGCCGGGAGGGGCGGGGGGTGTTGAGGCCGGGCGCGGGTCCTCGCTGCGCTTGATCGTTGGGCTGCGCCGCGCCGCGCCTCGGAGGCTTTCCTCTCCCTGCGTCCTGACAGCCGGCTCTCTCCTTGTGCTGCGGTTCACCGGGGCAGAAGCAGCTCCCCGCCGCTAGGACCCCTGCGGGGTTTGTTGCCGAGCGAAGGTGGCGCACCGGGTAAAGCGAGGAAAGCCGCAGCTGGCGTGCTGCGGTCGCAGGGTTCTCAGGAGAGAGAGCAGCCCGTCCGTCCCGACTGCCCAGGTAAGTCGCAGCGACCTCGGGGTGGAATCAAGGCGTGCTCGTAAGCTTCCTGCAGCCCCGGCTCCAAGGCTTCATTGAATTTGCGGAAGCGCGAGCTGCTCGGCGCTGGGAAGCGCAAAGGGAAGGAAGGCACGTAGTGCCTGCCGAGTCGTAGTAGCCTCTTAGACCTAGAATGAACTGGCCTGTCAGGCTCTGTCTGTTGCTCAGTCTTTGGTACGAGAGGCTAAACTTTGTCCCGCCTCAGCTTTCGGAGTTGTCCTAGGAATAGACCGGTGCTTGCGGGGCTTTCCAGGACGCTGGTTGCGGTCAGTGAGGACAGACGTGAGAGGCAATTTCTGTCTGTCTGTCTGTCTGTCTCTTGGTTATGTCCCAAGAGTTTTTTGCTTGAACTGTGTGCAATAAAGGAGGCCTTGGGCCTGTACTGAGCAGCGAGAGAGAGCAAAGCTCTGCGTAAGCACTGGCCGTGGCAACGTTGCTTGGGAGTTGAGCGGCTGGGGGTCTTTCCAGAGGTGGGGGGTCTTCCCAGCGGAACTCGGTACGCAGGCAGAAACGTGACCTTCGAGGTCTTTGTTTGTCTTGCGCTGCAGCTGTGGTATTTGCCCCATAACTGTATGGAGTTGCTGAATTCTAGAGGGGATGATGATAGAGACGTCCCTGGTTCAGCCTTTTTTTGCCGCAGTCCTTGCAGAAGTTGTGGAAAAATGAGTAGTATCCTTCTCTTTAAGTTCACCTTTTAAAGAGTTCTTCCTGCAGACTCCTGTCTCCGTGGTTTAGGTACGTGATTTGTGTGAAACAGAGCCAGGCTTTCCTGTTAACGAGTGCCCTGATTGAAATTCCCTGTTGTTGGAGAACAAGAACCATCAGTGGTGCTTGGCAGTTTAAAACCTCTTGGCTTACGCAAAGGCTAACTTGCCAAAGCGAATGGGAAGTAGCCTAAAGTTCAGTAAATGCGCTGAATAGAAAAGGCCGTCTTCTTGACGGGAAAAGAGCTTTGCAGAACGTGAGCTTTGTTTCCCGTAGGGCTCCCTGCTTGCCCACCTGTTCAGCGATTACTGCAGGCTTTGACTGGTCCCCTCAGGCCCAATATCGCACACGTGCTGTGCTGCAGACGGTGCCTTAGCTTCCTTGCCGTCTCGTGCTGCGTTACTTGTACCTGCGGAAAACTTACTTCAGTGTCACAGAAACCCCGTGGGAAGCGTTCCCGACTCACGCCGGTAGGACCATCCCGTCGCGGCTGGTAAAATCCAGGAGCAGGACGATGCTTGGAAGAACGTCACCTATGGAGGAGAAGACAACAGTCTCCTTCCTGTTAGGCAACAGGTTTCCAAGACTGGTTTCCCCACCCCCCTGTGCGTTTTGAAGGAGGCAGTCCCTAAGCTGATGCAATCCAACTATCCAACTGCATCTAAGATGCTGGTTGTTACTTCCATAAGCTATAAAGGAACTTAATGTGTTCTGTGTTTTTAGGTCGAGGCTCGTGTGCGTGAGTTTGGCTTGTCGCGATGGCCGGTGTAGATGATCGCTCACGTGCCCCAAAGCTCCTTGTGCTGATGCTGGATCTGCCCCACGGTAAAGGACCGCATGCTGTGTGTTCAGCTTTTCTTCCTTACCGTGTCGTCCGTATGTATGTATGTATTTACTTCTCTGAAGGAAAGGGTGGATTTTTCGTGGGTCCCTCTGTGCGCGTCTCGAACCAGGCTGCAGTAAATACGCGTAAGCGAGTAGGCTGCTGCAGCGCGTCCTGGACAGTATCAGGGTGCTACTCTGCTAGCAGTGGAGAGCTGGGTGAAGGTGCCCAGGGTAAGGGCTTGTTCTGCCTCAAGTTGAACAGAAAGTTTCAGGAGTTGAGCATCCCAGGGGATGTTTGTGGGACTGCTGTTAGACGATAAAGGTTCGGATGGCTGTCGACGAAGGGGATTTTGTTGGTTCTTTTTCGATAGCTGTTCCTGCCAAAGATCGCGTCGGTCACAAAAGGTAGTAGTAACCTTGCGGTTTCTATGTTCTGTAGCGTTTGTACTAAAATACACTGGCAGATGAATAAATGAGCAGGTACAAATACACGTGACTCTGTAGCTGAGACTAAATAACGTGCAGTTTCTTCTGTGTTTTATCTTTCAAAGCACGTTGTTGCTGAGCGCCTGAGCTTTTTGCTCGCATTACCGAGGAAAGGAATGGCAGTGCTTCTTCCCCCCTCATCTCTCTTTTTTTTTTTTTTTTTTTTTTTTCCCCCCTCTCCTCTTCTTCCTCGATGACAGGGTACTCAATGTTTTCCTCGGATGTCCACGTGAAAAACGAAATAAATAAATAAATGCTGATGGTGAAGACACTGACAGAATTGGGTGACATTTTCAAGGTAGAGGAGGGGCGAAGAATGTGGAAATTCCTGGTACATTAGTGGTGCTCTGTTAACAAAACTGACGTATACGCCACTTGCTGTTCCTAGTTTTTTGGTTTGGTTTTCCTTTCAGTAGTCTCCCCGAAGGCTTTTGCGGACACGGTGTATCTTTTCTGTTCTTTTCAGTATTCTGAAAAGTATTCAGTATTTCTTTTTCAGTATTCGTTTGTCAGGAAAGACGACCGTGCAATCCGAGGGCTGTGGACAACCATCTACCAGGTGGTTGTTGCAGCCTCCATCGGTCATGTTATTTGTGCTTTTAGCTCGCCCTCTCCTGTATCTTGAGTTGAATTTTTTTTTTTTTTTTTTTGGCAACACTATGTTTGCAGTGATAGCATTGCTGCCGAGGTATTTTTGACTAAAAATGATCTTAACTGTAGTAGTGAATTCACAGAGTGTGGCTTTGTGTAACGACTCCCGCGATCACAACTTTTTTTTTTTCCTTTGTCACAGATAGGAGGAAAGCTCTTTCCAGAGAGATGGAAAGAAAGTTGTTTCAGAATACGTTCAGAATGTCTGAAGTTGTTTTGGAATTTTTTTTTGTTTTGTTTTTTTTTTTTTAGTAGTTAACAGTAGTACAGCCCACAGAGCAATTTCTTTGTGCGTGAGAACTCGCGGGTTAACTGAAAGTTACTTGTTTTATTATAAAACTAGGATTTGAAGCCACGGGCATTCAGAAATGCATATGATATGTCTTGTCACAGTCTTCTAGATCAGCTAACCGGAATGAGAACCAATCTTCTGAAAACACACAGGGATATTGTGGGGCAGGATGAAGGTAAATGGACACAATTATTTATTAATATTCTGGTACAGCTATTTAATTCACCTAAGTAGTGTTTCTGTCCTCGGTGTGGGAGAGGAAGTAGACTTTGCATCGTTTCTTGGGTCAGTCGTCCTTCCCTAGATTCCGAAGGAAAAGAATGAAATTTCTGCCTTCTGTCACAAAACATGTTGTGCGTGCTTGGAATTTGAAAATTAAGTTTCATGGGTGAGCTTTCCTGTGCAACAGGATGCAGTAGATGTTCTTATAGTGATGGTGAAAGGAAAGAGGGGCTTTATTTGCCTTTTGCTTTTCCTTTGTTTTGTAGAGGGAGGAAATAGTGATTTCTAGATCTTAAATGCTAACACTGGAAATGGAAGCATGCGAGGCTTGTATTTCCTTAGTCTTAAGGTAGACTAAATTTAGATACCTTGTTCTGCTGCAGACTGCCTTCACGGCGTTCCTGTTGCTCAAAGGGGAAATCATCAGGAGTAGTTGAAAATGATGCCTTCACCCCTTCGGGAGATTGATCCAGATCAACCAAAAAGGCTTCTTCATACACTTGGCAGTCTGTTCAAACAGGATGAGAAGGTAGGAGAAGTCTTGCTATCTGCTGTATCATTATTTGAAAAGTAACTGAATTGTAACACGGAGGCAAATACTCTGGTAGTGAATTGACGAAGCAATTGTTTTTTACTTATATTAAAAAAAAAAAAAAAGTCTTTTCAGGGTACGATGATAGATGAAGCAGATAAATTTGTTGCTGGGCCTCAGAATAAGATCAAGCGTCCTGGAGAGCCCAATACTCCAGCATCACTAAAGAGAGAAGGCGTAGCACGTCGCCGCTATTGCGACGGCCACAGTCACTGTTGTGACAAACCATGTTGGTGGGAAAGGGCCACCCTGTGCTGCTGGATCTCCGTCACCATATCTGAACCTCAAAGGCATGCCAACAAATAAAGGTGTGTTGGAGTTGTTGTAGTACAGGAACTTGTGTGGTCATAAATGGACATAGTGTGCAGGAAAAAAAAAAAAAGGTCTCCGTGCTTTCTGTGTTAATTCAAAAGGACACGTAAGTTTTAGAGTTAATTGGGACTGAATTTCTTTGGTCGGCTTAGACAAACAGGCTGTTGCTATAGGTAACGAAGTCCTGAATGAGCAATAATTTGGAACTGTTTCTAAAAAGTGCTGAAACCTTTCACCACGATGGTTTGGCGGTAGCAAGGATTTCATTTCAGCTTTTAATTCTCATTTGTGTATTCTATAGTGGGGAAGGGAGAAGTGGGGAAGGAAAGTGTGTAAAAAAAAAAAAAAAAAAATTTTAAATTTCTCACAAATAGTAATTTACCCACCTGTTGCAGCAGAGTCGAAAGAAAAATTTGCTGGAACTGGGGGAAGGAGGGGAAACTTTAGTTTGCTTTAGTCACTGAAATGGGAATACAGCAAATAACTTCACGACAGTCATATGAGACGGTAGCAGCCCAAAAGGAGGTATTCCTGTGGTTGCGTCAAAGGGTGAATAAAACTACTGAAGTGATCTGACAGTGCTGAGTAACTCTCTCCACAGTACTTTCAACAAGAAGGGATGCAGAATAATGTCCTTCTGTGTTTTTTGATCCTGCAGTTATATGCACTACTAAGCTCCTTCTTAATTTTCAGACACTGGTATCAGTACTGTCCAAGATGGTAATGGAGAGAAGAAAGCAGAAAACTGTCAGTTGCTGGAAGAGCAAATTGATGGCTTGTCTGTGCAAATGGCTTCTTCGGTTCCAGCTGTTAAGGGAGAGGATGAAATGTCACCTGGTGACTTAGACTCTCTACATGATGAGTTCAATTGCTTAAATGATGCAAAGATGGCTTGGATCGTAAACCTGGTACCAATGCACTTGTTCGAGGGCCTCTAAATTACAGCGTGGCTGGAGATGACCAAAAACGAGTGATGGAGTCTACTTCTGAATCTGTGCCAAATTGATTTAAAATAACACCTACAATGTTGGAGGGAAGCGATGCTGGTATTAAAATCAGAGTGGTGAAAGAGGTTTGCAAACGTGGAAGAAGTAAGTTCTTTATTAGTGTATTAAAAATAGGCTAGGGGTACAGAAGACTTTTTCTTGAAATGAGGATCTATTTTGAAAATAAAACCTCAGATTTGGAATGATTTTTGATTACTCGTGTACAAGTAGTGGAAGAACAAGAAAGTAAGTACATGTATTCAGAGTCCAACTTTATATCCTCACCGTCCTTACTGCAGCACTCTTAAGCAGGCTTAGTCACAGCACCATTCGTGTTTTCATAGTTGGTTCAGAGAAGAAAACACAGAAACCAATGAAAAAATACTGTTGTTTCACATCTAAGGTGTCCGGTTCATTCTTTTGCGCTACTTTTTTTTTTTTTGTTGTTAAACTTTATACGAGACAATCGTGCTCATGCTCCACATAGATCGGTCATCTTGTAAAGAGTAGTTATCTTAAACCTCTGCTTTCAAAAATGACAGCTCTAGGTTGAAACATGGCTCGGTATCCCTTTGTTTCTATTAACTGCTGATCATGGCAGCGTGTTCGTGGAGATACAAGGCTTCTCTGCTGATTAAACCTAGTCTGCATTTTCCAAGGGCAGGTGTTTCTAGATACTGCTCTTTTAAGAGAACAAAATTCAGCGTTACATTTGAATATCAGCTAATCGATATCACTTCAAATTATTGGTATGCTGGCTTTTTTTTCTTACGTGCATTACTGTATGCAGAAATGGGAAACTCTAGGCTTTGTTGTTTTTCCTTTGGCTGTTGAGATTTACTGAAAATGCATTTACAAGATCTGTTTCTAATATCTGTTTGGATCTCTTCTTTAAGATCGTGAAAAAAATCTTCTCTCTTCTTGAGGAGGTACGTACAAGGACGGATGGAAACTCAGAAGTATTTCATTGAATTTGCTATAAGGGAAGGAGCAAGGTTTGTATAGATACGAATGATTCGGAGTTAAACGCTAACGTTGTTCATGATAGCAAATCTCAGTCTTTTCCAAAACAAGTGTTTTGTTTTGACGTACCTAAATTATTACAGTTTCAGCGGTCAAACTGCCGTTGTATTTTCTGAAGTAAATGGTCGTTACCTAGAGCTGAAGTGTGAAATAGAAAGATACGGGTGGTTATGGAAGAAAGACCCAGAATTTGCGTGGGTTGGGGAAAGATGGCTGTATCAAATTAAATTTGCCATTCTGATGTCAGAAATGAGGGAAGCTCTTCCATGCTGGAAACAGAGAGCCTCCGCTAATACTGTTTGTCGTGGCCAAATAATACTGAGTTATTTAACTGCTGTTTTTGGAAGAAGAAATGAAATTACTTCCCTAGGTTTAAAAATCGTGTCTTAATACAGCACTTAGAGAGAACGCTAGAGGAGCTAGAGTTCAACAGCCTACCCAACAGAGTTAATCAGGTGAACGGTAGATAATAGTGTACCAGCCAGAGGAATACGGACCGGGAATGAGTTTGCTGTGCCGCAGAAGAGTGGAAGAGGACGTAGCTGTTGCCCTCGCCATCCTGGCGGTCAAGTGATCTTACTGTCAGAGTCCGAGAAGAAGCAGCAGAGCTTTAACTTTACGAACCTCTATCGGCAGAAGCTGGGCTGTAACCTTAAGGACGTGCTATGAAAGGTGTGGCTTTTTTCCTGTGGAGGGTGCTCTTTGCTCAACAGGCTGAAAAAAATAACCATTGCTGCCCCTCCTGCAGGTGGTGAGAATTTACTCACTTGAATACTGTCATTAGCTGTTTTACGTGCAATAGGCAGTGGATCGCACTAAAATGGGGCACTGTCAAATGCACACAGTGTCTGCATTGTGGAGAGATCCCATCTGTTGTGTCCCGTCCCCCCCCCCCCCCCCCCCCCCCCCCCCAATAAAAAACCAACCAAACAAACAAAACTCCCAGAAACACCTGCACTGGTAATATTGCATGTTGCCAGCACAGAGACGAGGGCCTTGTTCCCGAGAACTGCTAGCCATGCCTTTAAACTTGAGATTCAGCGTAGATCGAGAGTAAAGAAACTGCTGTTGTGTTAATGAAAGCTAAAGACAGCCCTGTGACTGTTACCACTTGGTGGTTACTAAACAATCTACCTCAGACTCTCTTCTGTTTTTATCTGCAGACATTATGAAAGCGCACCTGAGGCTTCCCAGGTCCCTGACTTCAGTTCTCTTTCCTCCCGTGAGGAGGACGGAGATTCTTCAGGTGGCCTTGCCTTGGCACACGCTGTGCTTTGGAAGCACTAAAAAGAAATGCTTTTAAAAGTGTGCATTTATTTTAATGTTCATACAAAAGAGATTGGTTTTGAACAGTGTTGTTACCGGATCACTAATTTGATATTTTAACTGTATGCATTTTTTTGAACATAGGTGGGGGTGTGTGTGTGTATATGTGTGTGTATATATATATATAAAAAAATAAACCGTTTTATTAATTCTCGTTAAGTGCTGATCTGAGGAGTCTGTAATGGGCAGCGCTGAATTCCTCAAATTGTCTGTCACCAACAGACCGCTAATATTTTTTGTGAAACCAGTCTGCATATCCTGAAACCCCACTTCTGGTAATAGCTGCGGAATGTGTTTGTTACTTACCTCCCGGTAGCACGTACCCTGGAGCACCTGCCTCATCAGTCAGCTCAGCCTGTACAGGGTGTACATTTTTGCTCCAAGGCTAAAGTGTTAAAGACACCAAGTTCCAGCTTACCAAATCCTTGGTTACCCGAGTTAATATCCTCCCTTCCGTTCCTCTTACTCTTTTGTTCAAAGGTAATGTTGTGAATCACAGAAAATGCAACGAAGACTGGAGCACCTGCACGTAATTAATATTTTCCTTTTAAACGGTAATATGCCAGTAGTAAGTGGCTCTTCAGATAATTTTATTTTCGGTTGTTCTCATTTAAAAACAGTCTCCTGCTCCTTTAACAGCTTTCTTTTAAAAGACAGGTTGAAGTTGTGCTGGCGTTAAGAAGCTCTTCACAAGGTACTGGGGCTGTCCTGAGGATTCCACTTGACCAGCCAGCAGAAGAGGCAGGGAAACATACTTACATTGATGGCCTGAACTTCTCTTCCTATTACTCTTTTTAGTACTAGCCAGCGTGTGTGAGACATCTTTTCCTTCTCCTGTGAAGCAGTGGGCTGGTCTTTCTGGAAGAGGTTGTTTGACCATTGGAATTACACCAGTGAGATTCAAGAAGGAAATAAAATCCAAAAGCAGCAGCGTATCTTTATTACTACGTTAAGTGAGAAAGTGACACTTGGAACGAACTCGTTATAAACAATTCTGAACTCTTTTCTTAGCGGGAACGTACTTATCTGTACCGTTGAACGTACTTGAAAAAAAAAAACAAACAAACCACAGGAGTACCTTGGAATACATAGGGCGATTCATCCCTTCAGGATCATTACACGGCAGCTGTATGTCACCACAATACACCTCTTTTGCTTAATGGTGGACTTCTCAGAGGGAATTTACTTGGGTCAGGTATACTGTGTGTATGTGGTTTTATGCACGTAGAACTGCCTGTACTACACTATCTTTTAAATAGGTGGTGGTAAGAGGAGACAGCTTTCTTCTAGTAGATTCTTCCTTAAGTTTCTTTAGTGATTCCGGGGGCGCTCACTTGACCGTGATGTGCCTGACCTGGTTAGCATCTAAACCTCCTCCTCTGATGTGGTACAGCTGTCTGCTAAATTAGTTACAGAAAGATGGTGACTTTAACTCAGACAGTTCTCTCTTACCTCGCTATTGTTTTATCTGGATAATTTGAATTTGGATTAGAGCAGCGGAGGGAAAAGATGCCTTACACTGAAACGGACGCGAGTCTGTGAGAAGAAAGCCAGGCGTCCTTGGAGACTGTGCCAATGAAAAGGGGAAGAAAAATGAGTGGAATAAATCTGAGTGCACATAGTCCTGCATCCCGAAGGGAGCACAGAAGGAAGGTTGCTTGCTTAGAAGAGCAGTGGATGCTTCGTGCCCGCCTTAAAGAGAATATTAACAGAGAGAATTCTTTGTAAGACAAGCTGCCCCGCGGGGTGTGGGTAGCAAATACGTTGGAAAAAATACAGCCACAAGCTCCGAATGGCACAGTAGGCGAGCTGTGATCCGCCCGACAAGGCCTCCCGCGGGCGCCCTCTGCCGCCACCTGCTGGTGGAAAACGAGTACTGCAGGCGGCCGAGGGGCGCGCATGCGCGGTGGCACCGGCGGGCGCCCTCTGCCGCCACCTGCTGCTGTTACTCGGGTACTGCAGGCGGCCGAGGGGCGCGCATAGCGCGGAGACGCCCGCGGGCGCCCTCTGCCGCCACCTGCTGGTGGAAAACGAGTACTGCAGGCGTCCGGGGGCCGCGCATGCGCGGTGGGGTCCGGTGGCGCCCCCTGCCGCCACCTGCTGGTGGTGAAGGGGTACAGCAGGCAGCCGGGGGGCGCGCATGCGCGGTGGGGCCCGGGGGGCGCCCTCTGCCGCCACCTGCTGGTGGGAAGCGAGTACTGCAGGCTGCCGGGCGCCACGAATGCCGCATGACGCCCGTGGGCACCCTCTGCCGCCATCTGCTGGTGGAAAACGAGTACTGCAGGCGGCCGGGGGGCGCGCAACGCGCGGTGACGCCCGCGGGCGCCCTCTGCCGCCACCTGCTGGTGGGAAGCAAGTACTGCAGGCGGCCGGGGGACGCGCATGCGCCGTGGGGTCCGGTGGCGACCTCTGCCGCCACCTGCTGGTGCAAAACGAATACTGCAGGCGGCCGGGGGACGCGCATGCGCGTTGGCACCCGCGGGCGCCCTCTGCCGCCACCTGCTGGTGGGAAAGGGGTACTGCAGGCGGCCGAGGGGCGCGCATGCGCGTTGGCACCCGCGGGCGCCCTCTACCGCCACCTGCTGGTGGGAAGCGAGTACTGCAGGCGTCCGGGGGGCGCGCATGCGCGGTGACGCCCGCGGGCGCCCTCTGCCGCCACCTGCTGGTTTTAATCGGGTACTGCAGGCGGCCGAGGGGCGCGCATGCGCGGTGACGCCCGCGGGCGCCCTCTGCCGCCACCTGCTGGTTTTAATCGGGTACTGCAGGCGGCCGAGGGGCGCGCATGCGCGGTGACGCCCGCGGGCGCCCTCTGCCGCCACCTGCTGGTTTTAATCGGGTACTGCAGGCGTCCGGGGGGCGCGCATGCGCGGTGACGCCCGCGGGCGCCCTCTGCCGCCACCTGCTGGTTTTAATCGGGTACTGCAGGCGGCCGGGGGCCGCGCATGCGCGGTGACGCCCGCGGGCGCCCTCTGCCGCCACCTGCTGGTTTTAATCGGGTATTGCAGGCGGCCGAGGGGCGCGCATGCGCGGTGGGGCCCCGGGGGCGCCCTCTGCCGCCACCTGCTGGTGGAGAACTAGTACTGCAGGCGGCCGAGGGGGGCGCATGCGCGGTGAGGCCCGGGGGCGCCCTCTGCCGCCTCCTGCTGGTGGAAAACGAGTACTGCAGGCGGCCGAGGGGCGCGCATGCGCGGTGGGGCCCGGGGGCGCCCTCTGCCGCCTCCTGCTGGTGGAAAACGAGTACTGCAGGCGGCCGTGGGGCCGTGCATGCGCGTTGCTTATTACGTCGTTGTTTTTTTTGCTGTGTAATTTCCTACGCTCCTAGATTTTTCTTCATATGTAAATCACACAGAATCACAGATCTTCTAGGTTGGAAGAGACCTCAAGATCATTGAGTCCAACCTCTGACCTAACACTAACGTTTGAGCTAATTCCCGTGGAAAATATTTCATTTACTTTCTTGGTTGTATTGTCCTTTCTATGTTCAAAGCTGAGGCATAAATACGGTAAATTTTGCTTCTAGAAACACCCCAGTTCTTTTGTCTGCACTCTGCATGCTGTAAACTAGGGATAGGCACAAAAAAAACCAAATAAATAAATAAATAAAAGAACACAGCTGCTGCTGCTCCTGCTCTCTTTCTTGTGGTTTGCCCCCTCCTCTTTCCCAGGTGATTGGGTTTGGGTGCTGGGCGGGGCCAAATGGTATAGGAGCCCCAGGCATGCCATCAGAGAGCTCCTTCTGCCCGGGCTGCTCTTTGGGGTCAGTGCTTTGTTGATGCTTCTGTTAGCTACATGCAGGGTTCTTTTGGTGGGTCAGGGTCTGGTACGATCTTTTAGAGGAAACCGATCTAGTAGTATGTGCATTTATTGCTTGAAGCTCTTTGGAGGTGATTAATTGTTATAGCACATTTATGGATAGGATGTCAATGTTATTTTGTGCGTTTGCTTTGTTCTAGGTCCCTCGTGATTTTTGCAGGGTTACAGGGCAGATGCCACCAGATCTACCCCTTTTGTTGTTTTTGTTTTGTTTGATTTTTTTTTTTCTTGATTTTTCTTTTTCTTTTTTGGAAGGGGGTTTGGGATTTGAGCATCTCAATTTTGCGGGTTTGGGATTTGAGCGTCTTAATTTATTGGGTTAGGGGTTTTAGGCATAGGACTTCAGGGGTTTAGTGTGGTAAATAGTTTGGGTTAGGTCCGTAGGGGTTTCGAGGATGTTTAGGGATAGGGCTTGAGGCTTTTTTGTGTAAGGGCGGGAAGGGCTAGGGTTACAGTGAGCGCTGTTAAATGTAGTTCTCGAAAACTCGGCCTCTGATTGGCCGTGCTGGCTGTCCAGGGAATTCTGGTAGGTGTAGTTTTCCGGCACCAGGCTTCCGGTAGGCCGTGTTGACTGCCCGGAGCATGCCGGGAGATGTAGTTCTGGGACTCCGAACTTCCGGGAGGCCATGTTGGGTGCCCGGAGCATGCCGGGCAATGTAGTTCTGGGACTCCGGACCTCCGGGAGGCCATGTTGAGCGCCCAGAGCATGCCTGGAAATGAAGTTCTCGGGAACCAGGGTTGGGCTTAGGGACTAGGGCTGGGGCTAGGGTTAGAGTTTAGGGTGAGGGTTGGGGTTAGGGTTAGGGCTAGTGAATGCTGGTTCTCTGTGTTTGCAGATGACGGTGAGCGTGTTTAAACTAATTCCAGTTGAAGAAGTTTCAGTTACTTGCTTGGTGCCGTTATCAGTTCAACATTAAAAGCTGCAGCAAAAGCAAAAGGGGATTTTTGCTTCTAGAAACACCACAGGTCTCTTGTCTGCTCTCTGAATGTTTTTGAGATAAAACAGATTTTAAAAAACAAAGGAAAGGAAAGGAAAACAAAACAAAACAAAACACAGCTGCTCCTTTTGCTCTCTTCCTACTTTCATGTGCTTTGCCCCTCCCCTTTCCCAGGTGATTGGGTTTGGGTGCTGGGCGGGGCTAAATGCTATATGAGCCCCAGGCATGCCATCAGAGAGCTCCTTCTGCCTGGGCTGCTCTTTTGGGGACAGTGCTTTGTTTTTCCTTCTGTCCGTTGCAGGGTTGTTTAGGCAGGCTGGAGTCTATGGATTTCTGGATTTTAAGTGCTTGGAATTCACTTAGGAGAGGGATGTTTAGTAGGGGCTGCTGGCTCAGTTTGGGGCGCGGTTGTCACTGCAGTTATTTTCCTACAGCCAATAGAGTAAAATTCCAGTTTGCCTTTTAGAGGTGCTATAAGTGGGTAAAGAGAACAGATGGAAGCGTGTGCCACGTGGGGTAGGCAAGCGGCTGAGGTACAGGAGGGGATGAGAGCATGTGATTTTTTTTCTGGGGATGAAATGGACTCAATTTTGTTGGTGTATAATCTGTTCTGCTCCTAGATTTTTCTTTCAATGTGAAGAAAAGTTTGAGCTAATTCCAGGTAAGAAAGTTCCAGTTACTTGCTGGGTCGTATTGTCCTTTTAATATTCAAAGCTACAGCAAAAGCGTGGGGATTGTTGCTTCTAGAAACACCCCAGTTTTCTTGTCTGCACTCTGCATGCCGTTGAGCTAAAGCAGACTAAAAAATAAATAAATACAGGAAACACACACACAAAAAACAACAATAACAAAAACAACAACAACAAAAAAAACACACCATTGGGTGATGTGTTGTGAACGCAACGATCATTTAATCCCTTTGTTTTCCCAGGTGGTGTGGATGATACTGGTTGCAGTGTTGGAGCTTGGATTTGGAGAGGAACAGGTGAGCATAGTTGTATGTTGCATCAGCAGTAGTCAGCATTGTGGAGAAGGTGGGCATCATGACCGGCATGCTAGTGAATGCTGGTACTCTGTTTTTGCAGCTGGTGATGAGCCTGGCAATTGACTAAGATGACGACCAGTGCCTGTGTATTTCTTGAGGCGGAGGGAATTTACCATGCAGCAACCTGAGAGCTAAGTTGGGGGGCACCTGGTATTTGCATATCTGGGGTGGCTAATGGGAGCTGGGAGCCAGAGCAGCGTGGAGCCAGCTGGCTGAAAATACTTGGTGCCGCTGCGAGGGTGGTTCAGGCTGGGTCACGTTCAGGCTGCTTGTGGCTGGGTCACCAGGCTAATAGAAGCAGCGGGATTATTTTGTAGCGTGAGTGCGTGCGCCAGGCAGGACAGTTTCCTTCTGTTCGTCTGTCCTGTAGTGTTGCTTCTGCAATGTCTGTTCTGTGCTTCTCGGGTCTTGATATCCTTCTAGCTTTTTACACTGGACAGACCAGACAGGCGACTTGGTAGCGGTGCTGAAGGGCCTCAGTGCTTGTTTTGTCATCGTGGCTCTGATCCGAGCACTTCTTGTCTTGCAGTCGCTGCTTGAAGTGCAGTTCTGTTTCAGGTCTCGTGCATCATATTCGGTTTGAGATCGCATCTGTTTCCATCCTCGCTCTTGTGGAAGTCATCTGGGCCGCATCAGGAGCTCTTGCTTGGGAATTGATTTCCTAAGCGTCGTCTTATGTGATTAAGGAGGTATTGGGGAGGCAAGGACAGTCCCCAGACAAGGACTGTATATCTCGAAACAAGACACCGGAACTCACGATAAGGAAGCGGCAGACGGACAGAGAAACAAATGTAAGGACTATAAATCTCAAAACTGGACGTTGGAATTCATTATAAAGACACAACAAAGGGAAGAATTAGCAACAGCCAGCTCTTGCGGTTAAGAAACATGCCAACTCAGCGGATTCCTGACCAAAGGTGAAAAGTACAATGTGAGGAAGACTCGGGGTCTTCCTCCCAAAGACCCCTGCCCACGTCCCAAAGGCCCCTGCCCACAGTTCTTGGGAGGCTCTACTCAGGCGCAAGGTGCCAAAAGGCTAATTAGCATGAGAAGCGAGGGAAGGCGGGGGTAGGCAATGAATATGTATAGGCGCCGGTAGAATATTGATAGATTGATTGTATAAATTCAAGACTGCTTTCTGCTTTGGGTATGCACGATAGGTGGAGAGATCCCCCCGTGCATCCAGCGCTGCAATAAAGAATATACCGCTTAAAGGAATTTCGGCTTCGATCTTTGAATCATATGGGGTTTTCAGTCCCCATCCTTCTGGTCTCTTGTCTTGAAGGAAGGCTTTTTAGGCCTCCATCACCCCAGTTCTGGCAGTGTCTTCCAGTCGCGTGTCGTGACATTTGAGTCTCTCCTTGGGTCTGGTGCAGAGCACCTGTTGTGACTTGCTGTTGCCATAGGGCTTCCCTCCGGGGGTCACTTTTTCTTGCGCCTTGTGTTGTGTGTTTTGTTTGTAGTGTTTGTGGCGTGGCTGTGTGTGTATGTGTTTGGTCTGGAGCTGTCCTGCCTGGCAGTTAGTGATGACAGCTAACGTGGCAGTGCATGGGTGTGCTAATACATTGTCCGGACTGTGTTGGCGAAGACATCTGGTCTGCCTCTGCGCACGTACTGAAGGGCAGCAGGCACAGTCATCTCTGTGGTGTTTGTCAGATGTGCGTGTGGGGGGGAAGAGTTGAGCTGCTTGTGAGCAGCTGCTCGCATAGTGCTTGAACGGTGTGCTTGAGGAGGAGGTCTGTGGAATCTTGAAAGCTTACAGATAAGGGGTTTTTGAAACTTTTATTTTTATTTCTGTCCTGTCCCCAGTAGAGTGTAAACCTTTGGAGGAACCAGTCACAGGAAAGAGCTCCTTCCGGAACTGTTCAGCGCTCCGTAGGCAGCTCGGTGACTGGCTTGGTCTACTCCTGAGGTGTGCTGAGGTATGGGGGCTGCTGTTTTGAAATGATAATATTGTAAACGGGGTCCCTTTGTGTTGTTGAGGGATGGGTGCTAATGCTGGCAGCTGAATGATTATCTTGTGACCGTTTTCATTTGTTAAAGCTGAAACACAGTGTACAACGCGGGACTTGACCGGAGCTGCTTTTGGCAAGGTGAGCGATGAACAGATGTAGCAGGTACTTTAGGGGTGCAGTTGTCACTGCAGTTACTTAACTGCACAAAGTACAGTAAAAATCCTGTTGATATTTCAGGGGTGTTGTAGCTGGCCTAAGAGAGCAGATGGAAGCATCTGCCTCGAGGGCAGGTGAGGGAGCAGAGGTTAGGGAGCAGATGAGAGTAACTGTCCCAGCTGTGCTGTGGCTTTGGATGCTGCTTCAGCCTATGCTTTTCTTTTTGTTTCACAGGTGTGTCGCACAGGCTCAGAGGGGCCAAGCTGCACTCTGAAGAGCAGCACGGGAAGGGCGGGCTGTTTGTGAGCTGGATTGGAGCAGAACTGCCAAGTAGCACGAGGTGACTGCGAAGGGTCTTGCTTTGCAGGTGCCATGGCAGGCTCTCCACAGAAGCGGTTGAGGATTTGAGAAGAGGTTGCAGATCATCGAGGAGCGACACGTGCAGGGACGGCTTGAAAACGGTATGGCTGCTTTCTCTTCTGTTTATCAGGTGTCCCAGGCGACGTGGGCTGTGATGTTAGCCTTTAGGATCGGAACAAAGCAGGTGCTGATGGCGGTCTTCTTCGGTAGGCAAAGAGGTGCCCGAAGCCCCCTCCTGTGCAGCCTGAGCACGCCTCGCTGAGGATGAAGCTTGCTTTCCAGCAGTTCTGGAAACTGTGTTGAGGCTGAAATGCTGCGTCTGTGTTCGGGTTGGGGTTGCACCTTGGTGAGTGTAGGGATGGGTTTTAAGTGGGTGCAGCGGAGGGCCCGGCCCCAGTGTCCTGTAGTGTGTTTTGACCCATCAGCATAGCCTTTTGGTTCTCAGATAGCCTGCTGAAGTAAGTGATTTTTGCTGCGAGTGGAACGGAATTGATTTTGTTGGCGTATAATCTGTTCTGCTCCTAGATTTTTCTTTCTGCGTAAATAAAAGTTTGAGCTAATTCGAGCTGAAAAAGCTTCAGTTACTTGCTTGGTTGTGTTGTCCTTTCAATATTCAAAGCTGCAGCGAAAGCATGGGGATTGTTGCTTCTAGAAACACCCCAGTTCTCCTGTCTGCCCTCTGCATGCTGTTGAGCTAAGCCTTATAAATAAGTAAATAAACCACAGCTGCTGCTCCTCCTCTTTCTACTTTCATGTGCTTTGCCCCTCCCCTTTCCCAGGTGATTGGGTTTGGGTGCTGGGTGGGACCAAAAGGTATATGAGCCCCAAGTATGCCGTCAGAGAGCTCCTTCTGCCTTCTGGGCTGCTCTTTGGGGGTAAGTGCTTTGTTTTTCCTTCAGTCAGTTGCCGGGTTCTCTAGGCAGGCTGGAGTCTATGGATTTCTGGAATTCTAAGGGCTTGGAATTCACTTCATAGAGGGATATGTAGCAGAGGTTGCTGGCTCTACTTTTTTTTTGGGATGGTGGGATACGCTCCTGTGTTTGATCTGTATTTTAATCTCTAGATGAATCAACCCACTTGTGTAACTCTCCAGAGGACTAAAACCAGCTTGATGACATGCTACAAGAGGCTTGACCGTGTTGGTGCAGTATTACCAGGAGACTGAGCAGGGTCACCTTTTTCATCTGCAAAGGGTATGTCTGCCATTACCCCTGCCGGGGCTGCTATGCATTCATGGCCTTGTGGCATTTGTGGACTTCAGTTTGTTTGTTTGTTTGTTTGTTTGTTTGTTTTATTTGTCTGGCTCTGGTCTCTGTGTTTGAGTCCTCTGCATGTGCCGCACTGTTTGCGTATCCATTGTGGATGTGACCTTCTCTCTTTGTTTCTTGTAGCTCAGGGCGTAGGCACGGAAGCTTGAACGAAGCATGAGGGTGAGTGGACAGCAGTGGGGGCCCCGAGTTGCTCGGTGGACTGTGTGAGTCTGCTTCAGCCGTCGGGCCGGCTTTGCAAGTGCCTTGCGACAGCAGAGTACGTCTCCTGCCACGTTTCTGACACGTGCCAGACGTCAGCGGTTCCAGGGTTCCAGTTCCTGAAATGCTGGAGATGCTCGGAGCACGAGAGGAGCTGGGGCGGCTTCGGGGGGCTGGGGGAGAGGGGACAGGGGAGAGGGGGGGCGGCTGCGGCGGCGGGGGGGGGCAGAGAGGGCAGCAGGAGGAGGTGCCGTTGCGTGCGCGTGGCCGACGCCCCTCTGGATTGGCTGGAGTGCTCCGTCCCGAGGCATGCTGGGAGCTGTAGTTCTGCGCTGCCGGGCGGCCACGTGGGCTCCGGGCTGCGCGGCCGGGCCGGGGCCGGGCCGGGGCCGGGCCGTGCGCGCCGGGAGGCGCAGGTTGCCGCTGGCGGCGAGCGCGGTTGCCGGCGGTGAGGCGAGCGAGAGCCTCCGGGGGTGCCTCCTCGGAGCGTCGGGCCGGGAGGGGCGGGGGGTGTTGAGGCCGGGCGCGGGTCCTCGCTGCGCTTGATCGTTGGGCTGCGCCGCGCCGCGCCTCGGAGGCTTTCCTCTCCCTGCGTCCTGACAGCCGGCTCTCTCCTTGTGCTGCGGTTCACCGGGGCAGAAGCAGCTCCCCGCCGCTAGGACCCCTGCGGGGTTTGTTGCCGAGCGAAGGTGGCGCACCGGGTAAAGCGAGGAAAGCCGCAGCTGGCGTGCTGCGGTCGCAGGGTTCTCAGGAGAGAGAGCAGCCCGTCCGTCCCGACTGCCCAGGTAAGTCGCAGCGACCTCGGGGTGGAATCAAGGCGTGCTCGTAAGCTTCCTGCAGCCCCGGCTCCAAGGCTTCATTGAATTTGCGGAAGCGCGAGCTGCTCGGCGCTGGGAAGCGCAAAGGGAAGGAAGGCACGTAGTGCCTGCCGAGTCGTAGTAGCCTCTTAGACCTAGAATGAACTGGCCTGTCAGGCTCTGTCTGTTGCTCAGTCTTTGGTACGAGAGGCTAAACTTTGTCCCGCCTCAGCTTTCGGAGTTGTCCTAGGAATAGACCGGTGCTTGCGGGGCTTTCCAGGACGCTGGTTGCGGTCAGTGAGGACAGACGTGAGAGGCAATTTCTGTCTGTCTGTCTGTCTGTCTCTTGGTTATGTCCCAAGAGTTTTTTGCTTGAACTGTGTGCAATAAAGGAGGCCTTGGGCCTGTACTGAGCAGCGAGAGAGAGCAAAGCTCTGCGTAAGCACTGGCCGTGGCAACGTTGCTTGGGAGTTGAGCGGCTGGGGGTCTTTCCAGAGGTGGGGGGTCTTCCCAGCGGAACTCGGTACGCAGGCAGAAACGTGACCTTCGAGGTCTTTGTTTGTCTTGCGCTGCAGCTGTGGTATTTGCCCCATAACTGTATGGAGTTGCTGAATTCTAGAGGGGATGATGATAGAGACGTCCCTGGTTCAGCCTTTTTTTGCCGCAGTCCTTGCAGAAGTTGTGGAAAAATGAGTAGTATCCTTCTCTTTAAGTTCACCTTTTAAAGAGTTCTTCCTGCAGACTCCTGTCTCCGTGGTTTAGGTACGTGATTTGTGTGAAACAGAGCCAGGCTTTCCTGTTAACGAGTGCCCTGATTGAAATTCCCTGTTGTTGGAGAACAAGAACCATCAGTGGTGCTTGGCAGTTTAAAACCTCTTGGCTTACGCAAAGGCTAACTTGCCAAAGCGAATGGGAAGTAGCCTAAAGTTCAGTAAATGCGCTGAATAGAAAAGGCCGTCTTCTTGACGGGAAAAGAGCTTTGCAGAACGTGAGCTTTGTTTCCCGTAGGGCTCCCTGCTTGCCCACCTGTTCAGCGATTACTGCAGGCTTTGACTGGTCCCCTCAGGCCCAATATCGCACACGTGCTGTGCTGCAGACGGTGCCTTAGCTTCCTTGCCGTCTCGTGCTGCGTTACTTGTACCTGCGGAAAACTTACTTCAGTGTCACAGAAACCCCGTGGGAAGCGTTCCCGACTCACGCCGGTAGGACCATCCCGTCGCGGCTGGTAAAATCCAGGAGCAGGACGATGCTTGGAAGAACGTCACCTATGGAGGAGAAGACAACAGTCTCCTTCCTGTTAGGCAACAGGTTTCCAAGACTGGTTTCCCCACCCCCCTGTGCGTTTTGAAGGAGGCAGTCCCTAAGCTGATGCAATCCAACTATCCAACTGCATCTAAGATGCTGGTTGTTACTTCCATAAGCTATAAAGGAACTTAATGTGTTCTGTGTTTTTAGGTCGAGGCTCGTGTGCGTGAGTTTGGCTTGTCGCGATGGCCGGTGTAGATGATCGCTCACGTGCCCCAAAGCTCCTTGTGCTGATGCTGGATCTGCCCCACGGTAAAGGACCGCATGCTGTGTGTTCAGCTTTTCTTCCTTACCGTGTCGTCCGTATGTATGTATGTATTTACTTCTCTGAAGGAAAGGGTGGATTTTTCGTGGGTCCCTCTGTGCGCGTCTCGAACCAGGCTGCAGTAAATACGCGTAAGCGAGTAGGCTGCTGCAGCGCGTCCTGGACAGTATCAGGGTGCTACTCTGCTAGCAGTGGAGAGCTGGGTGAAGGTGCCCAGGGTAAGGGCTTGTTCTGCCTCAAGTTGAACAGAAAGTTTCAGGAGTTGAGCATCCCAGGGGATGTTTGTGGGACTGCTGTTAGACGATAAAGGTTCGGATGGCTGTCGACGAAGGGGATTTTGTTGGTTCTTTTTCGATAGCTGTTCCTGCCAAAGATCGCGTCGGTCACAAAAGGTAGTAGTAACCTTGCGGTTTCTATGTTCTGTAGCGTTTGTACTAAAATACACTGGCAGATGAATAAATGAGCAGGTACAAATACACGTGACTCTGTAGCTGAGACTAAATAACGTGCAGTTTCTTCTGTGTTTTATCTTTCAAAGCACGTTGTTGCTGAGCGCCTGAGCTTTTTGCTCGCATTACCGAGGAAAGGAATGGCAGTGCTTCTTCCCCCCTCATCTCTCTT
The DNA here is from genome assembly GCF_964211825.1 of Aythya ferina. Lineage (NCBI taxonomy): Eukaryota > Metazoa > Chordata > Aves > Anseriformes > Anatidae > Aythya > Aythya ferina. Next base: position 207,514,451 of record NC_140296.1, read on the forward strand.
TTTTTTTTTTTTTTTTTTTTTCCCCCCTCTCCTCTTCTTCCTCGATGACAGGGTACTCAATGTTTTCCTCGGATGTCCACGTGAAAAACGAAATAAATAAATAAATGCTGATGGTGAAGACACTGACAGAATTGGGTGACATTTTCAAGGTAGAGGAGGGGCGAAGAATGTGGAAATTCCTGGTACATTAGTGGTGCTCTGTTAACAAAACTGACGTATACGCCACTTGCTGTTCCTAGTTTTTTGGTTTGGTTTTCCTTTCAGTAGTCTCCCCGAAGGCTTTTGCGGACACACGGTGTATCTTTTCTGTTCTTTTCAGTATTCTGAAAAGTATTCAGTATTTCTTTTTCAGTATTCGTTTGTCAGGAAAGACGACCGTGCAATCCGAGGGCTGTGGACAACCATCTACCAGGTGGTTGTTGCAGCCTCCATCGGTCATGTTATTTGTGCTTTTAGCTCGCCCTCTCCTGTATCTTGAGTTGAATTTTTTTTTTTTTTTTTTTGGCAACACTATGTTTGCAGTGATAGCATTGCTGCCGAGGTATTTTTGACTAAAAATGATCTTAACTGTAGTAGTGAATTCACAGAGTGTGGCTTTGTGTAACGACTCCCGCGATCACAACTTTTTTTTTTTCCTTTGTCACAGATAGGAGGAAAGCTCTTTCCAGAGAGATGGAAAGAAAGTTGTTTCAGAATACGTTCAGAATGTCTGAAGTTGTTTTGGAATTTTTTTTTGTTTTGTTTTTTTTTTTTTAGTAGTTAACAGTAGTACAGCCCACAGAGCAATTTCTTTGTGCGTGAGAACTCGCGGGTTAACTGAAAGTTACTTGTTTTATTATAAAACTAGGATTTGAAGCCACGGGCATTCAGAAATGCATATGATATGTCTTGTCACAGTCTTCTAGATCAGCTAACCGGAATGAGAACCAATCTTCTGAAAACACACAGGGATATCGTGGGGCAGGATGAAGGTAAATGGACACAATTATTTATTAATATTCTGGTACAGCTATTTAATTCACCTAAGTAGTGTTTCTGTCCTCGGTGTGGGAGAGGAAGTAGACTTTGCATCGTTTCTTGGGTCAGTCGTCCTTCCCTAGATTCCGAAGGAAAAGAATGAAATTTCTGCCTTCTGTCACAAAACATGTTGTGCGTGCTTGGAATTTGAAAATTAAGTTTCATGGGTGAGCTTTCCTGTGCAACAGGATGCAGTAGATGTTCTTATAGTGATGGTGAAAGGAAAGAGGGGCTTTATTTGCCTTTTGCTTTTCCTTTGTTTTGTAGAGGGAGGAAATAGTGATTTCTAGATCTTAAATGCTAACACTGGAAATGGAAGCATGCGAGGCTTGTATTTCCTTAGTCTTAAGGTAGACTAAATTTAGATACCTTGTTCTGCTGCAGACTGCCTTCACGGCGTTCCTGTTGCTCAAAGGGGAAATCATCAGGAGTAGTTGAAAATGATGCCTTCACCCCTTCGGGAGATTGATCCAGATCAACCAAAAAGGCTTCTTCATACACTTGGCAGTCTGTTCAAACAGGATGAGAAGGTAGGAGAAGTCTTGCTATCTGCTGTATCATTATTTGAAAAGTAACTGAATTGTAACACGGAGGCAAATACTCTGGTAGTGAATTGACGAAGCAATTGTTTTTTACTTATATTAAAAAAAAAAAAAAAAGTCTTTTCAGGGTACGATGATAGATGAAGCAGATAAATTTGTTGCTGGGCCTCAGAATAAGATCAAGCGTCCTGGAGAGCCCAATACTCCAGCATCACTAAAGAGAGAAGGCGTAGCACGTCGCCGCTATTGCGACGGCCACAGTCACTGTTGTGACAAACCATGTTGGTGGGAAAGGGCCACCCTGTGCTGCTGGATCTCCGTCACCATATCTGAACCTCAAAGGCATGCCAACAAATAAAGGTGTGTTGGAGTTGTTGTAGTACAGGAACTTGTGTGGTCATAAATGGACATAGTGTGCAGGAAAAAAAAAAAAGGTCTCCGTGCTTTCTGTGTTAATTCAAAAGGACACGTAAGTTTTAGAGTTAATTGGGACTGAATTTCTTTGGTCGGCTTAGACAAACAGGCTGTTGCTATAGGTAACGAAGTCCTGAATGAGCAATAATTTGGAACTGTTTCTAAAAAGTGCTGAAACCTTTCACCACGATGGTTTGGCGGTAGCAAGGATTTCATTTCAGCTTTTAATTCTCATTTGTGTATTCTATAGTGGGGAAGGGAGAAGTGGGGAAGGAAAGTGTGTAAAAAAAAAAAAAAAAAAAATTTTTAAATTTCTCACAAATAGTAATTTACCCACCTGTTGCAGCAGAGTCGAAAGAAAAATTTGCTGGAACTGGGGGAAGGAGGGGAAACTTTAGTTTGCTTTAGTCACTGAAATGGGAATACAGCAAATAACTTCACGACAGTCATATGAGACGGTAGCAGCCCAAAAGGAGGTATTCCTGTGGTTGCGTCAAAGGGTGAATAAAACTACTGAAGTGATCTGACAGTGCTGAGTAACTCTCTCCACAGTACTTTCAACAAGAAGGGATGCAGAATAATGTCCTTCTGTGTTTTTTGATCCTGCAGTTATATGCACTACTAAGCTCCTTCTTAATTTTCAGACACTGGTATCAGTACTGTCCAAGATGGTAATGGAGAGAAGAAAGCAGAAAACTGTCAGTTGCTGGAAGAGCAAATTGATGGCTTGTCTGTGCAAATGGCTTCTTCGGTTCCAGCTGTTAAGGGAGAGGATGAAATGTCACCTGGTGACTTAGACTCTCTACATGATGAGTTCAATTGCTTAAATGATGCAAAGATGGCTTGGATCGTAAACCTGGTACCAATGCACTTGTTCGAGGGCCTCTAAATTACAGCGTGGCTGGAGATGACCAAAAACGAGTGATGGAGTCTACTTCTGAATCTGTGCCAAATTGATTTAAAATAACACCTACAATGTTGGAGGGAAGCGATGCTGGTATTAAAATCAGAGTGGTGAAAGAGGTTTGCAAACGTGGAAGAAGTAAGTTCTTTATTAGTGTATTAAAAATAGGCTAGGGGTACAGAAGACTTTTTCTTGAAATGAGGATCTATTTTGAAAATAAAACCTCAGATTTGGAATGATTTTTGATTACTCGTGTACAAGTAGTGGAAGAACAAGAAAGTAAGTACATGTATTCAGAGTCCAACTTTATATCCTCACCGTCCTTACTGCAGCACTCTTAAGCAGGCTTAGTCACAGCACCATTCGTGTTTTCATAGTTGGTTCAGAGAAGAAAACACAGAAACCAATGAAAAAATACTGTTGTTTCACATCTAAGGTGTCCGGTTCATTCTTTTGCGCTACTTTTTTTTTTTTTGTTGTTAAACTTTATACGAGACAATCGTGCTCATGCTCCACATAGATCGGTCATCTTGTAAAGAGTAGTTATCTTAAACCTCTGCTTTCAAAAATGACAGCTCTAGGTTGAAACATGGCTCGGTATCCCTTTGTTTCTATTAACTGCTGATCATGGCAGCGTGTTCGTGGAGATACAAGGCTTCTCTGCTGATTAAACCTAGTCTGCATTTTCCAAGGGCAGGTGTTTCTAGATACTGCTCTTTTAAGAGAACAAAATTCAGCGTTACATTTGAATATCAGCTAATCGATATCACTTCAAATTATTGGTATGCTGGCTTTTTTTTCTTACGTGCATTACTGTATGCAGAAATGGGAAACTCTAGGCTTTGTTGTTTTTCCTTTGGCTGTTGAGATTTACTGAAAATGCATTTACAAGATCTGTTTCTAATATCTGTTTGGATCTCTTCTTTAAGATCGTGAAAAAAATCTTCTCTCTTCTTGAGGAGGTACGTACAAGGACGGATGGAAACTCAGAAGTATTTCATTGAATTTGCTATAAGGGAAGGAGCAAGGTTTGTATAGATACGAATGATTCGGAGTTAAACGCTAACGTTGTTCATGATAGCAAATCTCAGTCTTTTCCAAAACAAGTGTTTTGTTTTGACATACCTAAATTATTACAGTTTCAGCGGTCAAACTGCCGTTGTATTTTCTGAAGTAAATGGTCGTTACCTAGAGCTGAAGTGTGAAATAGAAAGATACGGGTGGTTATGGAAGAAAGACCCAGAATTTGCGTGGGTTGGGGAAAGATGGCTGTATCAAATTAAATTTGCCATTCTGATGTCAGAAATGAGGGAAGCTCTTCCATGCTGGAAACAGAGAGCCTCCGCTAATACTGTTTGTCGTGGCCAAATAATACTGAGTTATTTAACTGCTGTTTTTGGAAGAAGAAATGAAATTACTTCCCTAGGTTTAAAAATCGTGTCTTAATACAGCACTTAGAGAGAACGCTAGAGGAGCTAGAGTTCAACAGCCTACCCAACAGAGTTAATCAGGTGAACGGTAGATAATAGTGTACCAGCCAGAGGAATACGGACCGGGAATGAGTTTGCTGTGCCGCAGAAGAGTGGAAGAGGACGTAGCTGTTGCCCTCGCCATCCTGGCGGTCAAGTGATCTTACTGTCAGAGTCCGAGAAGAAGCAGCAGAGCTTTAACTTTACGAACCTCTATCGGCAGAAGCTGGGCTGTAACCTTAAGGACGTGCTATGAAAGGTGTGGCTTTTTTCCTGTGGAGGGTGCTCTTTGCTCAACAGGCTGAAAAAAATAACCATTGCTGCCCCTCCTGCAGGTGGTGAGAATTTACTCACTTGAATACTGTCATTAGCTGTTTTACGTGCAATAGGCAGTGGATCGCACTAAAATGGGGCACTGTCAAATGCACACAGTGTCTGCATTGTGGAGAGATCCCATCTGTTGTGTCCCCCCCCTCCCCCCCCCCCCCCCCCAATAAAAAACCAACCAAACAAACAAAACTCCCAGAAACACCTGCACTGGTAATATTGCATGTTGCCAGCACAGAGACGAGGGCCTTGTTCCCGAGAACTGCTAGCCATGCCTTTAAACTTGAGATTCAGCGTAGATCGAGAGTAAAGAAACTGCTGTTGTGTTAATGAAAGCTAAAGACAGCCCTGTGACTGTTACCACTTGGTGGTTACTAAACAATCTACATCAGACTCTCTTCTGTTTTTATCTGCAGACATTATGAAAGCGCACCTGAGGCTTCCCAGGTCCCTGACTTCAGTTCTCTTTCCTCCCGTGAGGAGGACGGAGATTCTTCAGGTGGCCTTGCCTTGGCACACGCTGTGCTTTGGAAGCACTAAAAAGAAATGCTTTTAAAAGTGTGCATTTATTTTAATGTTCATACAAAAGAGATTGGTTTTGAACAGTGTTGTTACCGGATCACTAATTTGATATTTTAACTGTATGCATTTTTTTGAACATAGGTGGGGGTGTGTGTGTGTATATGTGTGTGTATATATATATATATAAAAAAAATAAACCGTTTTATTAATTCTCGTTAAGTGCTGATCTGAGGAGTCTGTAATGGGCAGCGCTGAATTCCTCAAATTGTCTGTCACCAACAGACCGCTAATATTTTTTGTGAAACCAGTCTGCATATCCTGAAACCCCACTTCTGGTAATAGCTGCGGAATGTGTTTGTTACTTACCTCCCGGTAGCACGTACCCTGGAGCACCTGCCTCATCAGTCAGCTCAGCCTGTACAGGGTGTACATTTTTGCTCCAAGGCTAAAGTGTTAAAGACACCAAGTTCCAGCTTACCAAATCCTTGGTTACCCGAGTTAATATCCTCCCTTCCGTTCCTCTTACTCTTTTGTTCAAAGGTAATGTTGTGAATCACAGAAAATGCAACGAAGACTGGAGCACCTGCACGTAATTAATATTTTCCTTTTAAACGGTAATATGCCAGTAGTAAGTGGCTCTTCAGATAATTTTATTTTCGGTTGTTCTCATTTAAAAACAGTCTCCTGCTCCTTTAACAGCTTTCTTTTAAAAGACAGGTTGAAGTTGTGCTGGCGTTAAGAAGCTCTTCACAAGGTACTGGGGCTGTCCTGAGGATTCCACTTGACCAGCCA